>NC_074685.1:5307884-5675384 GCF_029448725.1 Salvelinus fontinalis | reverse complement strand
GTACTCACATTCAGTGGTAGGATGGAGTACTCACACTCAGTAGTGGGATGCAGTACTCACACTCAGTGGTAGGATGGAGTACTCACACTCAGTAGTGGGATGCAGTACTCACACTCAGTGGTAGGATGCAGTACTCACACTCAGTGGTAGGCAGCAGTACTCACACTCAGTGGTAGGATACAGTACTCACACTCAGTGGTAGGATGCAGTACTCACACTCAGTGGTAGGATGGAGTACTCACACTCAGTGGTAGGATGCAGTACTCACACTCAGTGGTAGGATGCAGTACTCACACTCAGTGGTAGGATGCAGTACTCACACTCAGTGGTAGGATGCAGTACTCACACTCAGTGGTAGGATACAGTACTGACACGTCACTGTCAGTGGTAGGATGCAGTACTCACACTCAGTGGTAGGCTGCAGTACTCACACTCAGTGGTAGGATGAGGTACTCACACTCAGTGGTAGGATACAGTACTCACACTCAGTGGTAGGATGAGGTACTCACACTCAGTGGTAGGATACAGTACTCACACTCAGTGGTAGGATGCGGTACTCACACTCAGTGGTAGGATACAGTACTCACACTCAGTGGTAGGATGCAGTACTCACACTCAGTGGTAGGATACAGTACTCACACTCAGTGGTAGGATGCAGTACTCACACTCAGTGGTAGGATGCAGTACTCACACTCAGTGGTAGGATACAGTACTCACACTCAGTGGTAGGATGGAGTACTCACACGTCACTGTCAGTGGTAGGATACAGTACTCACACTCAGTGGTAGGATGAGGTACTCACACTCAGTGGCAGGCTGCAGTACTCACACTCAGTGGCAGGCTGCAGTACTCACACTCAGTGGTAGGATACAGTACTCACACGTCACTGTTGGTGGTGTATATAACTGTAGGTCAGTGACTCTATGGCCATCCACCTGACAGGTAACCGTCCCTGTTTTACACACAGTAAAGACATGTCTGTCTCAACACACACAGTAAAGACATGTCTGTCTCAACACACACAGTAAAGACATGTCTGTCTCAACACACACAGTAAAGACATGTCTGTCTCAACACACACAGTAAAGACATGTCTGTCTCAACACAAACAGTAAAGACATGTCTGTCTCAACACACACAGTCGAGACATGTCTGTCTCAACACACACAGTCGAGATGTCTTTGTGAATAATAACGTTTCGCCACCAAGGTAAATAAGAGTGGGGATAGTGGGCAGCCCTGGCGTGTCCCTCTCCACAAATGGAAGCTAGGCTAGGTGACTGCCTTGTGTTTGTGACCACAGCGGCCTGACAGGATCATATACGTTTCAAAGTAGAACACCTTGGTGACTCATGTTGACATTAAGTTTGTCAGCTTCAGAGACTCTTACCATCATCTTCTTCACATAGACCTCCTGCCCTCTACTGACAAACAGGGTGGAGGTTTATAGGGGGAAGAATAGTCCTGAGGACTACTGACAACCAGGGTGGAGGTTTATAGGGGGAAGAATAGTCCTGAAGACTACTGACAACCAGGGTGGAGGTTTATAGGGGGAAGAATAGTCCTGAGGACTACTGACAATGTAAGGTGTGGGTTTATAGGGGGAAGAATAGTCCTGAGGACTACTGACAACCAGGGTGGAGGTTTATAGGGGGAAGACTAGTCCTGAGGACTACTGACAACCAGGGTGGAGGTGTATAGGGGGAAGAATAGTCCTGAGGACTACTGACAACCAGGGTGGAGGTTTATAGGGGGAAGAATAGTCCTGAGGACTACTGACAACCAGGGTGTAGGTTTATAGGGGGAAGAATAGTCCTGAAGACTACTGACAATGTAAGGTGTGGGTTTATAGGGGGAAGAATAGTCCTGAGGACTACTGACAACCAGGGTGGAGGTTTATAGGGGGAAGACTAGTCCTGAGGACTACTGACAACCAGGGTGGAGGTGTATAGGGGGAAGAATAGTCCTGAGGACTACTGACAACCAGGGTGGAGGTTTATAGGGGGAAGAATAGTCCTGAGGACTACTGACAACCAGGGTGTAGGTTTATAGGGGGAAGAATAGTCCTGAGGACTACTGACAACCAGGGTGTAGGTTAATAGGGGGAAGAATAGTCCTGAGGACTACTGACAACCAGGGTGGAGGTTTATAGGGGGAAGAATAGTCCTGATGACTACTGACAACCAGGGTGTAGGTTAATAGGGGGAAGAATAGTCCTAAGGACGACTGACAACCAGGGTGGAGGTGTATAGGGGGAAGAATAGTCCTGAGGACTACTGACAACCAGGGTGTAGGTTAATAGTGGGAAGAATAGTCCTGAGGACTACTGACAACCAGGGTGGAGGTTTATAGATTGGAGAATAGTCCTGAGGACTACTGACAACCAGGGTGGAGGTTTATAGGGGGAAGAATAGTCCTGAGGACTACTGACAACCAGGGTGTAGGTTTATAGGGGGAAGAATAGTCCTGAGGACTACTGACAACCAGGGTGGAGGTTTATAGGGGGAAGAATAGTCCTGAGGACTCCTGACAACCAGGGTGGAGGTTTATAGGGGGAAGAATAGTCCTGAGGACTACTGACAACCAGGATGTAGGTTTATAGGGGGAAGAATAGTCCTGAGGACTACTGACAACCAGGGTGTAGGTTTATAGGGTGGAGAATAGTCCTGAGGACTCCTGACAACCAGGGTGACAACTGACAACTCGCCTGGACAAGACTGACAGTTATTACGACAAGTTTCTCACTCCGCAGACAGAGAAGAAGGAGGAGGCGTTGACAAATACCCAGAGGAGATACAGACAGGAAGGGGAAAGACACCCCAGTGTTACAATCATACACCATATTCATCTATAGATTTATCAGTTAACTAACGTAGTCCTACTCGTCTGATAAAATATTAGCACTGTCACTTACAGTGGCAAGGAAAAGTATGTGAACCCTTTGGAATAACCTGGATTTCTGCATAAATTGGTCATCAAATTTGATCTGATCTTCATCTTAGTCACAACAATAGACAAACACATTGTGCTTAAACTAATAACACACAAAATATTGTATTTTTCTTGTCTATATTGACTACATCGTTTAAACATTCACAGTGTAGGTTGGGAAAAGTATGTGAACCCCTAGGCTAATGACTTCTCCAAAAGCTAATTGGAGTCAGGAGTCAGCTAACCTGGAGTCCAATCAATGAGACGAGATTGGAGATGTTGGTTAGAGCTGCCCTGCCCTATAAAAAACACTCACAAAATGTGAGTTTGCTATTCACAAGAAGCATTGTCTGATGTGAACCATGCCTCGAACAAAAGAGATCTCAGAAGACCCAAGATTAAGAATTGTTGACTTGCATAAATTTGGAAAGGGTTACAAAAGTATCTCTAAAAGCCTTGATGTTCATCAGTCCACGGTAAGACAAATTGTCTATAAATGGAGAAAGTTCATCACTGTTGCTACTCTCCCTAGGAGTGGCCGTCCTGCAAAGATGACTGCAAGAGCACAGCGCAGAATGCTTAATCCGGTTAAGAAGAATCCTGGAGTGTCAGCTAAAGACTGACAGAAATCTCTGGAACATGCTAACATCTCTGTTGACGAGTCTACGATACATAAAACACCAAACAAGAATGTTCTTCATGGGAGGACACCACGGAAGAAGCCACTGCTGTCCAAAAAAAGTTGGCAAAAGTGCACCTGGATGTTCCACAGCGCTACTGGCAAAATAGTCTGTGGAGAGATGAAACTACAGTCGAGTTGTTTGGAAGAAACACAACACTATGTGAGGAAAAAAAAAGGCACAGCACACCAACATCAAAACCTCATCCCAACTGTAAAGTATGGTGGAGGGAGCATCACGGTTTGGGGCTGCTTTGCTGCCTCAGGGCCTGGACAGCTTGCTATCATCGACGGAAAAATGAATTCCCAAGTTCTATCAAGGCATTTTGCAGGAGAATGTTAGGCTATCTGTCCGCCAATTGAAGCTCAACAGAAGTTGGGTGATGCAACAGGACAACAACCCAAAACAACAGAATGGCTTCAACAGAAGAAAATACGCCTTCTGGAGTGGCCCAGTCAGAGTCCTGACCTCAACCTTCTGGAGTGGCCCAGTCAGAGTCCTGACCTCAACCTTCTGGAGTGGCCCAGTCAGAGTCCTGACCTCAACCTTCTGGAGTGGCCCAGTCAGAGTCCTGACCTCAACCTTCTGGAGTGACCCAGTCAGAGTCCTGACCTCAACCTTCTGGAGTGACCCAGTCAGAGTCCTGACCTCAACCTTCTGGAGTGGCCCAGTCAGAGTCCTGACCTCAACCTTCTGGAGTGGCCCAGTCAGAGTCCTGACCTCAACCTTCTGGAGTGGCCCAGTCAGAGTCCTGACCTCAACCCGATTGAGATGCTGTGACATGACCTCGAGAGAGTGGTTCACACCAGACATCCCGAGAATATTGTTGAACTGAAACAGTTTTGTAAAGAGGAATGGTCCAAAATTCCTCCTGACCGATGTGCAGGTCTGATCCACAACTACAGAAAACGTTTGGTTGAGGTTATTGCTGCCAAAGGAGGGTCAACCAGTTATTAAATCCAAGAGTTCACATACTTTTCCCACCCTGCACTGTGAATGTTTATACAGTATGTTCAATAAAGACATGAAAACGTATAATTGTTTGTGTGTTATTAGTTTAAACAGACTGTTTGTTTATCGTTGTGACCTAGATGAAGATCAGATCAAATGTTAGGACCAATTTATGCAGAAATCCAGGTATTTCCAAAGGGTTCACATACTTTTTCTTGCCACTGTATCTGTGTTTGTGACATAAATACAACGGTACAATATAAAGGACATGAAACTTGACAGAGAATTTTTAACTGGTTCATTATATCAACACGGTTGTATGTTCACCGAGCGTTAACATCGTTTCCTTTCTCACTTGTGTTTCACACGACCCAGACCTCTGTGTTTCTTTTGTTTCATTTCTGTTCAAGGAAAAGCTCTTGTTTTTTTTTTCATCCACAGGTGGTCTGGCTCTGTCTCTCTCTCTCTGCACGGTCTGAAATCCCTCCTCAGCCTTACACACGGTCCCAAACGGCTCTCTGTCCCCAAAGGGCTCTGATCAAATGTAGTGCACTATATCAGTAACGGGGTGGCACTCGGGACACGTTGTTTGGGAGCGACGGCACGCCCTCTGAGTTACGGCCAAAACATATCTTAATAAAAGGTCCAGCTGTTTTCTACTTTCATATTATCATTTCTGCGTAACAAATAAATACCTTTTACTGCGATTTGTTTTCAATTAAAATGGTCAAAAAAGAAGCAAAAAAATAGCTTCTTAGCAAAGTGTCACGTTCGGTGTAATGAGGAGACCAAGGCACAGTATGCATACATTCTCTTTGATTAGACGAATGAACACTGAACAAACTAACAAAAAAACAAACCGTGACGCTATATAAACGAGTGCTGACAGGCAACTACACATAAAAAAAAAGAACCCACCAAACCAAAAGGGAAAATGGCAACCTAAATATGATCCCCAATCAGAGACAACGATAAACAGCTGCCTCTGATTGGGAACCAATTCAGGCCACCGTAGACCTACAATATGCCTAGACTTACAAAACACCCCATAGACAATACAAAAAACCCTAGACAATACAAAAACAAGCATACCCACCCTCGTCACACCCCGACCTAACCAAAATAATAAAGAAAACAAAGATAAGTAAGGCCAGGGCGTGACAAAAAGAGCAATTTCTCAAGCAAGAATTTAGCTAAGATTGTCTGGGAGTGGTCTGAGTGGGGAGGGGAAAACTGAAAACTAGCTGTTATTTCAAGAGAGATTATCTTTCTTTTTGGTCTATTAAACAAATGTACCTTCAAAAACTCCATCCCACTAAAACACGCTGACATTTCAGGCGTCTTTTTTCAAACAGCTCTTACACTAAAAGGGCATTATAATCGTTTTCACAAGTTCACAGTATTATTCCAACTTCATAATGTGGAAATATATATAAAACTTGGGGAAATACGTAGTTTTTTTTTACTGCGCTGGGCCTTTAACAAAAATCGAGTTATTTCCTTCAGCCCATTTACTGGGAGGTTGACGTTTATTGGGATAAGTCTTGCCCTGGAGGCAGTACTGGGTCCACTAGATCAAAGTCAAAATTGGCAAAAAATGTATGAAAACAAAAATGAGCCTAATTTAACTTTAGGGTCAGACATTAGGGTTAGCAGTGTGGTTAAGGTTATGGTTAAGGCTTGGTGTAACAGTATAACTTTAGTACCGTCCCCTCGCCCCGGGCGCGAACCAGGGACCCTCTGCACACATCAACAACTGACACCCACGAAGCGTCGTTACCCATCGCTCCACAAAATCCGCGGCCCTTGCAGAGCAAGGGGAAACCCTACTTCAGGTCTCAGAGCAAGTGACGTAACCGATTGAAATGCTATTAGCGTGTACCCGCTAACTAGCTAGCCATTTCACATCCGTTACACTGGGTTAGATTTTAAATGACTTTGTGCCCGTGCCAGCTAGTAACCACACTATAGAGTTGTTTCTAGGGCAAGATTCAGGACAATAAATGCCAACCTGTGTAAAAAGACGAGTCAATAAAAGGAGAATGTATTAAGACATTATATGCTATGCTGTATTGAGAATCAAATCAAATCAAATTGTATTTATCACACATACACATGGTTAGCAGATGTTAATGCGAGTGTAGCGAAACGCTTGTGCTTCTAGTTCCGACTAGAGGTGTGTTAGGGTCTGTCAAAACCTCAGCATAGGGTGCGTCTCAAATGGCAGCCTATATTAAAACAAAAAAACTAGACAAGTCAGTCAAGAGCAAATTCTTATTTACAATTACGGCCTACCCAGGCCAAACCCGTATGATCCTGGGCCAATTGTGCACCGCCCTATTGGACTCCCAATCACAGCCGGATGTGATACGGCCTGGATTTGATCCAAGGACTTTAGTGATGACTCTTAGCACTGAGATGCAGTGCCTTAGACCGCTGCGCCACTCGGGAGCCCAAACTATATAGTGGTATATAGTGCACTACTTTTGACTAGGACTCACAGGGGATAGATAGGGTGCCATTTGGGACGAATCCTAAACAGAGCTGTCAGGGTGATAGATAGACTCCCTCTGTTATCTGAAGATAAAGGGAAGATGGAGAGACAGAATGCTGGGACTGGTTTGTGTTGTAACCCCAGGGACTGAATGACTGGCCTTAAAGCACACTGCTGCGTGTTGTCCAAACAACACATGAAAGTGAGAGACTGACCGGCTTTAACCCTAGAGGGGTTCTAACCCTAGAGGGGTAGGGGTTCTAACCCTAGAGGGGTTCTAACCCTAGAGGGGTAGGGGTTCTAACCCTAGAGGGGTTCTAACCCTAGATGGGTTCTAACCCTAGAGGGGTTCTAACCCTAGATGGGTAGGGGTTCTAACCCTAGATGGGTTCTAACCCTAGAGGGGTAGGGGTTCTAACCCTAGAGGGGTAGGGGTTCTAACCCTAGATGGTTAGGGGTTCTAACCCTAGATGGGTTCTAACCCTAGAGGGGTTCTAACCCTAGAGGGGTAGGGGTTCTAACCCTAGAGGGGTTCTAACCTTAGAGGGGTTCTAACCCTAGAGGGGTTCTAACCCTAGAGGGGTAGGGGTTCTAACCCTAGAGGGGTTCTAACCCTAGAGGGGTTCTAACCCTAGAGGGGTAGGGGTTCTAACCCTAGAGGGGTAGGGGTTCTAACCCTAGAGGGGTTCTAACCCTAGAGGGGTAGGGGTTCTAACCCTAGATGGGTTCTAACCCTAGAGGGGTTCTAACCCTAGAGGGGTAGGGGTTCTAACCCTAGATGGGTTCTAACCCTAGATGGGTTCTAACCCTAGAGGGGTTCTAACCCTAGAGGGGTAGGGGTTCTAACCCTAGAGGGGTTCTAACCCTAGAGGGGTAGAGGTTCTAACCCTAGAGGGGTTCTAACCCTAGAGGGGTAGGGGTTCTAACCCTAGAGGGGTTCTAACCCTAGAGGGGTTCTAACCCTAGAGGGGTAGGGGTTCTAACCCTAGAGGAGTTCTAACCCTAGAGGGGTTCTAACCCTAGAGGGGTAGGGGTTCTAACCCTAGAGGGGTTCTAACCCTAGAGGGGTAGGGGTTCTAACCCTAGACGGGTTCTAACCCTAGAGGGGTAGGGGTTCTAACCCTAGAGGGGTTCTAACCCTAGATGGGTTCTAACCCTAGAGGGGTAGGGGTTCTAACCCTATAGGGGTTCTAACCCTAGAGGGGTTCTAACCATAGATGGGTTCTAACCCTAGAGGGGTTCTAACCCTAGAGGGGCTCTAACCCTAGAGGGGTTCTAACCCTAGAGGGGTAGGGGTTCTAACCCTAGAGGGGTTCTAACCCTAGATGGGTTCTAACCCTAGAGGGGTAGGGGTTCTAACCCTAGAGGGGTTCTAACCCTAGAGGGGTAGGGGTTCTAACCCTAGAGGGGTTCTAACCCTAGAGGGGTTCTAACCCTAGAGGGGTAGGGGTTCTAACCCTAGAGGGGTTCTAACCCTAGAGGGGTAGGGGTTCTAACCCTAGAGGGGTTCTAACCCTAGAGGGGTAGGGGTTCTAACCCTAGAGGGGTTCTAACCCTAGAGGGGTTCTAACCCTAGAGGGGTTCTAACCCTAGAGGGGTTCTAACCCTAGAGGGGTAGGGGTTCTAACCCTAGAGGGGTTCTACTATGCTGACATATGGAATTGTTTTAAGAAGGTCATACCAAGGATAATTTAGCTATTTCATTTGGAATTGTAGGACCCCCCCTTTTGGTATCAAAAAGATACCTAAAGCGTTGGGGGAATGAAACGTTGAATTTGGCTTTACAGATTCATAACTCGAACAACAAAAAATCTAATGGACATTTGTTTTGAAGAGTCTGTCCTGTATCTGAGAGATGTCTGTCCTGTATCTGAGAGATGTCTGTCCTGTATCTGAGAGATGTCTGTCCTGTATCTGAGAGATGTGTTTCCTGTATCTGAGAGATGTGTGTCCTGTATCTGAGAGATGTCTGTCCTGTATCTGAGAGACGTCTTTCCTGTATCTGAGAGACGTCTGTCCTGTATCTGAGAGACGTCTGTCCTGTATCTGAGAGACGTCTTTCCTGTATCTGAGAGATGTCTGTTCTGTATCTGAGAGACGTCTTTCCTGTATCTGAGAGATGTCTGTCCTGTATCTGAGAGACGTCTTTCCTGTATCTGAGAGATGTCTGTCCTGTATCTGAGAGATGTCTGTCCTGTATCTGAAAGATGTCTGTCCTGTATCTGAGAGATGTGTGTCCTGTATCTGAGAGATGTCTGTCCTGTATCTGAGAGATGTCTGTCCTGTATCTGAGAGATGTCTGTCCTGTATCTGAGAGATGTCTGTCCTGTATCTGAGAGATGTAAGAAAGATCAGGCAATTATTATTATTATTTTTTATTACACATATTTAACCCCATATTTTAGACACTAAACTACTTCAATATATACTCTACTTCCAATACATATTTTTTTTTAACTGGTACCGGGCTACATTCAGACGAGTCTTGTGAGGCTTGTGGGTGTCCTAGAACAAAACAATTAACATGTGCATGTCCGTGAGAGTCTCAACTGTCATATGAGTGTGTAGTCTAAACTTTTGGGACGCTGCAGACAGAAGTTGGCATACAGGCCGTACCGACTTCAGACGAGTCCCGTGGGGCTTGTGGGGGTCGTAGAGCAAACCGGAGAACACCATCGTGTTCGCGAGAGTCTCGTCTTAATAGTTCATAGCAAAACCATTCAGACGCTACGGATGTTTTCGTGAGAAGAACGATTTTTTTGGGCGAGGGGGGGGGGGGGGGTGTCTCATGGTCTGACAAACACAGCTGTAGCTCTTTCAACTTTCAACTGGTATCTCTAGCTTAAACAGACATATGTTTATGTTTTTGTTTTTTTATGATGCTAATTGGATTTCCACGGGGGGGGGGGCGCAGACGTCAACTCTAGGGGTTTTAAAACTTACTGCTGCTTGTTGTCCAAACAACACATGAAAGTGAGAGGAACGTTTCCTGCTAAAGAAACGTGTTTTGTAGTGTCCAGTCTCTATTGCGCCCTATGTGGTTCTACTTAAGGGATTTAGGGGGACCTAAGTGGGGTTGAGAATAAACTCATTCAGTGCGGTCCTTAGAACGAGGACTGCCAGATCTTTGAAATATCACTCTAATTCTGGGGTGCCAGACAACTCCACATGTGATTTGATAAAATAAATATTTTATATGACATAGTGGTCAAAAGTCATCAGCTGCCTGATGTCATGAATATAAATAGAGTGGGCCACACTGTATTTGGATAGTTCGGATAGTCAACAAACTAAATACTATCTGTTGATACCAGGAGAGAACCAGTAGACCAGACACAGAGTCACAGTAGAACTAAATACCAGGAGAGAACCAGTAGACCAGACACAGAGTCACAGTAAAGATAAATACCTGGAGAGAACCAGTAGACCAGACACAGAGTCACAGTAGAACTAAATACCAGGAGAGAACCAGTAGACCAGACACAGAGTCACAGTAAAGATAAATACCTGGAGAGAACCAGTAGACCAGACACAGAGTCACATTAGAACTAAATACCAGGAGAGAACCAGTAGACCAGACACAGAGTCACATTAGAACTAAATACCAGGAGAGAACCAGTAGACCAGACACAGAGTCACAGTAGAACTAAATACCTGGAGAGAACCAGTAGACCAGACACAGAGTCACAGTAGAACTAAATACCAGGAGAGAACCAGTAGACCAGACACAGAGTCACAGTAAAGATAAATACCTGGAGAGAACCAGTAGACCGGACACAGAGTCACAGTAGAACTAAATACCTGGAGAGAACCAGTAGACCAGACACAGAGTCACAGTAGAACTAAATACCAGGAGAAAACCAGTAGACCAGACACAGAGTCACAGTAGAACTAAATACCTGGAGAGAACCAGTAGACCAGACACACAGTCACAGTAGAACTAAATACCAGGAGAGAACCAGTAGACCAGACACAGAGTCACAGTAGAACTAAATACCTGGAGAGAATCAGTAGACCAGACACAGAGTCACAGTAGAACTAAATACCAGGAGAGAACCAGTAGACCAGACACAGAGTCACAGTAGAACTAAATACCAGGAGAGAACCAGTAGACCAGACACAGTCACAGTTATCGCTGCCAAAGGTGCTTCAACAAAGTACTGAGTAAAGGGTTTGAATACTTATGTAAATGTGATATTTCAGTTTTTGATTTTTATCACATTCGCAAAAAATTCAATAAATCTGTTTTTGCTTTGTCATTATGGGGTGTGATATCATTATGGGGTATTGTGATGTCATTGTGGGGTAGTGTGATGTCATTATGGGGTATTGTGATGTCATTATGGACTATTGTGATGCCATTATGGGGTATTGTGATGTCATTATGGGGTATTGTGATGTCATTATGGGGTATTGTGATGTCATTATGGGGTATTGTGATGTCATTATGGACTATTGTGATGCCATTATGGGGTATTGTGATGTCATTATGGGGTATTGTGATGTCATTATGGGGTATTGTGATGTCATTATGGGGTATTGTGATGTAATTATGGGGTATTGTGATGTCATTATGGGGTATTGTGTGTAAATTGATGAGAAAAAAAACAATTGAATCAGTTTTAGAATAAGGCTGTAACGTAACAAAACGTGGGAAAAGTCAAGGGGTCTGTATACTTTTCCGAATGCACTGTACATCCAAAAGTATGTCCACACTCTTTTAAATGAGTGAATTTGGTTATTTCAGCCACACCCGTTAATGACAGGTGTATAAAATCGAGCACACCGACATGCAATCTCCATAGACAAACATTGGCAGTAGAATGGCCTAACTGAAGAGCTCCGTGACTTTCAACGTGGCACCGTCATAGGATGCCACATTTCCAACAAGTCAGTGTGTCAAATTTCTGCCCTGCTAGAGCCGCCCCTGATCAATGTAAGTGCTGTTATTGTGAAGTGGAAACGTCTAGGAGCAACAACGGCTCAGCATGCGAAGTGGTAGGCCACAGAAGCTCACAGAACGGGACCGCCAAGTGCTGAAGCGCGTAGCACGTAAAAATCATCTGTTCTGAGATGTTCGACAAGCAGATTTTCACATACTTTTTTGCCTAACTGTCTCACTCATCATTATTCACGATTCATTCAGGATTATCCTTAATAATCATGGTAGCATCCACATTAATGTAGAAATGTTTAGAAAATATATTCTATTATTTACAATAAAAGTGACTCCAAAATGACTCAATACATTATCTACCATTCATTTCCATTGTGGGCACAAAATATTCTGAAACAACTAACCAAAACAAACAGTAAATGTATCCAGCGAGTACAGAACCAAAACAACCAACAAAATGTGTCACTGTACCAATACTTTTGAGAGCTCACCGTAGTTGGTTGAGTACATATATGGTCATGTCGGATGTTGGCTTTCTATTGAGTGGAGTAGATATGAAGGAACAGGAAGTGACCTAGGGGGACAAGGCTTCTAAGACAGGGCCACGTGGTCTGTCTCCTGGGTGCCATGGGAAGGAAGCTGTCCCCGTCTCTCTAGTTCCTGGTTCCTCAATCTTTCCTTCAGCTCAGTTCCTGGTCCACTTGTAGTGGGTCGATGAGGATCTTGTTGAATACTGCCAGCTGCATGGAGATGGTTTTCACCAACGGACGGGAGTCACTTTCCACACCCTTAGAGGCGATGACTGGAGATCAACAGTCAAGGAAATATTGGTTTATACAACATATCTCCCACTGGGAAATTACATATGTCTTCCTTGATTCACTGTATAGAGATACAGGAGATCTGTTCTGGCTGTAGTGTAATGGGAACGATTCCCCAATGCACTTGGTAGTGTTGTGTGTACTGGAAAATAACTCTGTTAAAAAGAGTAAAGGATAGGGCCTCCTGGGTGGCGCAGTGGTCTAAGGCACTGCATCGCTGTGCATCGCTGTGCCACCAGTGACTCTGGGTTGGAGTCCAGGCTCTGTCACAGCCGGCCACGACTGGGAGGCCCATGGGGCGGTGCACAATTGGCCGGGCGCGGTGCACGCTGACCAGGTCGCCAGGTGTACAATGTTTCCTCTGACACATTGGTTCGGCTGGCTTCCGGGTTGGATGGGCATTGTGTCAAGAAGCAGTGCGGCTTGGTTGGGTTGGGTTGTTTTTCAGGGGACGCATGGCTGAGACAAGACTGTAACTACTACCAATTGGGGAGAAAAAAGGGGGTAAAAATATGAATAAATAAATAAATAAATAAATAAATAGAAAGTAAAGGATGATTTGTACCTGAAAAGGTTTCAGCCAGATAAAAAACAGACAAAAAAACACTCAAAGAATCTTCAGTCTCCAAAGTTATGACATTCTTACGATATGCCGATACCAGGCCAAGTTAGCCTGGTATCACATCCATTTGAGCTGGATTGCCAACGGTCATTGTCATGCAACAAGAGATCTGGGACTAGGCTAACCTCTAGTAGGCTGTTACCCAAATTTTACTAGTCAGTTGTCAGTGTTCCATCTGTACCTCAACATGGGGTTCATGTCAGCGTTCCCTCTGTACCTCAACATGGGGTTCATGTCAGCGTTCCCTCTGTACCTCAACATGGGGTTCATGTCAGCGTTCCCTCTGTACCTCAACATGGGGTTCATGTCAGTGTTCCCTCTGTACCTCAACATGGGGTTCATGTCAGCGTTCCCTCTGTACCTCAACATGGGGTTCATGTCAGTGTTCCCTCTGTACCTCAACATGGGGTTCATGTCAGCGTTCCCTCTGTACCTCAACATGGGGTTCATGTCAGCGTTCCCTCTGTACCTCAACATGGGGTTCATGTCAGTGTTCCCTCTGTACCTCAACATGGGGTTCATGTCAGCGTTCCCTCTGTACCTCAACATGGGGTTCATGTCAGCGTTCCCTCTGTACCTCAACATGGGGTTCATGTCAGCGTTCCCTCTGTACCTCAACATGGGGTTCATGTCAGCGTTCCCTCTGTACCTCAACATGGGGTTCATGTCAGCCTTCCCTCTGTACCTCAACATGGGGTTCATGTCAGTGTTCCCTCTGTACCTCAACATGGGGGGTTCATGTCAGTGTTCCCTCTGTAACTCAACAAGGGGTTCATGTCACTGTTCCTTCTGTACCTCAACATGGGGGGTTCATGTCAGTGTTCCCTCTGTACCTCAACATGGGGTTCATGTCAGTGTTCCCTCTGTACCTCAACATGGGGGGTTCATGTCACTGTTCCCTCTGTACCTCAACATGGGGTTCATGTCAGTGTTCCCTCTGTACCTCAACATGGGGGGTTCATGTCAGTGTTCCCTCTGTACCTCAACATGGGGGGTTCATGTCAGTGTTCCCTCTGTACCTCAACATGGGGTTCATGTCACTGTTCCCTCTGTACCTCAACATGGGGTTCATGTCAGCGTTCCCTCTGTACCTCAACATGGGGGGTTCATATCAGTGTTCCCTCTGTACCTCAACATGGGGTTCATGTCAGTGTTCCCTCTGTAGCTCAACATGGGGTTCATGTCAGTGTTCCCTCTGTACCTCAACATGGGGGGTTCATGTCAGTGTTCCCTCTGTACCTCAACATGGGGGGTTCATGTCAGTGTTCCCTCTGTACCTCAACATGGGGTTCATGTCAGTGTTCCCTCTGTACCTCAACATGGGGTTCATGTCAGTGTTCCCTCTGTACCTCAACATGGGGGGTTCATGTCAGTGTTCCCTCTGTACCTCAACATGGGGGGTTCATGTCAGTGTTCCCTCTGTACCTCAACATGGGGTTCATGTCACTGTTCCCTCTGTACCTCAACATGGGGTTCATGTCAGTGTTCCCTCAGTACCTCAACATGGGGTTCATATCAGTGTTCCCTCTGTACCTCAACATGGGGTTCATATCAGTGTTCCCTCTGTACCTCAACATGGGGTTCATGTCAGTGTTCCCTCAGTACCTCAACATGGGGTTCATGTCAGTGTTCCCTCAGTACCTCAACATGGGGTTCATGTCAGTGTTCCCTCAGTACCTCAACATGGGGTTCATGTCAGTGTTCCCTCAGTACCTCAACAAGGGGTTCATGTCAGCGTTCCCTCTGTACCTCAACATGGGGGGTTCATGTCAGTGTTCCCTCTGTACCTCAACATGGGGTTCATGTCAGTGTTCCCTCAGTACCTCAACATGGGGTTCATGTCAGTGTTCCCTCAGTACCTCAACATGGGGTTCATGTCAGTGTTCCCTCTGTACCTCAACATGGGGTTCATGTCAGCGTTCCCTCTGTACCTCAACATGGGGTTCATGTCAGCGTTCCCTCTGTACCTCAACATGGGGTTCATGTCAGTGTTCCCTCTGTACCTCAACATGGGGTTCATGTCAGCGTTCCCTCTGTACCTCAACATGGGGTTCATGTCAGCGTTCCCTCTGTACCTCAACATGGGGTTCATGTCAGCGTTCCCTCTGTACCTCAACATGGGGTTCATGTCAGCGTTCCCTCTGTACCTCAACATGGGGTTCATGTCAGCCTTCCCTCTGTACCTCAACATGGGGTTCATGTCAGTGTTCCCTCTGTACCTCAACATGGGGGGTTCATGTCAGTGTTCCCTCTGTAACTCAACAAGGGGTTCATGTCACTGTTCCTTCTGTACCTCAACATGGGGGGTTCATGTCAGTGTTCCCTCTGTACCTCAACATGGGGTTCATGTCAGTGTTCCCTCTGTACCTCAACATGGGGGGTTCATGTCACTGTTCCCTCTGTACCTCAACATGGGGTTCATGTCAGTGTTCCCTCTGTACCTCAACATGGGGGGTTCATGTCAGTGTTCCCTCTGTACCTCAACATGGGGGGTTCATGTCAGTGTTCCCTCTGTACCTCAACATGGGGTTCATGTCACTGTTCCCTCTGTACCTCAACATGGGGTTCATGTCAGCGTTCCCTCTGTACCTCAACATGGGGGGTTCATATCAGTGTTCCCTCTGTACCTCAACATGGGGTTCATGTCAGTGTTCCCTCTGTAGCTCAACATGGGGTTCATGTCAGTGTTCCCTCTGTACCTCAACATGGGGGGTTCATGTCAGTGTTCCCTCTGTACCTCAACATGGGGGGTTCATGTCAGTGTTCCCTCTGTACCTCAACATGGGGTTCATGTCAGTGTTCCCTCTGTACCTCAACATGGGGTTCATGTCAGTGTTCCCTCTGTACCTCAACATGGGGGGTTCATGTCAGTGTTCCCTCTGTACCTCAACATGGGGGGTTCATGTCAGTGTTCCCTCTGTACCTCAACATGGGGTTCATGTCACTGTTCCCTCTGTACCTCAACATGGGGTTCATGTCAGTGTTCCCTCAGTACCTCAACATGGGGTTCATATCAGTGTTCCC
Source organism: Salvelinus fontinalis (assembly GCF_029448725.1). Classification (NCBI taxonomy): domain Eukaryota; kingdom Metazoa; phylum Chordata; class Actinopteri; order Salmoniformes; family Salmonidae; genus Salvelinus; species Salvelinus fontinalis. The sequence continues at coordinate 5,658,965 of NC_074685.1, read as the reverse complement.
TCTGTACCTCAACATGGGGTTCATATCAGTGTTCCCTCTGTACCTCAACATGGGGTTCATGTCAGTGTTCCCTCAGTACCTCAACATGGGGTTCATGTCAGTGTTCCCTCAGTACCTCAACATGGGGTTCATGTCAGTGTTCCCTCAGTACCTCAACATGGGGTTCATGTCAGTGTTCCCTCAGTACCTCAACAAGGGGTTCATGTCAGCGTTCCCTCTGTACCTCAACATGGGGGGTTCATGTCAGTGTTCCCTCTGTACCTCAACATGGGGTTCATGTCAGTGTTCCCTCAGTACCTCAACATGGGGTTCATGTCAGTGTTCCCTCAGTACCTCAACATGGGGTTCATGTCAGTGTTCCCTCTGTACCTCAACATGGGGTTCATGTCAGTGTTTCCTCTGTGGTTCGTACTCTTCGCTCTTCTTCTGCGTGACCTTCTTAAATCCGTCTTTCCCCCGAGCCAGGGTCACTCTGTCCTCCTGCGGCCTCTACATAGACAAGAACAATAACTTGGTTTGCGTGCTTCTACATCTGCATTGCTTGCTGTTTGGGGTTTTAGGCTGGGTTTCTGTACAGCACTTTGAGTTATCAGCTGATGTACGAAGGGCTTTATAAATACATTTGATTTGATTTGTTTGATTGAAACGTATTAATTCATCCTCTGAGCCACGGACTATAAATATAGAAAACGTGCTGTAGGTTACAGTTAGGGACGCCGGGACGATTTTTGACAGGTGGTGCAGGAATTCTCTTTGTTGTTGCCTGATTTTGATATGTTTCTACTTATAATTTGCGATATTTTGGCTGGATATTTATTAGTCAACTTCGATACAATTAGATACACGTAGCTTCTCTTCCGTCATCGCATGTTGCCCTAGAAGCCTAAATAAACCAATACTCAACAGAATAATTGTTATAAATTGATAGAATGAATGCTTCCGTCTAGTTGACGTCGATAAAGTTGTCTCTGTGATCTCTGCTTCTTTCGCAGGGGATAGAAATTTAGGGACCAAAACAAAAGGGAAGTGACATCAGACCGGTTGTAAGGAAATGGAAAGCTGTTCAAACAACCCGACATGTTTCTGATAACATTTCATTACGGCTTGGATGCATATTTATGCGGTTTAAATACTGTCAGCTTTTATGATGCTGATTTTAAATTTATTTTTAAATGTTTCATTTCAACTTTATTTAACCAGGTATTTATATATTATATATATATATATAACCTTAACCCTTTATTTAACCAGGTATTTATATATTATATATATATATAACCTTAACCCTTTATTTAACCAGGTATTTATATATTATATATATATATAACCTTAACCCTTTATTTAACCAGGTATTTATATAATATATATATATATAACCTCAACCCTTTATTTAACCAGGTTTTTATATATTATATATATATATAACCTTAACCCTTTATTTAACCAGGTATTTATATAATATATATATATATATAACCTTAACCCTTTATTTAACCAGGTATTTATATATTATATATATATAACCTCAACCCTTTATTTAACCAGGTATTTATATATTATATATATATATAACCTTAACCCTTTATTTATCCAGGTATTTATATATTATATATAACCTTAACCCTTTATTTAACCAGGTAAGCTAGTTGAGAACAAGTTCTCATTTACAACTGCGACCTGGCCAAGATAAAGCAAAGCAATGCAACACAGATAACAACAGAATTAAACATGGAATAAACAAGCGTACAGTCAATAACTGAAAAAAAAATTAAGTATATATACAGTGTGTGCAAACGGCATCATACATTTGTTTGTTTATTCATCAATTAATTCACTCAATCATCCAAGGTCACCTTCGCAAAAGGGTCTTTCCTGATTATAAGGTGAAATAAAACGCATTTATATATTCAGCACTTGCTACGGTGTTAGTAGTGGATCTACCGCAGCAAATCTCCAGCTCAAAGACTGTATTGACAATTTTAAAAAGCATATACTGGAAATGTATTAAATCAAACGACTGTGACCGAGTCCAACCAACCGTTGGTTACACCCCTTTCTCCCTTAGTTGGACTGAAACTTAGTTTCTCAGACCGAGTCAGTGGAAGAAACATGACTTCCTGGTGTCAAACGTCTCCGAGAATGTGTTTCCTGTTTAAAAGGAGAGTGTCTTTGTAAAATTCCCTTCAGCTGTACGGAGTGGTTCCTTTGGTAACCACGTTTCCACAAGCAACGTGGTGGTGACCTTGACTAGATGCTCTTATGGTGTCCTTGACGAGAACATCTCTCAGAGATGGAACTACAGGTAACTGCCAAAACAAAGGAAACACGCGATGAGTAAATGAGGGATACAAAGTATATTGAAAGCAGGTGATTCTACACAGGTGTGGGTCCTCTGTTAATTAAGCAATTAACATCCCATCATGATTAGGGTCATGTATAAAAATGCTGAGCAGGTCATTATTTTGGCTACCATGCCAATGCCCTCCATAACATGACAATGCCCCCCATCCCACAGGGCACGAGTGGTCACTGAATCGTTTGACGAGCATGAAAGCGATGTAAACCATATGCCATGGCCGTCTCAGTCATCACATCTCAACCCAATTGAATACTTGAGACCAGCGTTTTCCACCACCGTCAAACAAAACAACAAATGGTGGAATTTGTTGTGGATGAATGGTGTCGTATCCCTCCAATAGAGTTCCAGACCACTTGTAGACTCTACGCTGTTGAAGCTGTTCTGGCTGCTGGTGGACCAACGCCCTATTATTATTAATTAAGAGACTTTCAGTTGGCGTTCCCTTTATTTTGGCAGTTACCTGTATATCCGTCAAGAAAGAGGTCTTGCCGATACTTCCTGGTGATACTCAGTAAATGGAAAAAGAGAGTTTAAAAGTTTAAAATGCTTTTAATGATTATCTATCCATGGTCATAATCATATTTTTAAAACCTACATTGAAATAAAACATGACTTCTGTAAAAAAAAAAACATCCATGTTTTAAACGGGCTGAAGTGAACCGGGAACGTTATTTCATGGACTAATGAACGCCTCAGAGGGAGTCCATTCCACCAGAGCCTGGACCACAGACAGATCCCACACACTACCCAACCAGTAACAGTGAATCTCCGGAACCCGCATTCATACGGAGTCGGGAAGGCTGATCTAGGATCAGGTTCCCCCGTCCATATGAGCTTAATTATTACGATTATTACTCAAATGCAAAACTGATCATAGATCAGAACTCCTAATGAGACTAACTGAGAATAACATTAGCAGTACCTTCTTCTTGTCCTCTCCCGCCGTCTTGAGACTGTCCAGGTTGCTGTATGTCTCCAGCTCCTTGGTTATGGTCTCCATCTTGTCTTCTCCCGCCGTCTTGAGACTGTCCAGGTTGCTGTATGTCTCCAGCTCCTTGGTTATGGTCTCCATCTTGTCTTCTCCGGCAGTCTTGAGACTGTCCAGGTTGCTGTATGTCTCCAGCTCCTGGGTCATGGTTTCCATTTTGTGCTTCAGGCTGGTCAGCTCTGTGTAGATCTTACTCTCCAGCTGCTATACCTTCTGCAGGTCCTCGGTCAGAAGGTCCTGGGTCAGACGGTCCTTGGTCCTGGGTCAGACGGTCCTGGGTCAGACGGTCCTTGGTCATATGGTCCTGGGTCAGACGGTCCTGGGTCAGACGGTCCTGGGTCATATGGTCCTGGTTCAGACGGTCCTGGTTCAGACGGTCCTGGGTCAGACGGTCCTGGGTAAGATGGTCCTGGGTACGACGGCCCTGGGTCAGATGGTCCTGGGTCAGACGGTCCTGGTTCAGACGGTCCTGGGTCAGACGGTCCTGGGTCAGACGGTACTGGCTCAGACGGTCCTGGCTCAGACGGTCCTGGCTCAGACGGACCTGGGTCCTGGGTCAGATGGTCCTGGGTCAGATGGTCCTTGGCCCTGGGTCAGACGGCCCTGGGTCAGACGGTCCTGGGTCAGACGGTCCTGGGTCAGATGGCCCTGGGTCAGATGGTCCTGGGTCAGATGGTCCTGGGTCCTGGGTCCTGGGTCAGATGGCCCTGGGTCATATGGTCCTGGGTCAGATGGTCCTGGGTCCTGGGTCAGATGGCCCTGGGTCATATGGTCCTGGGTCAGATGGTCCTGGGTCCTGGGTCAGATGGTCCTGGGTCAGATGGTCCTGGGTCAGACAGCCCTGGGTCAGATGGTCCTGGGTCCCTATTTTTTTAATTTATTTTCTTTTACCTTTATTTTACCAGGTAAGTTGACTGAGAACACGTTCTCATTTGCAGCAACGACCTGGGGAATAGGTACAGGGGAGAGGAGGGGGATGAATGGGCCAATTGTAAATGTCCTAGGTCTGGTCTGGTCTGCTACATCCTGGTCCCTACGTCCTAGGTCTGGTCTGTTACATCCTGGTCCCTATGTTCTAGGTCTGGTCTGGTCTGTTACATCCTGGTCCCTATGTCCTAGGTCTGGTCTGTTACATCCTGGTCCCTATGTCCTAGGTCTGGTCTGGTCTGCTACATCCTGGTCCCTATGTCCTAGGTCTGGTCTGTTACATCCTGGTCCCTATGTCCTAGGTCTGGTCTGGTCTGTTACATCCTGGTCCCTATGTCCTAGGTCTGGTCTGTTACATCCTGGTCCCTATGTCCTAGGTCTGGTCTGTTACATCCTGGTCCCTATGTCCTAGGTCTGGTCTGTTATATCCTGGTCCCTATGTCCTAGGTCTGGTCTGCTACATCCTGGTCCCTATGTCCTAGGTCTGGTCTGTTACATCCTGGTCCCTATGTCCTAGGTCTGGTCTGCTACATCCTGGTCCCTATGTCCTAGGTCTGGTCTGTTACATCCTGGTCCCTATGTCCTAGGTCTGGTCTGGTCTGTTACATCCTGGTCCCTATGTCCTAGGTCTGGTCTGTTACATCCTGGTCCCTATGTCCTAGGTCTGGTCTGTTACATCCTGGTCCCTATGTCCTAGGTCTGGTCTGGTCTGCTACATCCTGGTCCCTATGTCCTAGGTCTGGTCTGTTACATCCTGGTCCCTATGTCCTAGGTCTGGTCTGGTCTGTTACATCCTGGTCCCTATGTCCTAGGTCTGGTCTGTTACATCCTGGTCCCTATGTCCTAGGTCTGGTCTGTTACATCCTGGTCCCTATGTCCTAGGTCTGGTCTGTTATATCCTGGTCCCTATGTCCTAGGTCTGGTCTGCTACATCCTGGTCCCTATGTCCTAGGTCTGGTCTGTTACATCCTGGTCCCTATGTCCTAGGTCTGGTCTGCTACATCCTGGTCCCTATGTCCTAGGTCTGGTCTGTTACATCCTGGTCCCTATGTCCTAGGTCTGGTCTGGTCTGTTACATCCTGGTCCCTATGTCCTAGGTCTGGTCTGTTACATCCTGGTCCCTATGTCCTAGGTCTGGTCTGTTACATCCTGGTCCCTATGTCCTAGTTCTGGTCTGGTCTGTTACATCCTGGTCCCTATGTCCTAGGTCTGGTCTGGTCTGTTACATCCTGGTCCCTATGTCCTAGGTCTGGTCTGGTCTGTTACATCCTGGTCCCTATGTCCTAGGTCTGGTCTGCTCTGTTACATCCTGGTCCCTATGTCCTAGGTCTGGTCTGTTACATCCTGGTCCCTATGTCCAAGGTCTGGTCTGGTCTGCTACATCCTGGTCCATATGTCCTAGGTCTGGTCTGGTCTGTTACATCCTAGTCCCTATGTCCTAGGTCTGGTCTGGTCTGTTACATCCTGGTCCCTATGTTCTAGGTCTGGTCTGGTCTGTTACATCCTGGTCCCTATGCCCTAGGTCTGGTCTGGTACATCCTGGTCCCTATGTCCTAGGTCTGGTCTGGTCTGTTACATCCTGGTCCCTATGTCCTAGGTCTGGTCTGGTACATCCTGGTCCCTATGTCCTAGGTCTGGTCTGGTCTGTTACATCCTGGTCCCTATGCCCTAGGTCTGGTCTGCTACATCCTGGTCCCTATGTCCTAGGTCTGGTCTGTTACATCCTGGTCCCTATGTCCTAGGTCTGGTCTGTTACATCCTGGTCCCTATGTCCTAGGTCTGGTCTGGTCTGTTACATCCTGGTCCCTATATCCTAGGTCTGTTCTGTTACATCCTGGTCCCTATGTCCTAGGTCTGGTCTGGTCTGCTACATCCTGGTCCCTATGTCCTAGGTCTGGTCTGTTACATCCTGGTCCCTATGTCCTAGGTCTGGTCTGTTACATCCTGGTCCCTATGTCCTAGGTCTGGTCTGCTACATCCTGGTCCCTATGTCCTAGGTCTGGTCTGTTACATCCTGGTCCCTATGTCCTAGGTCTGGTCTGTTACATCCTGGTCCCTATGTCCTAGGTCTTGTCTGGTACACCCTGGTCCCTATGTCCTAGGTCTGGTCTGGTACATCCTGGTCCCTATGTCCTAGGTCTGGTCTGGTACATCCTGGTCCCTATGTCCTTGGTCTGTTCTGGTCTGTTACATCCTGGTCCCTATGTCCTATGTCTGGTCTGGTCTGGTACATCCTTGTCCCTATCTCCTAGCTCTGGTTTGGTCTGCTACATCCTGGTCCCTATGTCCTAGGTCTTTGTCTTGTCTGTTATATCCTGGTCCCTATGTCCTAGGTCTGGTCTGGTCTGCTACATCCTGGTCCCTATGTCCTAGGTCTGGTCTGGTCTGTTACATCCTGGTCCCTATGTCCTAGGTCTGGTCTGTTACATCCTGGTCCCTATGTCCTAGGTCTGGTCTGTTACATCCTGGTCCCTATGTCCTAGGTCTGGTCTGGTCTGTTACATCCTGGTCCCTATGTCCTATGTCCTAGGTCTGTTCTGTTACATCCTGGTCCCTATGTCCTAGGTCTGGTCTGTTACATCCTGGTCCCTATGTCCTAGGTCTGGTATGCTACATCCTGGTCCCTATGTCCTAGGTCTGGTCTGGTCTGTTACATCCTGGTCCCTATGTCCTAGGTCTGGTCTGGTCTGTTACATCCTGGTCCCTATGTCCTAGGTCTGGTCTGCTACATCCTGGTCCCTATGTCCTAGGTCTGGTCTGTTACATCCTGGTCCCTATGTCCTAGGTCTGGTCTGGTCTGTTACATCCTGGTCCCTATGTCCTAGGTCTGGTCTGTTACATCCTGGTCCCTATGTCCTAGGTCTGGTCTGGTCTTTTACATCCTGGTCCCTATGTCCTAGGTCTGGTCTGGTCTGCTACATCCTGGTCCCTATGTCCTAGGTCTGGTCTGTTACATCCTGGTCCCTATGTCCTAGGTCTTGTCTGTTACATCCTGGTCCCTATGTCCTAGGTCTGGTCTGTTACATCCTGGTCCCTATGTCCTAGGTCTGGTCTGGTCTGTTACATCCTGGTCCCTATGTCCTAGGTCTGGTCTGGTACATCCTGGTCCCTATGTCCTTGGTCTGTTCTGGTCTGTTACATCCTGGTCCCTATGTCCTATGTCTGGTCTGGTCTGGTACATCCTTGTCCCTATCTCCTAGCTCTGGTTTGGTCTGCTACATCCTGGTCCCTATGTCCTAGGTCTTTGTCTTGTCTGTTATATCCTGGTCCCTATGTCCTAGGTCTGGTCTGGTCTGCTACATCCTGGTCCCTATGTCCTAGGTCTGGTCTGGTCTGTTACATCCTGGTCCCTATGTCCTAGGTCTGGTCTGTTACATCCTGGTCCCTATGTCCTAGGTCTGGTCTGTTACATCCTGGTCCCTATGTCCTAGGTCTGGTCTGGTCTGTTACATCCTGGTCCCTATGTCCTATGTCCTAGGTCTGTTCTGTTACATCCTGGTCCCTATGTCCTAGGTCTGGTCTGTTACATCCTGGTCCCTATGTCCTAGGTCTGGTATGCTACATCCTGGTCCCTATGTCCTAGGTCTGGTCTGGTCTGTTACATCCTGGTCCCTATGTCCTAGGTCTGGTCTGGTCTGTTACATCCTGGTCCCTATGTCCTAGGTCTGGTCTGCTACATCCTGGTCCCTATGTCCTAGGTCTGGTCTGTTACATCCTGGTCCCTATGTCCTAGGTCTGGTCTGGTCTGTTACATCCTGGTCCCTATGTCCTAGGTCTGGTCTGTTACATCCTGGTCCCTATGTCCTAGGTCTGGTCTGGTCTTTTACATCCTGGTCCCTATGTCCTAGGTCTGGTCTGGTCTGCTACATCCTGGTCCCTATGTCCTAGGTCTGGTCTGTTACATCCTGGTCCCTATGTCCTAGGTCTTGTCTGTTACATCCTGGTCCCTATGTCCTAGGTCTGGTCTGTTACATCCTGGTCCCTATGTCCTAGGTCTGGTCTGGTCTGTTACATCCTGGTCCCTATGTCCTAGGTCTGGTCTGGTCTGTTACATCCTGGTCCCTATGTCCTAGGTCTGGTCTGGTACATCCTGGTCCCTATGTCCTAGTTCTGGTCTGGTCTGTTACATCCTGGTCCCTATGTCCTAGTTCTGGTCTGGTCTGTTACATCCTGGTCCCTATGTTCTAGGTCTGGTCTGGTCTGTTACATCCTGGTCCCTATGTCCTAGGTCTGGTCTGTTACATCCTGGTCCCTATGTCCTAGGTCTGGTCTGGTCTGTTACATCCTGGTCTCTATGTCCTAGGTCTGGTCTGGTCTGTTACATCCTGGTCCCTATGTCCTAGGTCTGGTCTGCTACATCCTGGTCCCTATGTCCTAGGTCTGGTCTGGTCTGCTACATCCTGGTCCCTATGTCCTAGGTCTGGTCTGGTCTGGCTGGGGGAAGGGCCCAGATACAGAGGCATGGGGCAGGACCCAGAGACAGAAGCTGGGGGCAGGGCCCAGAGACAGAGGCATGGGGCAGGGCCCAGAGACAGATGCATGGGGCAGGGCACAGAGACAGAGGCTGGGGACAGGGCCCAGACCCAGAGGCTGGGGGAAAGGCCCAGAGACAGAGGCTGGGGACAGGACCCAGAGACAGAGGCTGGGGGAAGGGCCCAGATACAGAGGGTTGGGACAGGGCCCAGAAACAGAATCTGGGGACAGGGCCCAGAGACAGAAGCTGGGGACAAGGCCCGGCGACAGAAGCTGGGCACAGGGCCCAGATACGGAGACAGAGGCTGGGGACAGGGCCCAGAGACAGAGGCTGGGGACAGGGCCCAGAGACAGTGCCTGGGGACAGGGCCCAGAGACAGAGGGCTGCGCTGGGGCAGACAGGGTCTGAGAGCAGGAAGGGGAAGCAGTCAGGTTCCTACTGATAGTGCCCCAGCCTGCTGCCCAAGCCAGCCGCCCCAACCTGAAGGAGCTGCTGCTGTATACAGAGTAGCAAAGGGCCCCATCAGCACTTCTGTGCATTCTCTACAGCTTCCTCCTGGGGCTAGCCTTAATCTCTCCGCCCAGGAACCCTGCCTGCCTGCCTGCCTGCCTGCCTGCCTGCCTGCCTGCCTGCCTGCCTGCCTGCCTGCCTGCCACACACACACACACACACACACACACACACACACACACACACACACACACACACACACACACACACACACACACACACACACACACACACACACACACACACACACACACACACACACACACACACACACAGCTTCCTCCTGGGGAAGTTCACCACAGGAACTCTGCCACCGACTCACAGAGGATGGATATCTGCCATTAGCAACAATATTTACACAGCATCGCTGCAGAGGAATGCATAGATAATAGTCTGTTCATTAATGATGTATAGAGTAGGATTAGGCTATAATCCATGCCTCCCAGATACAGCCTTCAGAGCAAAGCATTATGGTGTATAGACTAGGCTTAGGCAGAGAGGAGGAGGTGTGATGATGTGGGAGGTGCTTTGCTGGTGACACTGTTGATGATATATATACAATTCAAGGCACACTTAACCAGCATGGCTACCACAGCATTCTGCAGCGATACACCATCCCATCTGGTTTGCACTTAGTCGGACTATCATTTTGTTTTTCAACAGGACAATGGCCCAACACACCTCCAGGCTGTGTAAGGGCTATTAGACCAAGAAGGAGAGTGATGGAGTGCTGCATCAGATGACCTGGCCTCCACAATCACCCGACCTCAACCCAATTGAGATGATTTGGGATGAGTTGGACCGCAGAGTGAAGGAAAAGCAGCCAACAGGTGCTCAGCATATGTGGGAACTCCTTCAAGACTGTTGGGAAAGCATTCCAGGTGAAGCTGGTTGAGAATGCCAATAGTATGCAAAGCTGTCATCAAGTCAAAGGGTGGCTACTTTGAAGAATCTAAAATATGAAATACATTTTGATTTGTATAACACTTTTTGGGTTACTAAATTATTCCATATGTGTTATTTCATAGTCTTCACTATTATTCTACAATGTAGAAAATAGTACAAATAAAGAAAAACCCTTGAATGAGTAGGTGTGTCCCAAACTTTGGACTGGTCCTGTGTGTAAGATTCACTTGACCTATTTCCGCTGACTGTGCAGGGCTGATAAAAAAAAGACAGACAAGTGAAAGGAACAATGCTTCTCACAATAGTCGGATCAAGGACATGTAAACAGCCTAGCTGGTGGCTTTGGAAGTGGACTGAATCCAAAATGGCGCCCTATTCCCTACATAATAAAGCCCCCATAGGGTCCTAGTGAAAAGTAGGGCACTATATAGCAATAGGGTGCCATTTGGGACACAGGCCGTGTCTGAGATGAGATAAAAAGACGATTTAAGGAGAACAGGGTTGTGTCGGGAGGCTGAACACAAAGGAAGGAAACCCCCCTGGCTCTGAGACAACTGTTTATTTGATAAATACACTCAGTTACGAGGAGGTTAATGGATGCAGCACAGAGGCTGTAGCTACACTATATATCTAGTCAGTACAGAGATCTAGTCAGAACAGAGATCTAGTCAGTACAGAGATCTAGTCAGAACAGAGATCTAGTCAGTACAGAGATCTAGTCAGTACAGTACAGAGATCTAGTCAGTACAGTACAGAGATCTAGTCAGTACAGATATCTAGTCAGTACAGTACAGAGATCTAGTCAGAACAGAGATCTAGTCAGTACAGAGATCTAGTCAGTACAGAGATCTAGTCAGTACAGAGATCTAGTCAGTACAGTACAGAGATCTAGTCAGTAGAGTACAGAGATCTAGTCAGTACAGATATCTAGTCAGTACAGTACAGAGATCTAGTCAGAACAGAGATCTAGTCAGAACAGAGATCTAGTCAGTACAGTGCAGAGATCTAGTCAGTACAGTGCAGAGATCTAGTCAGAACAGATATCTAGTCAGTACAGAGATCTAGTCAGTACAGTGCAGAGATCTAGTCAGTACAGAACAGAGATCTAGTCAGAACAGAGATCTAGTCAGTACAGAACAGAGATCTAGTCAGTACAGTATAGAGATCTAGTCAGAACAGAGATCTAGTCAGAACAGAGATCTAGTCAGTACAGTACAGAGATCTAGTCAGAACAGAGATCTAGTCAGAACAGAGATCTAGTCAGTACAGTGCAGAGATCTAGTCAGTACAGTACAGAGATCTAGTCAGAACAGAGATCTAGTCAGTACAGTATAGAGATCTAGTCAGAACAGATATCTAGTCAGTACAGTACAGAGATCTAGTCAGTACAGAGATCTAGTCAGTACAGAACAGAGATCTAGTCAGAAAAGAGATCTAGTCAGTACAGTACAGAGATCTAGTCAGTACAGAACAGAGATCTAGTCAGAACAGAGATCTAGTCAGTACAGTACAGAGATCTAGTCAGAACAGAGATCTAGTCAGTACAGTATAGAGATCTAGTCAGAACAGAGATCTAGTCAGTACAGTACAGAGATCTAGTCAGTACAGTACAGAGATCTAGTCAGTACAGTACAGAGATCTAGTCAGTACAGTACATAGATCTAGTCAGTACAGTACGGAGATCTAGTCAGTACAGTACAGATATCTAGTCAGTACAGTACATAGATCTAGTCAGTACAGTACAGAGATCTAGTCAGTACAGTATAGAGATCTAGTCAGTACAGTACAGAGATCTAGTCAGTACAGAACAGAGATCTAGTCAGTACAGTATAGAGATCTAGTCAGAACAGATATCTAGTCAGTACAGTGCAGAGATCTAGTCAGTACAGTACAGAGATCTAGTCAGTACAGAGATCTAGTCAGTACAGTACAGAGATCTAGTCAGTACAGAGATCTAGTCAGTATAGAGATCTAGTCAGTACAGAGATCTAGTCAGAACAGAGATCTAGTCAGTACAGTACAGAGATCTAGTCAGTACAGTACAGAGATCTAGTCAGTACAGTACAGAGATCTAGTCAGTACAGAGATCTAGTCAGTATAGAGATCTAGTCAGTACAGAGATCTAGTCAGAACAGAGATCTAGTCAGTACAGTACAGAGATCTAGTCAGTACAGTACAGAGATCTAGTCAGTACAGTACAGAGATCTAGTCAGTACATAGATCTAGTCAGAACAGATATCTAGTCAGTACAGTACAGAGATCTAGTCAGTACAGAAATCTAGTCAGAACAGAGATCTAGTCAGTACAGTACAGAGATCTAGTCAGAACAGATATCTAGTCAGTACAGTACAGAGATCTAGTCAGTACAGAGCTCTAGTCAGTACAGAACAGAGATCTAGTCAGTACAGTACAGAGATCTAGTCAGAACAGTACAGAGATCTAGTCAGTACAGAACAGAGATCTAGTCAGTACAGTACAGAGATCTAGTCAGAACAGTACAGAGATCTAGTCAGTACAGAACAGAGATCTAGTCAGTACAGTACAGAGATCTAGTCAGAACAGAGATCTAGTCAGTACATAGATCTAGTCAGTACAGTACAGAGATCTAGTCAGAACAGAGATCTAGTCAGTACAGAACAGAGATCTAGTCAGTACAGTACAGAGATCTAGTCAGGACAGAGATCTAGTCAGTACAGAGATCTAGTCAGTACAGTACAGATATCTAGTCAGTACAGAGATCTAGTCAGAACAGAGATCTAGTCAGTACAGAACAGAGATCTAGTCAGTACAGTATAGAGATCTAGTCAGAACAGTATAGAGATCTAGTCAGAACAGATATCAAGTCAGTACAGTACAGAGATCTAGTCAGTACAGTACAGAGATCTAGTCAGAACAGAGATCTAGTCAGAAGAGTACAGAGATCTAGTCAGTAGAGTACAGAGATCTAGTCAGTACAGAGATCTAGTCAGAACAGAGATCTAGTCAGTACAGAACAGAGATCTAGTCAGTACAGTACAGAGATCTAGTCAGTACAGAGATCTAGTCAGTACAGAACAGAGATCTAGTCAGTACAGAGATCTAGTCAGAACAGATATCTAGTCAGTACAGTACAGAGATCTAGTCAGAACAGTACAGAGATCTAGTCAGTACAGTACAGAGATCTAGTCAGAACAGAGATCTAGTCAGTACAGTACAGAGATCTAGTCAGTACAGTACATAGATCTAGTCAGTACAGAGATCTAGTCAGTACAGAGATCTAGTCAGAACAGAGATCTAGTCAGTACAGTACAGAGATCTAGTCAGTACAGTACAGTGATCTAGTCAGTACAGTACAGAGATCTAGTCAGAACAGATATCTAGTCAGTACAGTACAGAGATCTAGTCAGTAAAGAGATCTAGTCAGAACAGAGATCTAGTCAGTACAGTACAGAGATCTAGTCAGAACAGATATCTAGTCAGTACAGTACAGAGATCTAGTCAGTACAGAGATCTAGTCAGTACAGAACAGAGATCTAGTCAGTACAGTACAGAGATCTAGTCAGAACAGTACAGAGATCTAGTCAGTACAGAACAGAGATCTAGTCAGTACAGTACAGAGATCTAGTCAGAACAGTACAGAGATCTAGTCAGTACAGAACAGAGATCTAGTCAGTACAGTACAGAGATCTAGTCAGTACAGAGATCTAGTCAGTACAGTACAGAGATCTAGTCAGAACAGAGATCTAGTCAGTACAGAACAGAGATCTAGTCAGTACAGTACAGAGATCTAGTCAGGACAGAGATCTAGTCAGTACAGAGATCTAGTCAGAACAGAGATCTAGTCAGTACAGAACAGAGATCTAGTCAGTACAGTATAGAGATCTAGTCAGAACAGTATAGAGATCTAGTCAGAACAGATATCTAGTCAGTACAGTACAGAGATCTAGTCAGTACAGTACAGAGATCTAGTCAGAACAGAGATCTAGTCAGAACAGTACAGAGATCTAGTCAGTACAGTACAGAGATCTAGTCAGTACAGAGATCTAGTCAGAACAGAGATCTAGTCAGTACAGAACAGAGATCTAGTCAGTACAGTACAGAGATCTAGTCAGTACAGAGATCTAGTCAGTACAGAACAGAGATAAAGTCAGTACAGAGATCTAGTCAGAACAGATATCTAGTCAGTACCGTACAGAGATCTAGTCAGAACAGTACAGAGATCTAGTCAGAACAGTACAGAGATCTAGTCAGTACAGTACAGAGATCGAGTCAGAACAGAGATCTAGTCAGTACAGTACAGAGATCTAGTCAGTACAGTACAGAGATCTAGTCAGTACAGAGATCTAGTCAGTACAGAGATCTAGTCAGTACAGAGATCTAGTCAGTACAGAGATCTATTCAGTACAGTACAGAGATCTAGTCAGTACAGTGCAGAGATCTAGTCAGTACAGAGATCTAGTCAGCACAGTGCAGAGATCTAGTCAGTACAGTGCAGTGATCTAGTCAGTACAGAGATCTAGTCAGTACAGATATCTAGTCAGTACAGTATAGAGATCTAGTCAGGACAGTGCAGAGATCTAGTCAATACAGTACAGAGATCTAGTCAGTACAGAGATCTAGTCAGTACAGAGATCTAGTCAGTACAGTACAGAGATCTAGTCAGTACAGTGCAGAGATCTAGTCAGTACAGAGATATAGTCAGCACAGTGCAGAGATCTAGTCAGTACAGAGATCTAGTCAGTACAGAGGTCTAGTCAGTACAGAGATCTAGTCAGTACAGTATAGAGATCTAGTCAGTACAGTATAGAGATCTAGTCAATACAATTACAGAGATCTAGTCAGTACAGAGATCTAGTCAGTACAGTAAAGAGATCTAGTCAGTACAGTACAGAGATCTAGTCAGTACAGAGATCTAGTCAGTACAGTACAGATATCTAGTGAGCACAGTGCAGAGATCTAGTCAGTACAGTGCAGAGATCTAGTCAGTACAGAGATCTAGTCAGTACAATACAGAGATCTAGTCAGTACAGAGATCTAGTCAGTACAGTGCAGAGATCTAGTCAGAACAGAGATCTAGTCAGTACAGTGCGGAGATCTAGTCAGTACAGAGATCTAGTCAGTACAGTAGAGAGATCTAGTCAGCACAGTGCAGAGATCTAGTCAGTACAGTATAGAGATCTAGTCAGTACAGAGATCTAGTCAGTACAGAGATCTAGTCAGTACAGAGATCTAGTCAGTATAGAGATCTAGTCAGTACAGAGATCTAGTCAGTACAGAGATCTAGTCAGTACAGACATCTAGTCATTCTGCTAGCAAACGTACAATCTTTGGAGAATAAAATAGATGACCTACACACAAGATTAAACTACCAACGGTACATTCAAAACTGTAATATCTTGTGCTTCACGGAGTTGTGGCTGTTTACATACCACCACAGTCAGTGGTTCGCACTAAGACAGCATTCAATGAGCTGTATTCCGCCATAAGCAAACAGGAAAACGCTCACCCAGAGGAGGTGCTCCTAGTGGCCGGGGACTTTAATGCAGGGAAATTTAAATCTGTTTTACCAAATTTCTATCAGCATGTTAAATGAGCAACCAGAGGAGAAAAAAAACTCTGGACCACATTTACTTCACACACAGAGACGCATACAAAGCTCTCCCTCGTCCTCCATTTGGCAAATCTGACCATAATTCTATACTCCTGATTCCTGCGTACAAGCTAAAATTAAAGCAGGAAGCACCAGTGTCTAGATCAATAAAAATGTGGTCAGATGAAGCAGATGCAAAGCTACAGGACTGTTTTGCTAGCATAGACTGGAATATGATCCTACAATTGAATTGGCCAGAGATCTAGTCAGTACAGAGATCTAGTCAGTACAGAACAGAGATCTAGTCAGAACAGAGATCTAGTCAGTACAGTACAGAGATCTAGTCAGTACAGATCAGAGATCTAGTCAGAACAGAGATCTAGTCAGTACAGTACAGAGATCTAGTCAGTACAGTACAGAGATCTAGTCAGAACAGAGATCTAGTCAGTACAGTATAGAGATCTAGTCAGAACAGATATCTAGTCAGTACAGTACATAGATCTAGTCAGTACAGTACAGAGATCTAGTCAGTACAGTACAGAGATCTAGTCAGTACAGTACAGAGATCTAGTCAGTACAGTACATAGATCTAGTCAGTACAGTACAGAGATCTAGTCAGTACAGTACAGATATCTAGTCAGTACAGTACATAGATCTAGTCAGTACAGTACAGAGATCTAGTCAGTACAGTATAGAGATCTAGTCAGTACAGTACAGAGATCTAGTCAGTACAGAACAGAGATCTAGTCAGTACAGTATAGAGATCTAGTCAGAACAGATATCTAGTCAGTACAGTGCAGAGATCTAGTCAGTACAGTACAGAGATCTAGTCAGTACAGAGATCTAGTCAGTACAGTACAGAGATCTAGTCAGTACAGAGATCTAGTCAGTATAGAGATCTAGTCAGTACAGAGATCTAGTCAGAACAGAGATCTAGTCAGTACAGTACAGAGATCTAGTCAGTACAGTACAGAGATCTAGTCAGTACAGAGATCTAGTCAGTATAGAGATCTAGTCAGTACAGAGATCTAGTCAGAACAGAGATCTAGTCAGTACAGTACAGAGATCTAGTCAGTACAGTACAGAGATCTAGTCAGTACAGTACAGAGATCTAGTCAGTACAGAGATCTAGTCAGAACAGATATCTAGTCAGTACAGTACAGAGATCTAGTCAGTACAGAGATCTAGTCAGAACAGAGATCTAGTCAGTACAGAACAGAGATCTAGTCAGTACAGTACAGAGATCTAATCAGAACAGTACAGAGCTCTAGTCAGTACAGAACAGAGATCTAGTCAGTACAGTACAGAGATCTAGTCAGAACAGTACAGAGATCTAGTCAGTACAGAACAGAGATCTAGTCAGTACAGTACAGAGATCTAGTAAGAACAGAGATCTAGTCAGTACAGAGATCTAGTCAGTACAGTACAGAGATCTAGTCAGAACAGAGATCTAGTCAGTACAGAACAGAGATCTAGTCAGTACAGTACATAGATCTAGTCAGGACAGAGATCTAGTCAGTACAGAGATCTAGTCAGTGCAGTACAGATATCTAGTCAGTACAGAGATCTAGTCAGAACAGAGATCTAGTCAGTACAGAACAGAGATCTAGTCAGTACAGTATAGAGATCTAGTCAGAACAGTATAGAGATCTAGTCAGAACAGATATCTAGTCAGTACAGTACAGAGATCTAGTCAGTACAGTACAGAGATCTAGTCAGAACAGAGATCTAGTCAGAACAGTACAGAGATCTAGTCAGTACAGTACAGAGATCTAGTCAGTACAGAGATATAGTCAGAACAGAGATCTAGTCAGTACAGAACAGAGATCTAGTCAGTACAGTACAGAGATCTAGTCAGTACAGAGATCTAGTCAGTACAGAACAGAGATCTAGTCAGTACAGAGATCTAGTCAGAACAGATATCTAGTCAGTACAGTACAGAGATCTAGTCAGAACAGTACAGAGATCTAGTCAGTACAGTACAGAGATCTAGTCAGAACAGAGATCTAGTCAGTACAGTACAGAGATCTAGTCAGTACAGTACAGAGATCTAGTCAGTACAGAGATCTAGTCAGTACAGAGATCTAGTCAGAACAGAGATCTATTCAGTACAGTACAGATATCTAGTCAGTACAGTGCAGAGATCTAGTCAGTACAGAGATCTAGTCAGCACAGTGCAGAGATCTAGTCAGTACAGTGCAGAGATCTAGTCAGTACAGAGATCTAGTCAGTACAGATATCTAGTCAGTATAGAGATCTAGTCAGGACAGTGCAGAGATCTAGTCAATACAGTACAGAGATCTAGTCAGTACAGAGATCTAGTCAGTACAGAGATCTAGTCAGTACAGTACAGAGATCTAGTCAGTACAGTGCAGAGATCTAGTCAGTACAGAGATATAGTCAGCACAGTGCAGAGATCTAGTCAGTACAGACATCTAGTCAGTACAGAGATCTAGTCAGTACAGAGATCTAGTCAGTACAGTATAGAGATCTAGTCAGTACAGTATAGAGATCTAGTCAATACAATTACAGAGATCTAGTCAGTACAGAGATCTAGTCAGTACAGTACAGAGATCTAGTCAGTACAGATATCTAGTCAGCACAGTGCAGAGATCTAGTCAGTACAGTGCAGAGATCTAGTCAGTACAGAGATCTAGTCAGTACAGTGCGGAGATCTAGTCAGTACAGAGATCTAGTCAGTACAGTGCAGAGATCTAGTCAGAACAGAGATCTAGTCAGTACAGTGCGGAGATCTAGTCAGTATAGAGATCTAGTCAGTACAGAGATCTAGTCAGTACAGAGATCTAGTCAGTACAGAGATCTAGTCAGTACAGAGATCTAGTCAGTACAGAGATCTAGTCAGTACAGACATCTAGTCATTCTGCTAGCAAACGTACAATCTTTGGAGAATAAAATAGATGACCTACGCACAAGATTAAACTACCAACGGTACATTCAAAACTGTAATATCTTGTGCTTCACGGAGTTGTGGCTGTTTACATACCACCACAGTCAGTGGTTCGCACTAAGACAGCATTCAATGAGCTGTATTCCGCCATAAGCAAACAGGAAAACGCTCACCCAGAGGAGGTGCTCCTAGTGGCCGGGGACTTTAATGCAGGGAAATTTAAATCTGTTTTACCAAATTTCTATCAGCATGTTAAATGAGCAACCATTGGAATTGGCCATTGGCTTCATCAATAAGTGCATCGATGACGTCATCCTCACAGTGACCGTACGTACATACCCCAACCAGAAGCCATGGATTACAGGCAGCATCCGCACTGAGCTAAAGGCTAGAACTGCCGCTTTCAAGGAGCGGGACTGTAACACAGAAGCTTACAAGAAATCCCGCTATGCGTACGACACCGGTTCTGACGCTCGTCGGATGGGGCATGGCTTGCAAACACTACAAAGGGAAGCACAGCCGAGAGCTGCCCAGTGACACAAGACTACCAGACGAGCTAAACTACTATGCTCGCTTCAAGAGCAAATGGCACTGAAACATGCATGAGAGCACCAGCTGTTCCAGAACACTGTGTGATCACGCTCTCCGCAGCCGATGTGAGTAAGATTTTTAACTTCTTACGGCTGAAATCAAAATCGTTAACGGAATCGTTTTGGGATCGACTTGACAACAGCCAGTGAAAGTGCAGGGCGCCAAATTCAAACAACAGAAATCTCATAATTAAAATTCCTCCAACATACAAGTATTTTACACCATTTTAAAGATAAACTTGTTGTTAATCCTACCACAGTGTCCGATTTCAAAAAGGCTTTACAACGAAAGCATACCTTGCGATTATGTTAGGTCAGCGCCTAGTCACAGAAAAACACAGCCATTTTTCCAGCCAAAGAGAGGAGTCACAAAAAGCAGAAATAAAGATAAAATGAATCACTAACCTTCGATGATCTTCATCAGATGGCACTCATAGGACTTCATGTTACACAATACATGTATGTTTAGTTCGATAAAGTTCATATTTATATCTAAAAATCTCAGTTAACATTGGCGCGTTATGTTCAGTAATGTTTTGCCTCGAAAACATCCGGTGAAAGTGCAGAGAGCCACATCAATTTACAGATATACTCATCATAAATGTTGATGAAAATACAAGTGTTATACATGGAAATAAATATATACTTCTCTTTAATGCAACCGCTGTGTCAGATTTCAAAAAAAGCTTTACGGAAAAAGCACAACATGCAATAATCTGAGTACAGCGCTCAGACACCAAAACAAGCCATACAGATACCCGCCATGTTGTGGAGTCAACAGAAGTCAGAAATGGCATTATAAATATTCACTTACCTTTGATGATCTTCATCGGAATGTACTCCCAGGAATCCCAGTTCCACAATAAATGTTTGTTTTGTTCGATAAAGTCCATAATTTATGTCCAAATACCTCCTTTTTGTTCGCGCGTTTAGTTCACAAATACAAATTTACGAGGCGAATGCACTTAGTCCAGACGAAAAGTCAAAAAGTTCCATTACAGTTCGTAGAAACATGTCAAACGATGTATAAAATCAATCTTTAGGATGTTTTTATCATAAATCTTCAATAGTATTCCAACCGGACAATTCCTTTGAAAAAGAAAGCAGCTACCTCTCACAGATGCGCGTGAGACTGCGCTCATGGCATTCTGCCAGACCTCTTAGTCAAACAGCTCTTATTCTCTCCCCCTTCACAGTATAAGCCTGAAACAACATTTTAAAGACTGTTGATATCTAGTGGAAGCCTTAGGAAGTGCAATCAGACCACATTTACACTGTATCTTGGATAGGGAAAGACTTGAAAACCTACAAACCTCAGATTTCCCACTTCCTGGTTGGATTTTTTCTCAGGATTTTGCCTGCAATATGAGTTCTGTTATACTCACAGACATCATTCAAACAGTTTTAGAAACTGCAGAGTGTTTTCTATCCACATCTACTACTAATATGCATATCTTATCTTCTGGGCCTCAGTAGCATGCAGTTTACTCTGGACACGCTTTTCACCCGAACGTGAAAATAGCGCCCCCAGCCATATTAAACAGGTACTGCGAGCATGCGTTGTCCAACTGGCAAGTGTCTTCACTGACATTTTCAACCTCTGCCTGTCCGATTCTCTAATACCAACATGTTTTAAGCAGACCACCATAGTGCTTGTAACCAACCACACTAAGGTAGCCTGCCTAAATGACTACAGACCCGTAGCACTCACGTCTGTATCCATGAAGTGCTTTGAAAGGCTGGTAATGGCTCACATCAACACCATTATCCCAGAAACCTAGACCCCACTCCAATTAGCATACCGCCCCAACAGATCCCAAGAGATCCACAGATGATGCAATCTCTACTGCACTCCACACTGCCCTTTCCCACCTGGACAACAGGAACACCTATGTGAGAATGCTATTCATTGACTACAGCTCAGCGTTCTACACCATAGTGCCCTCGAAGCTCATCACTAAGTTAAGGACCCTGGGACTAAACACCTCCCACTACAACAGGATCCTGGACTTGCTGACGGGCCACCCCCAGGTGGTGAGGGTAGCTCAGTCCCCTCCTGTACTCCCTGTTTACTCATGACTGCACGGCCAGGCACGACTCCAACACCATCATTAAGTTTGCCGATGACACAACAGTGGTAGGCTTGATCACAGACAACGATGAGACAGCCTATAGGGAGGAGGTCAGAGACCTGGCAGTGTGGCGCCAGGACAACAACCTCTCCCTCAACGTGAGCAAGACAAAAGAGATGATTGTGGACTACAGGAAAAAGAGGACTGAGCACGCCCCCATTCTCATCGACGGGGAGTGGAGCAGGTTGAGAGTTTCAAGTTCCTTGGTGTCCACATCACCAACAAACGAACATGGTCTAAGCACATCAAGACAGTCGTGAAGAGGGCACGACAAAACCTATTCCCCCTCAGGAGACTGATAAGATTTGGCATGGGTCCTCAGATCCTCAAAAGGTTCTACAGCTGCACCATCGAGAGCATCCTGACTGGTTGCATCCCTGCCTGGTATGGCAACTGCTCGGCCTCCGACTGCAAGGCACTACAGAGGGTAGTGCGAACGGCCCAGTACATCACTGGGGCCAAGCTCCCTGCCATCCAGGACATCTATACCAGGCGGTGTCAGCGGAAAGCCCGAAAAATTGTCAAAGACTCCAGCCACCCTAGTCATAGACTGTTCTCTCTGCTACCGCACGGCAAGCGGTAGCAGAGAGAGGTCCACGAGGCTCCTAAATAGCTTTTACCCCGAAGCCATAAGACTCCTGAACACCTAATCAATTTGCATTGCCCCCCCCCCCACTCCCTCTTTTACACCGCTGCTTCTCTCTGTTGTTATTATCTATGCATAGTCACTTTAATAACTCTACCTACATGTACATATTATCTCAACTAACCGGTGCCCCAGTACATTGACTCTGTTCCGGTACCCCCCCTGTATATGGTCTCGCTATTGTTATTTTACTGTTGCTGTTTAATTGCTTGTTACTTTTATTTCTTATTCTCATCTGTATTTATAAAGAATTATTAAACTGCATTGTTAGTTAGCGGTTCGTAAGTAAGCAATTCACTGCACGGTTGTTGTATTCGGCGCATGTGACTAATAATGATTTTCGCTTTGTCATTATGGGGTATTGTGATGTCATTATGGGGTATTGTGATGTCATTATGGGGTATTGGGATGTCATTATGGGGTATTGTGATGTCATTATGGGGTACTGTGATGTCATTATGGGGTACTGTGATGTCATTATGGGGTATTGTGATGTCATTATGGGGTATTGTGATGTCATTATGGGGTATTGTGATGTCATTATGGGGTATTGTGATGTCATTATGGGGTATTGTGATGTCATTATTGGGTATTGTGATGTCATTATGGGGTACTGTGTGTAGATTGATGAGGGAAAAAATCTATTTAATCCATTTTAGAATAAGGCTGTAACGTAACAAAATGTGGAAAAAGTCAAAGGGGTCTGATTACTTTCTGAATGCCACTGTACGTGACAAAATCATGCACAACTTTCACTTTGACGAGATAAATATAGAAGAAGTGAAACTGAAAACTTTCACAGAGAAGAACAAGAGGAAATCTTGCTAAATCTATCTATGAAAACATTCAGCCTGTTTCTAATGAATGTCAAACGGCCAGTTTGGAAAAGAGGCCATGGGTGCGCCGTGACAACCACAGAGAGAGGAGTGTGACGCTGTGAGTGTTCTGTACTCTGATCTCACAATGTCTGTCTTGATAGTATCTCGGGAGCTGGATGTCCTCATGACATGGACAGAGATGTTTATTGCGGTTGTGAGATCAGAGTACAGAATACTCACTGCTCACTGCTCCAGCTACCGAGCTTCCTGTCAGCTGTGTTTTATTAGGGCAGGAAACCACCTTAACCATTTACCAGCTTCCTGTCAGCGGTGTAATATTAGAGCAGGAAACCACCTTAACCATTTACCAGCTTCCTGTCAGCTGTGTTTTATTAGAACAGGAAACCACCTTAACCATTTACCAGCTTCCTGTCAGCTGTGTAATATTAGAGCAGGAAACCACCTTAACCATTTACCAGCTTCC
Source organism: Salvelinus fontinalis (assembly GCF_029448725.1). Taxonomy (NCBI): domain Eukaryota; kingdom Metazoa; phylum Chordata; class Actinopteri; order Salmoniformes; family Salmonidae; genus Salvelinus; species Salvelinus fontinalis. Next base: position 5,635,654 of record NC_074685.1, on the reverse strand, counting down.
TGTCAGCTGTGTAATATTAGAGCAGGAAACCACCTTAACCATTTACCAGCTTCCTGTCAGCTGTGTAATATTAGAGCAGGAAACCACCTTAACCATTCACCAGCTTCCTGTCAGCTGTGTAATATTAGAGCAGGAAACCACCTTAACCATTCACCAGCTTCCTGTCAGCTGTGAAATATTAGAGCAGGAAACCACCTTAACCATTTACCAGCTTCCTGTCAGCTGTGTTTTATTAGAACAGGAAACCACCTTAACCATTTACCAGCTTCCTGTCAGCTGTGTAATATTAGAGCAGGAAACCACCTTAACCATTTACCAGCTTCCTGTCAGCTGTGTTTTATTAGAACAGGAAACCACCTTAACCATTTACCAGCTTCCTGTCAGCTGTGTAATATTAGAGCAGGAAACCACCTTAACCATTTACCAGCTTCCTGTCAGCTGTGTAATATTAGAGCAGGAAACCACCTTAACCATTCACCAGCTTCCTGTCAGCTGTGTAATATTAGAGCAGGAAACCACCTTAACCATTCACCAGCTTCCTGTCAGCTGTGTAATATTAGAGCAGGAAACCACCTTAACCATTTACCAGCTTCCTGTCAGCTGTAATATTAGAGCAGGAAACCACCTTAACCATTTACCAGCTTCCTGTCAGCTGTGTAATATTAGAGCAGGAAACCACCTTAACCATTTACCAGCTTCCTGTCAGCTGTGTAATATTAGAGCAGGAAACCACCTTAACCATTTACCAGCTTCCTGTCAGCTGTGTAATATTAGAGCAGGAAACCACCTTAACCATTTACCAGCTTCCTGTCAGCTGTGTAATATTAGAGCAGGAAACCACCTTAACCATTTACCAGCTTCCTGTCAGCTGTGTAATATTAGAGCAGGAAACCACCTTAACCATTTACCAGCTTCCTGTCAGCTGTGTAATATTAGAGCAGGAAACCACCTTAACAGCTGACAGGATGTACTGCTACAGTCGCTGTTCAGCACTACAGAACAGAGCACCTAGTGTATTCGGAAAGTATTCAGACCCCTTGACTTTTCCCACATTTTGTTACGTGGGGGGGGAAATTATTCAATTAAAAAATGTAATCACAAGACCCCATAATGACAAAGTGAAAAAAGGTTTTAAGAAATGTTTGTAAATTTATTTAAAATAAAAAACAGAAATACCTTATTTACATAAGTATTAAGACCATTTGCTATGAGACTCAAAATTTAGCTCAGGTACATCTTGTTTCCATTGATCATCCTTGAGATGTTTCTACATCTTGTTTGGAGTCCACCTGTGGTAAATTCATTTGATTAGACATTATTTGGAAAGGCACACACCTGTCTATATAAGCTCCGACAGTTGACAAAAAAATCAAGCCATGAGATAGAAGGAATTCTCCGTAGAGTTCCGAGACAGGATTGTGTTGAGGCACAGATCTGAGGAAGGGTACCAAAACATTTCTCCAGCATTGAAGCTCCCCAAGAACACGGTGGCCTCCATTATTCTTAAATGGAAGAAGTTTGGAACCACCAAGAGTCTTCCTAGAGCTGGCCGCCCGGCCAAACTGACCAATCAGGGGAGAAGGGCCTTGGTCAAGGAGATGACCAAGAACCCGATGGTCACTCTAACAGAACTCCGGAGTTCCTCAGATTCAGATCAACTTTATTATCCCACCAGGGGGAAATTAATTTGGTCATGTGCTTAAAAATACGGTACATAAAATATGAAAACACAAAAACGACACAAAATAATTAATTCAAAGTGCTATAGATACACATTTAAAGTGAAATTACAATATGCTGTATTCTGAAGGGACAAACAGACTATAAATGATACAGCCTAGTGGCTTTTGGAATAAAATAGTCCCCATTTTCTACTGAAGAAGTCTCTTGTCCGGCTGCTGTTGTGACTGAATGTTGAGTGAAGGGGATGAGTACTATCCTGTAAAATACTTTCAAGTTTTAGGAGGATTAGTTTTGTGTACATGTCGGTGGTTGATTCTTGATCTATACCAATGATCCTTCCCGCCGTCATTAATCAACGACTGAAGCTTGACTTGGTCTTGCACTCGTATGTTTCCGGAACACGCATATCAGACTAAGGGACAGCTAGATGTCAGGGCTACAGGACAGCATACCACCCTGCAGGGTAGAATACAGATGTCAGGGCTACAGGACAGCATACTCACCCTGAGTTAATATCATGTCCTCCTGCATATAGAAACCAGAGTTAATATCATGTCCTCCTGCATATAGAAACCAGAGTTAATATCATGTCCTCCTGCCTATAGAAACCAGAGTTAATATCATGTCCTCCTGCATATAGAAACCAGAGTTAATATCACGTCCTCCTGCCTATAGAAACCAGAGTTAATATCATGTCCTCCTGCATATAGAAACCAGAGTTAATATCATGTCCTCCTGCATATAGAAACCAGAGTTAATATCACGTCCTCCTGCCTATAGAAACCAGAGTTAATATCATGTCCTCCTGCCTATAGAAACCAGAGTTAATATCATGTCCTCCTGCATATAGAAACCAGAGTTAATATCATGTCCTCGTGCCTATAGAAACCAGAGTTAATATCATGTCCTCCTGCATATAGAAACCAGAGTTAATATCATGTCCTCCTGCCTATAGAAAGCAGAGTTAATATCATGTCCTCCTGCATATAGAAACCAGAGTTAATATCATGTCCTCCTGCATATAGAAACCAGAGTTAATATCATGTCCTCCTGCATATAGAAACCAGAGTTAATATCATGTCCTCCTGCATATAGAAACCAGAGTTAATATCATGTCCTCCTTATAGAAACCAGAGTTAATATCATGTCCTCCTGCATATAGAAACCAGAGTTAATATCAAGTCCTCCTGCATATAGAAACCAGAGTTAATATCATGTCCTCCTGCATATAGAAACCAGAGTTAATATCATGTCCTCCTGCATATAGAAACCAGAGTTAATATCATGTCCTCCTGCATATAGAAACCAGAGTTAATATCATGTCCTCCTGCATATAGAAACCAGAGTTAATATCATGTCCTCCTTATAGAAACCAGAGTTAATATCATGTCCTCCTTATAGAAACCAGAGTTAATATCATGTCCTCCTGCATATAGAAACCAGAGTTAATATCATGTCCTCCTGCATATAGAAACCAGAGTTAATATCATGTCCTCCTGCCAATAGAAACCAGAGTTAATATCATGTCCTCCTGCCAATAGAAACCAGAGTTAATATCGTGTCCTCCTGCCTATAGAAACCAGAGTTAATTTCATCTCCTCCTGCCTACAGAAACCATCAAATCAAATCACGTTTATTTTATATAGCCCTTCGTACATCAGCTAATATCTTGAAGTGCTGTACAGAAACCCAGCCTAAAACCCCAAACAGCAAGCAATGCAGGTGTAGAAGCACGGTGGCTAGGAAAAACTCCCTAGAAAGACCAGAACCTAGGAAGAATCCTAGAGAGGAACCAGGCTATGAGGGGTGGCCAGTCCTCTTCTGGCTGTGCCGAGTGGAGATTATAACAGAACATGGCCAAGATGTACAAATGTTCATAAATGACCAGCAGGGTCAAATAATAATAATCACAGTAGTTGTCGAGGGTGCAGCAAGTCAGCACCTCCGGAGTAAATGTCAGTTGGCTTTTCATAGCCGATCAGTAAGAGTATCTCTACCGCTCCTGCGGTCTCTAGAGAGTTGAAAACAGCAGGTCTGGGACAGGTAGCACGTCCGGTGGACAGGTCAGGTTTCCATAGTCGCAGGCAGAACAGTTGAAACTGGAACAGCAGCAAGGCCAGGTGGACTGGGGACAGCAAGGAGTCATCATGCCAGGTAGTCCTGACGCATGGTCCTAGGGCTTAGGTCCTCCGAGAGAGAGAAAGAAAGAGAGAAGGAGAGAATTAGAGAGCATACTTAAATTCACACAGGACACCGGATAAGACAGGAGAAGTACTCCAGATATAACAAACTGACCCTAGCACCCCGACACATAAACTACTGCAGCATAAATACTGGAGGCTGAGACAGGAGGGGTCAGGAGACACTGTGGCCCCATGCGATGATACCCCCGGACAGGGCAAAACAGGAAGGATATAACCCCACCCACTTTGCCAAAGCACAGCCCCCGCACCACTGGGGGGATAACTTCAACCACCAACTTACAATCCTGAGACAAGGCCGAGTATAGCCCACAAAGATCTCCGCCACGGCACAAACCAAGGGGGGGCGCCAACCCAGACAGGAAGATCGCTCAACCCACTCAAGTGACGCACCCCTCCTAGGGAAAGCATGAAAGACACCAGTAAGCCAGTGACTCAGCCCCTGTAATAGGGTTAGAGGCAGAGAATCCCAGTGGAGAAAGGGGAACCGGCCAGGCAAAGACAGCAAGGGCGGTTCGTTGCTCCAGAGCCTTTCCGTTCAACTTCACACTCTTGGGCCAAACTACACTCAATCATATGACCTACTGAAGAGATAAGTCTTCAGTAAAGACTTAAAGGTTGAGACCGAGTCTGCGTCTCTCACATGGGTAGGCAGACCATTCCATAACAATGGAGATCTATAGGAGAAAGCCCTGCCTCCCGCTGTTTGCTTAGAAATTCTAGGGGCAATTAGGAGGCCTGCGTCTTGTGACCGTAGCGTACGTGTAGGTATGTACGGCAGGACCAACTCGGAAAGATAGGTAGGAGCAAGCCCATGTAACGATTTGTAGGTTAACAGTAAAACCTTGAAATCAGTCCTTGCCTTAACAGGAAGCCAGTGTAGGGAAGCTAGCACTGGAGAAATATGATCACATTTTTTGGTTCTAGTCAGGATTCTAGCAGCCGTATTTAGCACTAACTGAAGTTTATTTAGTGCTTTATCCGGGTAGCCGGAAAGTAGAGCATTGCAGTAGTCTAACCTAGAAGTAACAAAAGCATGGATACATTTTTCTGCATCATTTTTGGACAGAAAATGTCTGATTTGTCCAATGTTACGTAGATGGAAAAATGCTGTCCTTGAAACAGTCTTGATATGTTCTTCAAAAGAGATATCAGGGTCCAGAGTAACGCCGAGGTCCTTCACAGTTTTATTTGAGATGACTTTACAACCATCAAGATTAATTGTCAGATTCAACAGAAGATCTCTTTGTTTCTTGGGACCTAGAACAAGCATCTCTGTTTTGTCCGAGTTTAAAAGTAGAAAGTTTTCAGCCATCCACTTCCTTATGTCTGAAACACAGGCTTCTAGCGAGGGCAATTTTGGGGCTTCACCATGTTTCATTGAAATGCACAGCTGTGTGTCATCCGCATAGCAGTGAAAGTTAACATTATGTTTTCGAATGACATCCCCAAGAGGTAAAATATATAGGGAAAACAATAGTGGTCCTAAAACGGAACCTTGAGGAACACCGAAATGTTCAGTTGATTTGTCAGAGGACAAACCATTCACAGAGACAAACTGATATCTTTCCGACAGATAAACAGGCCAGAACTTGTCCGTGTCGACCAATTTGGGTTTCCAGTCTCTCCAAAAGAATGTGGTGATCGATGGTGTCAAAGGCAGCACTAAGGTCTAGTAGCACGAGGACAGATGCAGAGCCTCGGTCTGACGCCATTAAAAGGTCATTTACCACCTTCACAAGTGCAGTCTCAGTGCTATGATGTGGTCTAAAACCAGACTGAAGCATTTCGTATACATTGTTTGTCTTCAGGAAGGCAGTGAGTTGCTGCGCAACAGCTTTTTCTAAAATGTTTGAGAGGAATGGAAGATTCAATATAGGCCGATAGTTTTTTATATTTGCTGGGTCAAGGTTTGGCTTTTTCAAGAGAGGCTTTATTACTGCCACTTTTAGTGAGTTTGGTACACATCCGGTGGATAGAGAGCCGTTTATTATGTTCAACATAGGAGGGCCAAGCACAGGAAGCAGCTCTTTCAGTAGTTTAGTTGAAATAGGATCCAGTATGCAACTTGAAGGTTTAGAGGCCATGATTATTTTCATCATTGTGTCAAGAGATATAGTACTAAAACATTAAAGTGTCTCTCCCGATCCCAGGTCCTGGCAGAGTTGTGCAGACTCAGGACAGCTGAGCTTTGGAGGAATACGCAGATTTAAAGTGGAGTCCGTAATTTGCTTTCTAATGATCATGATCTTTTCCTCAAAGAAGTTCATAAATTTATTACTGCTGAAGTGAAAGCTATCCTCTCTTGGGGAATGCTGCTTTTTAGTTAGCTTTGCGACAGAATCAAAAATAAATTTTGGATTGTTCTTATTTTCCTCAATTAAGTTGGAAAAGTAGGATGATCGAGCAGCAGTGAGGGCTCTTTGGTACTGCACGGTACTGACTTTCCAAGCTAATCGGAAGACTTCCCGTTTGGAAGAGCTCTGATGTTGTTGTTGTTGTTGATGATGATGATGTTGCCATATTTCTTTTGGTCTTTGTAGCCCCAAACATGTCATACATGTAATAATTAATTTATTCAAAACACTGTGATGACGAATAATACAATTATTTTCTTTAAAACATAGCTTAAAGTTCTTCTGCCTTTTTATTCAAGACCTTTTTTTGAAACGGTTGCTGATAATATTGAGATCTTTGTGATTTCTGTCTGTAAATGAAAAGCGCCCCGTAAAATACAATTTGACAAATTAATAACCTGGATAACAGTGTCACGGGGTTATGAGGACAAAGTCTGATAAATGTTTTACAGTTCATAAGAATTGCACATTTGTGGTCAATCTTTAGCTAGCTAGTTGAACGTCTTTTATGAGCCAGACCAAAGGTTCTCTACATTGTTCTCATTCCAACAGGATCCACTCCTCAGCCCACACAGGTAAGAATTTCACTGAAATATCTGTAAAGTATATATAATATGAAATTATATAATTATATTATATAATATATATATATTGTTTTACGGGTTGACATGTTTTGTTACTCTTCGATATGTCAACAAGTCCTGGTGTTTTTCCTTCTTCTATTTATGAGAATGCGCATGACGACCCATGGCCTTCGTGGCTAAAGGAATTTCATAGTTTCAGGAAACATTTCTTTGTCAACCTATAACCTTACTATAAAATATTGATGTGTGTGATACAAGATGTCGGATCTTAATTTGAGCCAGTTTGCTACAACACAAAAATTAATCCTGCAGCAACAAGACATTATTATGTGGATTATAATTAACAGACATTTTTTGTAGGGGTTAATACATTTTTCGTAAGGGAAAATCAAGTCTGAAATTTAAAAGTGGAAATTACAAACTTCAGAAGGATTTTTTAAGCCTCAAATACACTACAAGTAAAAAAAAATATCCTGCAACAAGGTGATCAAATTAAGATCCTACTTCTGTTTAGCAAGATAAATGCTTGTTATTCAAGGAATTAACTTGATGTATACTCAGACCTGGCCTATTAGCTGCCAGCGAGACACGTATCACTGATACTCCATCACCTTGCTCATGATCATGACGTTGAACTACAGATTTCTAGTGATAATTGAGACTCCCATCGTGATCCTAGTAAAGCAGCATTTTCCTCATTCCATTATCGTGACACGGAGGAGTAATTTGTTTCAATAGTGATAATCGATTGCTACACGTCATAATGGATAGGAAGTCCTGTAGTGAGCACCGTGTCATTCCATTGTGATGTGGCGGAGGAGTAAACACAAACACATAGAAACCACAAAGAAGACAGTGATCTCCTGTAGCGTCAGTCTCATCAGACAGTGATCTCCTGTAGCGTCAGTGTCCTCAGACAGGCAGTGATCTCCTGTACCATCAGTCTCATCAGACAGACAGTGATCTCCTGTACAGTCAGTGTCATCAGACAGGCAGTGATCTCCTGTACAGTCAGTCTCATCAGACAGACAGTGATCTCCTGTACAGTCAGTGTCATCAGACAGGCAGTTATCTCCAGTACCGTCAGTCTCATCAGACAGACAGTGATCTCCTGTACCGTCAGTGTCATCAGACAGTAATCTCCTGTAGCGCCAGTGTCATCAGACAAACAGTGATCTCCTGTACCGTCAGTGTCATCAGACAGTGATCTCCTGTACCGTCAGTGTCATCAGACAGACAGTGATCTCCTGTACCGTCAGTGTCATCAGACAGTGATCTCCTGTACCGTCAGTGTCATCAGACAGTGATCTCCAGTACCGTCAGTGTCAACAGACAGGCAGTGATCTCCTGTACCGTCAGTGTCATCAGACAGTTATCTCCAGTACCGTCAGTGTCATCAGACAGTGATCTCCTGTACCGTCAGTGTCATCAGACAGTGATCTCCAGTACCGTCAGTGTCATCAGACATTGATCTCCTGTACCGTCAGTGTCATCAGACAGTTATCTCCAGTACCGTCAGTGTCATCAGACAAACAGTGATCTCCTGTACCGTCAGTGTCATCAGACAGTGATCTCCTGTACAGTCAGTGTCATCAGACAGGCAGTTATCTCCAGTACCGTCAGTGTCATCAGACAAACAGTGATCTCCTGTACCGTCAGTGTCATCAGACAGTGATCTCCTGTACCGTCAGTGTCATCAGACAGTGATCTCCTGTACCGTCAGTGTCATCAGACAGTGATCTCCTGTACCGTCAGTGTCATCAGACAAACAGTGATCTCCTGTACCGTCAGTGTCATCAGACAGACAGTTATCTCCAGTACCGTCAGTGTCATCAGACAAACAGTGATCTCCTGTACCGTCAGTGTCATCAGACAGTGATCTCCTGTACAGTCAGTGTCATCAGACAGTAATCTCCTGTACCGTCAGTGTCATCAGACAGGCAGTTATCTCCTGTACCGTCAGTGTCATCAGACAGTGATCTCCTGTACAGTCAGTGTCATCAGACAGACAGTGATCTCCTGTACCGTCAGTCTCATCAGACAGACAGTTATCTCCTGTACCGTCAGTCTCATCAGACAGTGATCTCCTGTACCGTCAGTGTCATCAGACAGTAATCTCCTGTACCGTCAGTGTCATCAGACAGGCAGTTATCTCCTGTACCGTCAGTCTCATCAGACAGACAGTGATCTCCTGTACCGTCAGTCTCATCAGACAGACAGTAATCTCCTGTACCGTCAGTCTCATCAGACAGTAATCTCCTGTACCGTCAGTGTCATCAGACAGGCAGTTATCTCTTGTACCGTCAGTGTCATCAGACAGGCAGTGATCTCTTGTACCATCAATGTCATCAGACAGTGATCTCTTGTACCATCAATGTCTTCATTGCCTTACAGAGAGAGAGAGGAAGCAGAAATGAAACACTGTGTTATTGCTGTGTTTCTGTATCTCTTCAGTATGATCTGAATTCTCAATAACTTTTTTATGGTGTTTATTATCTTTCACATTATTCATTGAAGGAAAAGAACATGGCTGCAAGTGAACTACTGCTACTGTGGCTGGCGAGCACATTGCTGACTACTGGAGGAGCTGGGACTGAGGACCAACTGGTGACTACTGGAGGAGCTGGTACTGAGGACCAACTGGTGACTACTGATAGGGAAACTATGAACTGCTGAGTGAGAGGGAAACTATGAACTGCTGAGTGAGAGGGAAACTATGAACTGCTGAGTGAGAGGGAAACTATGAACTGCTGAGTGAGAGGAGGGAAACTATGAACTGCTGAGTGAGAGGAGGGAAACTATGAACTGCTGAGTGAGAGGAGGAAAACTATGAACTGCTTAATGAGAGGAGGGAAACTATGAACTGCTGAGTGAGAGGAGGAAAACTATGAACTGCTTAATGAGAGGAGGGAAACTATGAACTGCTTAGTGAGAGGGAAACTATGAACTGCTTAATGAGAGGGAAACTATGAACTGCTGAGTGAGAGGGAAACTATGAACTGCTGAGTGAGAGGGGGGAAACTATGAACTGCTTAGTGAGAGGGAAACTATGAACTGCTGAGTGAGAGGGGGGAAACTATGAACTGCTGTGTGAGAGGGGGGAAACTATGAACTGCTTAATGAGAGGAGGGAAACTATGAACTGCTCAATGAGAGGGAAACTATGAACTGCTTAGTGAGAGGGAAATTATGAACTGCTTAGTGAGAGGGAAACTATGAACTGCTGAGTGAGAGGAAACTATGAACTGCTTAGTGAGAGGGAAACTATGAACTGCTTAGTGAGAGGGAAACTATGAACTGCTTAGTGAGAGGGAAACTATGAACTGCTGAGTGAGAGGAAACTATGAACTGCTTAGTGAGAGGGAAACTATGAACTGCTTAATGAGAGGGAAACTATGAACTGCTGAGTGAGAGGAAACTATGAACTGCTTAGTGAGAGGGAAACTATGAACTGCTTAGTGAGAGGGAAACTATGAACTGCTTAGTGAGAGGGAAACTATGAACTGCTGAGTGAGAGGAGGGAAACTATGAACTGCTTAGTGAGAGGAGGGAAACTATGAACTGCTTAGTGAGAGGAGGGAAACTATGAACTGCTTAATGAGAGGAGGGAAACTATGAACTGCTTAATGAGAGGGAAACTATGAACTGCTTAATGAGAGGGAAACTATGAGCTGAATAATAACTTCAACATAACTTGTCATCCTATTTACAGGCTGTGAACTGTAGCAACAAGACACTGCAATTCATACCCTCAAATTACAGTCAAACCATCACCAAACTAATTCTGAGCAATAACCTCATAGTGCTGTCCAGCGCTGATGAAGCTGCTCTGAGGAACTACGTCAATCTGATTGAGCTCCATCTAGATGGTAACAGGTTGACTGACCTGCCAGGGAAGTTATTTGAGGCCATGTCAAAGCTGGAGGTCCTCAACCTGTCCCACAATAACATCAGTAGAGTGGAGCCTAAGGCGTTGGCTGGCCTGGTTAACCTGAGGGAGCTGGACCTGTCCTACAATCGTCTCCAGTCACTACCTCTACTGGATGATTTAAAGAAGCTGTCTATCCTCAGGCTCGGGGGGAACACACTGCGGGACTTAGACATCTCTGTGGACAGGAATCCATTAAAGGTGCTAGATCTGAAGGGGAATCCCTGGAACTGCTCTTGTGTATTTCTCAACCGGATTAAATCGATTACCGACTCAACGGACCAGATAAGTAAGCAGCTTCTTCTATCTCTGTTAGCTTGTAATCTCCATGGTCTATTTGTTCCATTCAACGCCTGTCTGTGGTTCCTTACTTTACGTCATGCCGACATCGACTGACAACAATGTTTTAAATGAGGCCTACTTTTCCCTGAAATTTGCCTTCATGTTGTTAGTTTGTTGATGATAAAAAAACGGAATGTGTGTATTTCTTCAGGAGTCTCAGATGCCACCTGCGCCAGCCCTGAGCACCTGTCCGGTAAAGGAATAATGGACAACGGTACCAGCTGCTTTTCAGGGTCATCATCAACAACAACACTTCCACCACCTACAACTCAGTCAATCATTAAGACATCCTCAGCCCAGATCACTACACACTCAGTGTCACTTGCAGTTACTACAAATGCAAGCCTCGTCTTAACAGGTAAGATAAAAAAATATATATATATATTAAATCAATTGACTTGGTCTTACAGTAGATATAGTCTCCTCTTGTCTACATCATATGATGTAGACTTTTCTAACTGAAAATCTGTGATTTGCCGGATGAATGACACGGTTAAAACACTGAATAAAAGCTATCGTTGAGAACAGAAGCATGTGAAAGAGAGAGAGAGGTGACCTACAAAAAAAATACTGTCGTAGATGACTTCAGTTATGATTCTACGGCGTCAGTCAGCAGACAAGGAAAACCGTCATCTAGACAAGAGAGCAGCTGCACTCTAAGGACACCTCGTAAGAGTTCAAAACGTGACTCCCGGGTCCGTATTCATTAGGAGTAAGGGTGCTGATCTAGGATCAGTGTTGCTTTTAAGATCATAATAAATAAGATTACACAGACAGAGGTGGGGGGGGGGACCTGATCCTAGATCACCCCTCTTACCCTGAGAAGGGAGGTTAAATCACCTGATCCTAGATCACCCCTCTTACCCTGAGATGGGAGGTTAAATCACCTGATCCTAGATCACCCCTCTTACCCTGAGATGGGAGGTTAAATCACCTGATCCTAGATCACCACTCTTACCCTGAGAAGGGAGGTTAAATCACCTGTTCCTAGATCACCCCTCTTACCCTGAGAAGGGAGGTTAATAAATCACTCTATAACAATGTGGTCTGAGGAGGCCCCGTATCCCGAGGAACAAGGTTGGGGTCAATTCAAATTGAAAATTGACAAACATGAAAAAATAATGAAATAAATAGCTTCTACTTTCCAGGTTATTGATAAGATATTGAAAATAGACACCCCCTTTTTCCTAGATATTGAATTTGTAATTTCAGTGTACTTTCTGAATTGGCAGCCTTCAATTCAAATTGACCCCCGTCCTGCTGAGGAGACCTCAGAAGAATGTTAAACAGTATATGACCCCTGAATGTTTCTGTTTGCTCAGGCGTGGACCGCGGCAGTGGGGCGCCAGTGGTGGGGAACACCTGGAAGTTTCTCCTGGGTGTGATAGCCATCGCCCTGACCACCTCTATGCTCCTCGTGTGTGCCGTCAAGTCCCCGTCCTGGTACAAGCTGCTGTTCAACTACCGGCACCAGCGGTTGAGAGATGAGGAGGATGCCGACGTGTACACTACAGGACGCTACTCTAGTTTCAGCTTGGACACGGAACAAACGGAGACCAGCGCCCGTGAGCTGGACCACGGGCTAGACGAGTTGGATAACGAGGAGGATGGATACATAGAGGACCGCTATATAGAGACTGAGGTCTATGAAGACAACACAGAACCATAATGCTCTCTGAGCTGCTCCCAGACTTCTGGTTGTGGTTATGTCCGTTTAATTTGATTTGATTTGATTTGGATACCTTTTAGTCTTCGTTTGGACTAATCTTCCAAGAGTCCTGCAGTTTGGCTATTGCGACATCAAAATGATCCCTTTCCGATGAAATAATGGACGATAAATGATTCTATTCGACTCTATTCACTGATAGTATCAGAAGGCCATGGTTGTCCGTCCGTAACCCATGCATAACCTGCTGCCACTGATGATCATTTATTGTTTGGTTTGACAAAATGTGCCCCTAAAAGTTGTGTACATTTGTAAATATTTGCAAGTTTTGAAAATGTTGGAATTCAGTGAAAGGACCTACCATGTGAGGTGTTTTGAGGTCATGATTTAGGCTACTTGCAAAGTTCTACTGCCGGAGACATAGTGTAGGTAATCAACGTTTTGTCTTATTAAATATATATTTGAGGACTTACTCTCGTCTCTGTAAACAGTTAGGGTTAGGGCTGAATGAAGGAATGAATACATGAATACCAGGCGGTGATGCAACCGGTCAGGATGCTCTCGATGGTGCAGCTGTAGAACCTTTTTGAGGATCTGAGGACATAATGCCAAATCTTTTCTGTCTTCTGAGGGTGAATAGGTTTTGTCGTGCCCATTTCACGACTGTCTTGGTGTGTTTTATTTTTGAAAAATTATATATTTTTTAACTGCATTGTTGGTTAGGGGCTCGTAAGTAAGCATTTCACTGTAAGGTCTACCTACACCTGTTGTATTAGGCGCATGTGACAAATACAATTTGATTTGATTTAATAATATTAGGTACATTTCATATTCACAAATGCAAATGGTCTAATTCAACTATATTCAAAATCTAACTTTTTTCACTTTATAAATGAATTTAAACAATATGGCACTACTAAAATGAAAAACAAAAAGGCACCTAAAATGTGTTTTATTAGTAAGATTTGTTAGTTTTAGGATTCCTGGCAATGTAAATAGTTTGTAAGCTTGTTTGCATTTGACTATTCCTATTTTGTTTGTTGATATTTGTTTGTTAATAAAAAATAATATTAAAAAACCAGACGTAACCACAGCAACCGAACATTATCGCGAGACTGCGGACATCCCTGAGAGTAGAGTGATCCATATGCAAAATCCTGATCCTCGTGCCTGAACTTGGAAGTGGACTTAGAAATCTCTGCAAGTCATCTTTAGGCCAGTGGAGGGCACAGCGACTCTACGGCTTAGTTATCAAGCTTCACTAATTTATGAGGGTCGGGGTTACAAAACTATTGCGCATGTACACTAAACTCCGACCACCATCCAGTGGGATAACCGTCTTCTTCTTTTGAGAAAACGTGGCGTGCCTGCCTTCCTATGCATTGGATTTGATTACGTTTGTGTTTCGGTCCGCGGGATGGACTCTCAAAAAGTAAGTACACCCGGCGTATCATGAACCGATATCGATTCTGATCGGCGACATTGTGTATCCATTCTTTGAAGCAGCGCGGTTAGTCAACGTGATAGTTGTGTGTAACTGGACGATGTGTGAACGGTCGAAACGATCTCCAACATTAGTTCAACACGCCGTTATTCTGTCAATGTCAAATCATCAATATGCGTTCAGCGGCTTTCAGGGGGTGGAAACGTTTTCACATTAGCTCTGTTGCCTGCTTGTGAAGAATCTATTGACCTGGAAACTAGATACCATCTGAAAAGCTACAATGTCCCTTTCGAGCCTTTTACTTCTTCTCTGTATTCATCCAACGGCTTGTGGTTCTGTTCGGATATTTCCTGGGACAACTCTATCCTTTCAATGATTTGACACATTGATATTGAGATAGCCTATGCTTGCACAGGTGCACTTCTTCTGTAAAGTAATTCACTTCCTACTTGCTAGTAGTATGGCTTTGAGAGTTTGACAGTCACGGGCAGGTGTTAAAGTCATTCATTTCTTTATTGTATAGATCTGTCTTGACTATAGGATAATTGTCTATTTGCCTGCGTGGACATCAGACAGTCTGTTATTGCAACAACTAACCTACAAAACATCAACGTGATGACCCCCCCCCCAAAAAAAGCTAATTGTAGTGGTCTTTATGTTTTTATGGTCTTGTCACCCATCTCAGAACATGATTATATGTATCACCCTGAAAAGAAGCATCAGATTTGTTTTGAAATGCGACAGACACTTTGTTTCAAGTCGGTTGTCAAGGGACTGTATAGCAACCAGAGGAGCTTATCTTTTGTCTTCGTTTGTTATCAGTGTAACTCGGGTGTGAAAAGACATGTCCCTCTGTCCTCCTTGTGTACTGGATAAAGGGAGGTAGAGGAGAGTAAAAGGACAGTTTAGTCTTGAGCACGTGTTGTCAATCTAAGCTTCTTCTAAGTCTATTACTCAGTTAGAGAGAGAGAGAGATCACACCAGTGGTACAGGTCTATTATAACTGTTAGAGAGAGAGAGAGGTCACACCAGTGGTACAGGTCTATTATAACTGTTAGAGAGAGACAGAGGTCACACCAGTGGTACAGGTCTATTATAACTGTTAGAGAGAGACAGAGGTCACACCAGTGGTACAGGTCTATTATAACTGTTAGAGAGAGACAGAGGTCACACCAGTGGTACAGGTCTATTATAACTGTTAGAGAGAGAGAGAGGTCATACCAGTGGTACAGGTCTATTATAACTGTTAGAGAGAGAGGTCACACCAGTGGTACAGGTCTATTATAACTGTTAGAGAGAGAGGTCACACCAGTAGTACAGGTCTATTATAACTGTTAGAGAGAGAGAGAGAGGTCACACCAGTGGTACAGGTCTATTATAACTGTTAGAGAGAGAGAGAGAGGTCACACCAGTGGTACAGGTCTATTACAACTGTTAGAGAGAGAGAGGTCACACCAGTGGTACAGGTCTATTATAACTGTTAGAGAGAGAGAGGTCACACCAGTGGTACAGGTCTATTATAACTGTTAGAGAGAGAAGTCACACCAGTGGTACAGGTCTATTATAACTGTTAGAGAGAGAGGTCACACCAGTGGTACAGGTCTATTATAACTGTTAGAGAGAGAGGTCACACCAGTGGTACAGGTCTATTATAACTGTTAGAGAGAGAGAGAGGTCACACCAGTGGTACAGGTCTATTATAACTGTTAGAGAGAGAGGTCACACCAGTGGTACAGGTCTATTATAACTGTTAGAGAGAGAGGTCACACCAGTAGTACAGGTCTATTATAACTGTTAGAGAGAGAGAGAGAGGTCACACCAGTGGTACAGGTCTATTATAACTGTTAGAGGGAGAGAGAGAGGTCACACCAGTGGTACAGGTCTATTATAACTGTTAGAGAGAGAGAGGTCACACCAGTGGTACAGGTCTATTATAACTGTTAGAGAGAGAGAGGTCACACCAGTGGTACAGGTCTATTATAACTGTTAGAGAGAGAGAGGTCACACCAGTGGTACAGGTCTATTATAACTGTTAGAGAGAGAGGTCACACCAGTGGTACAGGTCTATTATAACTGTTAGAGAGAGAGGTCACACCAGTGGTACAGGTCTAATATAACTGTTAGAGAGAGAGAGGTCACACCAGTGGTACAGGTCTATTATAACTGTTAGAGAGAGAGGTCACACCAGTGGTACAGGTCTATTATAACTGTTAGAGAGAGAGGTCACACCAGTGGTACAGGTCTATTATAACTGTTAGAGAGAGAGGTCACACCAGTGGTACAGGTCTATTATAACTGTTAGAGAGAGAGGTCACACCCGTGGTACAGGTCTATTATAACTGTTAGAGAGAGAGGTCACACCAGTGGTACAGGTCTATTATAATTGTTAGAGAGAGAGGTCACACCAGTGGTACAGGTCTATTATAACTGTTAGAGAGAGAGAGAGAGGTCACCAGTGGTACAGGTCTATTATAACTGTTAGAGAGAGGGAGAGGTCACACCAGTGGTACAGGTCTATTATAACTGTTAGAGAGAGGGAGAGGTCACACCAGTGGTACAGGTCTATTATAACTGTTAGAAAGAGAGAGAGAGAGGTCACACCAGTGGTACAGGTCTATTATAACTGTTAGAGAGAGAGAGAGAGGTCACACCAGTGGTACAGGTCTATTATAACTGTTAGAGAGAGAGGTCACACCAGTGGTACAGGTCTATTATAACAGTTAGAGAGAGAGGTCACACCAGTGGTACAGGTCTATTATAACTGTTAGAGAGAGAGGTCACACCAGTGGTACAGGTCTATTATAACTGTTAGAGAGAGGTCACACCAGTGGTACAGGTCTATTATAACTGTTAGAGAGAGAGGTCACACCAGTGGTACAGGTCTATTATAACTGTTAGAGAGAGACAGAGGTCACACCAGTGGTACAGGTCTATTATAACTGTTAGAGAGAGACAGAGGTCACACCAGTGGTACAGGTCTATTATAACTGTTAGAGAGAGACAGAGGTCACACCAGTGGTACAGGTCTATTATAACTGTTAGAGAGAGAGAGAGGTCACACCAGTGGTACAGGTCTATTATAACTGTTAGAGAGAGAGGTCACACCAGTGGTACAGGTCTATTATAACTGTTAGAGAGAGAGGTCACACCAGTAGTACAGGTCTATTATAACTGTTAGAGAGAGAGAGAGAGGTCACACCAGTGGTACAGGTCTATTATAACTGTTAGAGAGAGAGAGAGAGGTCACACCAGTGGTACAGGTCTATTACAACTGTTAGAGAGAGAGAGGTCACACCAGTGGTACAGGTCTATTATAACTGTTAGAGAGAGAGAGGTCACACCAGTGGTACAGGTCTATTATAACTGTTAGAGAGAGAAGTCACACCAGTGGTACAGGTCTATTATAACTGTTAGAGAGAGAGGTCACACCAGTGGTACAGGTCTATTATAACTGTTAGAGAGAGAGGTCACACCAGTGGTACAGGTCTATTATAACTGTTAGAGAGAGAGAGAGGTCACACCAGTGGTACAGGTCTATTATAACTGTTAGAGAGAGAGGTCACACCAGTGGTACAGGTCTATTATAACTGTTAGAGAGAGAGGTCACACCAGTAGTACAGGTCTATTATAACTGTTAGAGAGAGAGAGAGGTCACACCAGTGGTACAGGTCTATTATAACTGTTAGAGGGAGAGAGAGAGGTCACACCAGTGGTACAGGTCTATTATAACTGTTAGAGAGAGAGAGGTCACACCAGTGGTACAGGTCTATTATAACTGTTAGAGAGAGAGAGGTCACACCAGTGGTACAGGTCTATTATAACTGTTAGAGAGAGAGAGGTCACACCAGTGGTACAGGTCTATTATAACTGTTAGAGAGAGAGGTCACACCAGTGGTACAGGTCTATTATAACTGTTAGAGAGAGAGGTCACACCAGTGGTACAGGTCTAATATAACTGTTAGAGAGAGAGAGGTCACACCAGTGGTACAGGTCTATTATAACTGTTAGAGAGAGAGGTCACACCAGTGGTACAGGTCTATTATAACTGTTAGAGAGAGAGGTCACACCAGTGGTACAGGTCTATTATAACTGTTAGAGAGAGAGGTCACACCAGTGGTACAGGTCTATTATAACTGTTAGAGAGAGAGGTCACACCCGTGGTACAGGTCTATTATAACTGTTAGAGAGAGAGGTCACACCAGTGGTACAGGTCTATTATAATTGTTAGAGAGAGAGGTCACACCAGTGGTACAGGTCTATTATAACTGTTAGAGAGAGAGAGAGAGGTCACCAGTGGTACAGGTCTATTATAACTGTTAGAGAGAGGGAGAGGTCACACCAGTGGTACAGGTCTATTATAACTGTTAGAGAGAGGGAGAGGTCACACCAGTGGTACAGGTCTATTATAACTGTTAGAAGAGAGAGAGAGAGGTCACACCAGTGGTACAGGTCTATTATAACTGTTAGAGGAGAGAGAGAGGTCACACCAGTGGTACAGGTCTATTATAACTGTTAGAGAGAGAGGTCACACCAGTGGTACAGGTCTATTATAACTGTTAGAGAGAGAGGTCACACCAGTGGTACAGGTCTATTATAACTGTTAGAGAGAGAGGTCACACCAGTGGTACAGGTCTATTATAGCTGTTAGAGAGAGGTCACACCAGTGGTACAGGTCTATTATAACTGTTAGAGAGAGAGGTCACACCAGTGGTACAGGTCTATTATAACTGTTAGAGAGAGAGGTCACACCAGTGGTACAGGTCTATTATAACTGTTAGAGAGAGAGGTCACACCAGTAGTACAGGTCTATTATAACTGTTAGAGAGAGAGAGAGGTCACACCAGTGGTACAGGTCTATTATAACTGTTAGAGAGAGAGAGGTCACACCAGTGGTACAGGTCTATTATAACTGTTAGAGAGAGAGGTCACACCAGTGGTACAGGTCTATTATAACTGTTAGAGAGAGAGGTCACACCAGTGGTACAGGTCTATTATAACTGTTAGAGAGAGAGGTCACACCAGTGGTACAGGTCTATTATAACTGTTAGAGAGAGAGAGAGGTCACACCAGTGGTACAGGTCTATTATAACTGTTAGAGAGAGAGATCACACCAGTGGTACAGGTCTATTATAACTGTTAGAGAGAGAGGTCACACCAGTGGTACAGGTCTATTATAACTGTTAGAGAGAGAGAGAGGTCACACCAGTGGTACAGGTCTATTATAACTGTTAGAGAGAGAGAGAGGTCACACCAGTGGTACAGGTCTATTATAACTGTTAGAGAGAGAGAGGTCACACCAGTGGTACAGGTCTATTATAACTGTTAGAGAGAGAGGTCACACCAGTGGTACAGGTCTATTATAACTGTTAGAGAGAGAGAGAGGTCACACCAGTAGTACAGGTCTATTATAACTGTTAGAGAGAGAGGTCACACCAGTAGTACAGGTCTATTATAACTGTTAGAGAGAGAGGTCACACCAGTGGTACAGGTCTATTATAACTGTTAGAGAGAGAGAGAGGTCACACCGGTGGTACAGGTCTATTATAACTGTTAGAGAGAGAGGTCACACCAGTGGTACAGGTCTATTATAACTGTTAGAGAGAGAGAGAGTTCACACCAGTGGTACAGGTCTATTATAACTGTTAGAGAGAGAGAGAGAGGTCACACCAGTGGTACAGGTCTATTATAACTGTTGGAGAGAGAGGTCACACCAGTGGTACAGGTCTATTATAACTGTTGGAGAGAGAGGTCACACCAGTGGTACAGGTCTATTATAACTGTTAGAGAGAGAGGTCACACCAGTGGTACAGGTCTATTATAACTGTTAGAGAGAGAGGTCACACCAGTGGTACAGGTCTATTATAACTGTTAGAGAGAGAGGTCACACCAGTGGTACAGGTCTATTATAACTGTTAGGGAGAGAGAGAGGTCACACCAGTGGTACAGGTCTATTATAACTGTTAGAGAGAGAGGTCACACCAGTGGTACAGGTCTATTATAACTGTTAGAGAGAGAGAGAGGTCACACCAGTGGTACAGGTCTATTATAACTGTTAGAGAGAGAGAGAGAGGTCACACCAGTGGTACAGGTCTATTATAACTGTTAGAGAGAGAGGTCACACCAGTGGTACAGGTCTATTATAACTGTTAGAGAGAGAGGTCACACCAGTGGTACAGGTCTATTATAACTGTTAGAGAGAGAGAGAGGTCACACCAGTGGTACAGGTCTATTATAACTGTTAGAGAGAGAGGTCACACCAGTGGTACAGGTCTATTATAACTGTTAGAGAGAGAGAGAGGTCACACCAGTGGTACAGGTCTATTATAACTGTTAGAGAGAGAGAGAGGTCACACCAGTGGTACAGGTCTATTATAACTGTTAGAGAGAGAGGTCACACCAGTGGTACAGGTCTATTATAACTGTTAGAGAGAGAGGTCACACCAGTGGTACAGGTCTATTATAACTGTTAGAGAGAGAGAGGTCACACCAGTGGTACAGGTCTATTATAACTGTTAGAGAGAGAGGTCACACCAGTGGTACAGGTCTATTATAACTGTTAGAGAGAGAGGTCACACCAGTGGTACAGGTCTATTATAACTGTTAGAGAGAGAGGTCACACCAGTGGTACAGGTCTATTATAACTGTTAGAGAGAGAGGTCACACCAGTGGTACAGGTCTATTATAACTGTTAGAGAGAGAGAGAGGTCACACCAGTGGTACAGGTCTATTATAACTGTTAGAGAGAGAGAGAGGTCACACCAGTGGTACAGGTCTATTATAACTGTTAGAGAGAGAGAGAGGTCACACCAGTGGTACAGGTCTATTATAACTGTTAGAGAGAGAGAGAGGTCACACCAGTGGTACAGGTCTATTATAACTGTTAGAGAGAGAGGTCACACCAGTGGTACAGGTCTATTATAACTGTTAGAGAGAGAGGTCACACCAGTGGTACAGGTCTATTATAACTGTTAGAGAGAGAGGTCACACCAGTGGTACAGGTCTATTATAACTGTTAGAGAGAGAGGTCACACCAGTGGTACAGGTCTATTATAACTGTTAGAGAGAGAGGTCACACCAGTGGTACAGGTCTATTATAACTGTTAGAGAGAGAGGTCACACCAGTGGTACAGGTCTATTATAACTGTTAGAGAGAGAGGTCACACCAGTGGTACAGGTCTATTATAACTGTTAGAGAGAGAGGTCACACCAGTGGTACAGGTCTATTATAACTGTTAGAGAGAGAGAGAGGTCACACCAGTGGTACAGGTCTATTATAACTGTTAGAGAGAGAGGTCACACCAGTGGTACAGGTCTATTATAACTGTTAGAGAGAGAGGTCACACCAGTGGTACAGGTCTATTATAACTGTTAGAGAGAGAGAGAGGTCACACCAGTGGTACAGGTCTATTATAACTGTTAGAGAGAGAGAGTCACACCAGTGGTACAGGTCTATTATAACTGTTAGAGAGAGAGGTCACACCAGTGGTACAGGTCTATTATAACTGTTAGAGAGAGAGAGAGGTCACACCAGTGGTACAGGTCTATTATAACTGTTAGAGAGAGAGAGAGGTCACACCAGTGGTACAGGTCTATTATAACTGTTAGAGAGAGAGAGGTCACACCAGTGGTACAGGTCTATTATAACTGTTAGAGAGAGAGGTCACACCAGTGGTACAGGTCTATTATAACTGTTAGAGAGAGAGAGAGGTCACACCAGTGGTACAGGTCTATTATAACTGTTAGAGAGAGAGGTCACACCAGTGGTACAGGTCTATTATAACTGTTAGAGAGAGAGGTCACACCAGTGGTACAGGTCTATTATAACTGTTAGAGAGAGAGAGAGGTCACACCAGTGGTACAGGTCTATTATAACTGTTAGAGAGAGAGGTCACACCAGTGGTACAGGTCTATTATAACTGTTAGAGAGAGAGAGAGTCACACCAGTGGTACAGGTCTATTATAACTGTTAGAGAGAGAGAGAGGTCACACCAGTGGTACAGGTCTATTATAACTGTTGAGAGAGAGAGGTCACACCAGTGGTACAGGTCTATTATAACTGTTAGGAGAGAGAGGTCACACCAGTGGTACAGGTCTATTATAACTGTTAGAGAGAGAGGTCACACCAGTGGTACAGGTCTATTATAACTGTTAGAGAGAGAGGTCACACCAGTGGTACAGGTCTATTATAACTGTTAGAGAGAGAGGTCACACCAGTGGTACAGGTCTATTATAACTGTTAGGAGAGAGAGAGGTCACACCAGTGGTACAGGTCTATTATAACTGTTAGAGAGAGAGGTCACACCAGTGGTACAGGTCTATTATAACTGTTAGAGAGAGAGAGGTCACACCAGTGGTACAGGTCTATTATAACTGTTAGAGAGAGAGAGAGGTCACACCAGTGGTACAGGTCTATTATAACTGTTAGAGAGAGAGGTCACACCAGTGGTACAGGTCTATTATAACTGTTAGAGAGAGAGGTCACACCAGTGGTACAGGTCTATTATAACTGTTAGAGAGAGAGAGAGGTCACACCAGTGGTACAGGTCTATTATAACTGTTAGAGAGAGAGGTCACACCAGTGGTACAGGTCTATTATAACTGTTAGAGAGAGAGAGAGGTCACACCAGTGGTACAGGTCTATTATAACTGTTAGAGAGAGAGAGAGGTCACACCAGTGGTACAGGTCTATTATAACTGTTAGAGAGAGAGGTCACACCAGTGGTACAGGTCTATTATAACTGTTAGAGAGAGAGGTCACACCAGTGGTACAGGTCTATTATAACTGTTAGAGAGAGAGAGAGGTCACACCAGTGGTACAGGTCTATTATAACTGTTAGAGAGAGAGAGGTCACACCAGTGGTACAGGTCTATTATAACTGTTAGAGAGAGAGGTCACACCAGTGGTACAGGTCTATTATAACTGTTAGAGAGAGAGGTCACACCAGTGGTACAGGTCTATTATAACTGTTAGAGAGAGAGAGGTCACACCAGTGGTACAGGTCTATTATAACTGTTAGAGAGAGAGAGAGGTCACACCAGTGGTACAGGTCTATTATAACTGTTAGAGAGAGAGAGAGGTCACACCAGTGGTACAGGTCTATTATAACTGTTAGAGAGAGAGAGGTCACACCAGTGGTACAGGTCTATTATAACTGTTAGAGAGAGAGAGAGGTCACACCAGTGGTACAGGTCTATTATAACTGTTAGAGAGAGAGAGGTCACACCAGTGGTACAGGTCTATTATAACTGTTAGAGAGAGAGAGAGGTCACACCAGTGGTACAGGTCTATTATAACTGTTAGAGAGAGAGGTCACACCAGTGGTACAGGTCTATTATAACTGTTAGAGAGAGAGAGGTCACACCAGTGGTACAGGTCTATTATAACTGTTAGAGAGAGAGGTCACACCAGTGGTACAGGTCTATTATAACTGTTAGAGAGAGAGGTCACACCAGTGGTACAGGTCTATTATAACTGTTAGAGAGAGAGAGGTCACACCAGTGGTACAGGTCTATTATAACTGTTAGAGAGAGAGGTCACACCAGTGGTACAGGTCTATTATAACTGTTAGAGAGAGAGGTCACACCAGTGGTACAGGTCTATTATAACTGTTAGAGAGAGAGGTCACACCAGTGGTACAGGTCTATTATAACTGTTAGAGAGAGAGAGGTCACACCAGTGGTACAGGTCTATTATAACTGTTAGAGAGAGAGAGGTCACACCAGTAGTACAGGTCTATTATAACTGTTAGAGAGAGAGGTCACACCAGTGGTACAGGTCTATTATAACTGTTAGAGAGAGAGAGAGGTCACACCAGTGGTACAGGTCTATTATAACTGTTAGAGAGAGAGAGAGTCACACCAGTGGTACAGGTCTATTATAACTGTTAGAGAGAGAGAGAGGTCACACCAGTGGTACAGGTCTATTATAACTGTTAGAGAGAGAGAGTCACACCAGTGGTACAGGTCTATTATAACTGTTAGAGAGAGAGGTCACACCAGTGGTACAGGTCTATTATAACTGTTAGGAGAGAGAGAGGTCACACCAGTGGTACAGGTCTATTATAACTGTTAGAGAGAGAGAGAGGTCACACCAGTGGTACAGGTCTATTATAACTGTTAGAGAGAGAGAGGTCACACCAGTGGTACAGGTCTATTATAACTGTTAGAGAGAGAGGTCACACCAGTGGTACAGGTCTATTATAACTGTTAGAGAGAGAGGTCACACCAGTGGTACAGGTCTATTATAACTGTTAGAGAGAGAGGTCACACCAGTGGTACAGGTCTATTATAACTGTTAGAGAGAGAGAGGTCACACCAGTGGTACAGGTCTATTATAACTGTTAGAGAGAGAGAGGTCACACCAGTGGTACAGGTCTATTATAACTGTTAGAGAGAGAGAGGTCACACCAGTGGTACAGGTCTATTATAACTGTTAGAGAGAGAGAGAGGTCACACCAGTGGTACAGGTCTATTATAACTGTTGAGAGAGAGAGGTCACACCAGTGGTACAGGTCTATTATAACTGTTAGAGAGAGAGAGGTCACACCAGTGGTACAGGTCTATTATAACTGTTAGAGAGAGAGGTCACACCAGTGGTACAGGTCTATTATAACTGTTAGAGAGAGAGGTCACACCAGTGGTACAGGTCTATTATAACTGTTAGAGAGAGAGGTCACACCAGTGGTACAGGTCTATTATAACTGTTAGAGAGAGAGAGGTCACACCAGTGGTACAGGTCTATTATAACTGTTAGAGAGAGAGAGAGGTCACACCAGTGGTACAGGTCTATTATAACTGTTAGAGAGAGAGAGAGGTCACACCAGTGGTACAGGTCTATTATAACTGTTAGAGAGAGAGGTCACACCAGTGGTACAGGTCTATTATAACTGTTAGAGAGAGAGGTCACACCAGTGGTACAGGTCTATTATAACTGTTAGAGAGAGAGAGAGGTCACACCAGTGGTACAGGTCTATTATAACTGTTAGAGAGAGAGAGGTCACACCAGTGGTACAGGTCTATTATAACTGTTAGAGAGAGAGAGGTCACACCAGTGGTACAGGTCTATTATAACTGTTAGAGAGAGAGAGGTCACACCAGTGGTACAGGTCTATTATAACTGTTAGAGAGAGAGAGAGGTCACACCAGTGGTACAGGTCTATTATAACTGTTAGAGAGAGAGAGGTCACACCAGTGGTACAGGTCTATTATAACTGTTAGAGAGAGAGAGAGGTCACACCAGTGGTACAGGTCTATTATAACTGTTAGAGAGAGAGGTCACACCAGTGGTACAGGTCTATTATAACTGTTAGAGAGAGAGAGGTCACACCAGTGGTACAGGTCTATTATAACTGTTAGAGAGAGAGAGGTCACACCAGTGGTACAGGTCTATTATAACTGTTAGAGAGAGAGAGAGGTCACACCAGTGGTACAGGTCTATTATAACTGTTAGAGAGAGGTCACACCAGTGGTACAGGTCTATTATAACTGTTAGAGAGAGAGGTCACACCAGTGGTACAGGTCTATTATAACTGTTAGAGAGAGAGAGAGATCACACCAGTGGTACAGGTCTATTATAACTGTTAGAGAGAGAGAGAGGTCACACCAGTGGTACAGGTCTATTATAACTGTTAGAGAGAGAGAGGTCACACCAGTGGTACAGGTCTATTATAACTGTTAGAGAGAGAGGTCACACCAGTGGTACAGGTCTATTATAACTGTTAGAGAGAGAGGTCACACCAGTGGTACAGGTCTATTATAACTGTTAGAGAGAGAGGTCACACCAGTGGTACAGGTCTATTATAACTGTTAGAGAGAGAGAGAGGTCACACCAGTGGTACAGGTCTATTATAACTGTTAGAGAGAGAGAGGTCACACCAGTGGTACAGGTCTATTATAACTGTTAGAGAGAGAGAGAGTCACACCAGTGGTACAGGTCTATTATAACTGTTAGAGAGAGAGAGAGGTCACACCAGTGGTACAGGTCTATTATAACTGTTAGGAGAGAGAGGTCACACCAGTGGTACAGGTCTATTATAACTGTTAGGAGAGAGAGGTCACACCAGTGGTACAGGTCTATTATAACTGTTAGAGAGAGAGAGGTCACACCAGTGGTACAGGTCTATTATAACTGTTAGAGAGAGAGGTCACACCAGTGGTACAGGTCTATTATAACTGTTAGAGAGAGAGGTCACACCAGTGGTACAGGTCTATTATAACTGTTAGGAGAGAGAGAGGTCACACCAGTGGTACAGGTCTATTATAACTGTTGAGAGAGAGAGAGGTCACACCAGTGGTACAGGTCTATTATAACTGTTAGAGAGAGAGAGAGGTCACACCAGTGGTACAGGTCTATTATAACTGTTAGAGAGAGAGGTCACACCAGTGGTACAGGTCTATTATAACTGTTAGAGAGAGAGGTCACACCAGTGGTACAGGTCTATTATAACTGTTAGAGAGAGAGAGGTCACACCAGTGGTACAGGTCTATTATAACTGTTAGAGAGAGAGAGGTCACACCAGTGGTACAGGTCTATTATAACTGTTAGAGAGAGAGAGGTCACACCAGTGGTACAGGTCTATTATAACTGTTAGAGAGAGAGAGGTCACACCAGTGGTACAGGTCTATTATAACTGTTAGAGAGAGAGAGGTCACACCAGTGGTACAGGTCTATTATAACTGTTAGAGAGAGAGAGGTCACACCAGTGGTACAGGTCTATTATAACTGTTAGAGAGAGAGAGAGGTCACACCAGTGGTACAGGTCTATTATAACTGTTAGAGAGAGAGGTCACACCAGTGGTACAGGTCTATTATAACTGTTAGAGAGAGAGGTCACACCAGTGGTACAGGTCTATTATAACTGTTAGAGAGAGAGAGGTCACACCAGTGGTACAGGTCTATTATAACTGTTAGAGAGAGAGAGGTCACACCAGTGGTACAGGTCTATTATAACTGTTAGAGAGAGAGAGGTCACACCAGTGGTACAGGTCTATTATAACTGTTAGAGAGAGAGGTCACACCAGTGGTACAGGTCTATTATAACTGTTAGAGAGAGAGGTCACACCAGTGGTACAGGTCTATTATAACTGTTAGAGAGAGAGAGGTCACACCAGTGGTACAGGTCTATTATAACTGTTAGAGAGAGAGAGAGGTCACACCAGTGGTACAGGTCTATTATAACTGTTAGAGAGAGAGAGGTCACACCAGTGGTACAGGTCTATTATAACTGTTAGAGAGAGAGGTCACACCAGTGGTACAGGTCTATTATAACTGTTAGAGAGAGAGAGAGGTCACACCAGTGGTACAGGTCTATTATAACTGTTAGAGAGAGAGAGAGATCACACCAGTGGTACAGGTCTATTATAACTGTTAGAGAGAGAGAGAGGTCACACCAGTGGTACAGGTCTATTATAACTGTTAGAGAGAGAGGTCACACCAGTGGTACAGGTCTATTATAACTGTTAGAGAGAGAGGTCACACCAGTGGTACAGGTCTATTATAACTGTTAGAGAGAGAGAGAGGTCACACCAGTGGTACAGGTCTATTATAACTGTTAGAGAGAGAGAGGGTCACACCAGTGGTACAGGTCTATTATAACTGTTAGAGAGAGAGAGGTCACACCAGTGGTACAGGTCTATTATAACTGTTAGAGAGAGAGGTCACACCAGTGGTACAGGTCTATTATAACTGTTAGAGAGAGAGGTCACACCAGTGGTACAGGTCTATTATAACTGTTAGAGAGAGAGGTCACACCAGTGGTACAGGTCTATTATAACTGTTAGAGAGAGAGAGAGGTCACACCAGTGGTACAGGTCTATTATAACTGTTAGAGAGAGAGAGGTCACACCAGTGGTACAGGTCTATTATAACTGTTAGAGAGAGAGAGAGTCACACCAGTGGTACAGGTCTATTATAACTGTTAGAGAGAGAGAGAGGTCACACCAGTGGTACAGGTCTATTATAACTGTTAGGAGAGAGAGGTCACACCAGTGGTACAGGTCTATTATAACTGTTGAGAGAGAGAGGTCACACCAGTGGTACAGGTCTATTATAACTGTTAGAGAGAGAGGTCACACCAGTGGTACAGGTCTATTATAACTGTTAGAGAGAGAGGTCACACCAGTGGTACAGGTCTATTATAACTGTTAGAGAGAGAGGTCACACCAGTGGTACAGGTCTATTATAACTGTTAGGAGAGAGAGAGGTCACACCAGTGGTACAGGTCTATTATAACTGTTGAGAGAGAGAGGTCACACCAGTGGTACAGGTCTATTATAACTGTTAGAGAGAGAGAGAGGTCACACCAGTGGTACAGGTCTATTATAACTGTTAGAGAGAGAGAGAGGTCACACCAGTGGTACAGGTCTATTATAACTGTTAGAGAGAGAAGGTCACACCAGTGGTACAGGTCTATTATAACTGTTAGAGAGAGAGGTCACACCAGTGGTACAGGTCTATTATAACTGTTAGAGAGAGAGAGAGGTCACACCAGTGGTACAGGTCTATTATAACTGTTAGAGAGAGAGGTCACACCAGTGGTACAGGTCTATTATAACTGTTAGAGAGAGAGAGAGGTCACACCAGTGGTACAGGTCTATTATAACTGTTAGAGAGAGAGAGAGGTCACACCAGTGGTACAGGTCTATTATAACTGTTAGAGAGAGAGGTCACACCAGTGGTACAGGTCTATTATAACTGTTAGAGAGAGAGGTCACACCAGTGGTACAGGTCTATTATAACTGTTAGAGAGAGAGAGAGGTCACACCAGTGGTACAGGTCTATTATAACTGTTAGAGAGAGAGGTCACACCAGTGGTACAGGTCTATTATAACTGTTAGAGAGAGAGGTCACACCAGTGGTACAGGTCTATTATAACTGTTAGAGAGAGAGAGAGGTCACACCAGTGGTACAGGTCTATTATAACTGTTAGAGAGAGAGAGAGGTCACACCAGTGGTACAGGTCTATTATAACTGTTAGAGAGAGAGAGAGGTCACACCAGTGGTACAGGTCTATTATAACTGTTAGAGAGAGAGAGAGGTCACACCAGTGGTACAGGTCTATTATAACTGTTAGAGAGAGAGGTCACACCAGTGGTACAGGTCTATTATAACTGTTAGAGAGAGAGAGAGGTCACACCAGTGGTACAGGTCTATTATAACTGTTAGAGAGAGAGGTCACACCAGTGGTACAGGTCTATTATAACTGTTAGAGAGAGAGGTCACACCAGTGGTACAGGTCTATTATAACTGTTAGAGAGAGAGGTCACACCAGTGGTACAGGTCTATTATAACTGTTAGAGAGAGAGAGAGGTCACACCAGTGGTACAGGTCTATTATAACTGTTAGAGAGAGAGAGAGGTCACACCAGTGGTACAGGTCTATTATAACTGTTAGAGAGAGAGAGAGGTCACACCAGTGGTACAGGTCTATTATAACTGTTAGAGAGAGAGGTCACACCAGTGGTACAGGTCTATTATAACTGTTAGAGAGAGAGAGAGGTCACACCAGTGGTACAGGTCTATTATAACTGTTAGAGAGAGAGAGGTCACACCAGTGGTACAGGTCTATTATAACTGTTAGAGAGAGAGAGAGGTCACACCAGTGGTACAGGTCTATTATAACTGTTAGAGAGAGAGAGAGGTCACACCAGTGGTACAGGTCTATTATAACTGTTAGAGAGAGAGAGAGGTCACACCAGTGGTACAGGTCTATTATAACTGTTAGAGAGAGAGGTCACACCAGTGGTACAGGTCTATTATAACTGTTAGAGAGAGGGAGAGGTCACACCAGTGGTACAGGTCTATTATAACTGTTAGAGAGAGAGGTCACACCAGTGGTACAGGTCTATTATAACTGTTAGAGAGAGGGAGAGGTCACACCAGTGGTACAGGTCTATTATAACTGTTAGAGAGAGGGAGAGGTCACACCAGTGGTACAGGTCTATTATAACTGTTAGAGAGAGAGGTCACACCAGTGGTACAGGTCTATTATAACTGTTAGAGAGAGAGAGAGGTCACACCAGTGGTACAGGTCTATTATAACTGTTAGAGAGAGAGGTCACACCAGTGGTACAGGTCTATTATAACTGTTAGAGAGAGAGGTCACACCAGTGGTACAGGTCTATTATAACTGTTAGAGAGAGAGAGAGGTCACACCAGTGGTACAGGTCTATTATAACTGTTAGAGAGAGAGAGAGAGGTCACACCAGTGGTACAGGTCTATTATAACTGTTAGAGAGAGGGAGAGGTCACACCAGTGGTACAGGTCTATTATAACTGTTAGAGAGAGAGGTCACACCAGTGGTACAGGTCTATTATAACTGTTAGAGAGAGGGAGAGGTCACACCAGTGGTACAGGTCTATTATAACTGTTAGAGAGAGGGAGAGGTCACACCAGTGGTACAGGTCTATTATAACTGTTAGAGAGAGAGGTCACACCAGTGGTACAGGTCTATTATAACTGTTAGAGAGAGAGAGAGGTCACACCAGTGGTACAGGTCTATTATAACTGTTAGAGAGAGAGGTCACACCAGTGGTACAGGTCTATTATAACTGTTAGAGAGAGAGGTCACACCAGTGGTACAGGTCTATTATAACTGTTAGAGAGAGAGAGAGGTCACACCAGTGGTACAGGTCTATTATAACTGTTAGAGAGAGAGAGAGAGGTCACACCAGTGGTACAGGTCTATTATAACTGTTAGAGAGAGAGAGAGAGGTCACACCAGTGGTACAGGTCTATTATAACTGTTAGAGAGAGAGGTCACACCAGTGGTACAGGTCTATTATAACTGTTAGAGAGAGAGGTCACACCAGTGGTACAGGTCTATTATAACTGTTAGAGAGAGAGGTCACACCAGTGGTACAGGTCTATTATAACTGTTAGAGAGAGAGAGAGGTCACACCAGTAGTACAGGTCTATTATAACTGTTAGAGAGAGAGAGAGTGTGTGTGTGTGTGTTATACAGCATTAATCTAGCTGAATTAGCTGAATTAGCCATGTAGAGTTCCATTTGATTTCATGTGGATTTAGTTTGTTTGGGTTGTGAGTCTTGCATCAATGTTTTGCATGTTTTTGGAAAATTGAGCACTGCAGACTAAAGTGTCCTGGAAAGGCAAGGCACCTGTCAATTTCTTGTTTTAGCTCTTCCAGGGGAAGCAAACCACATTTTCCTTCACTTTACTCTTCAAACTACCCCCCACCCTGCTTGAGCTCTGTCATTTAGGGTTCTGCATTTTGACATTTTCCCTGGACAGTCAGTATTTCACCGTGGAGTAGCCGATTGATCAGAATGCTGCTGAAATAGATACAGGCCAGAGTTGACACATCTCCTAGGCAAGGGGCCTTTGCTGTGGCTACACTATCCAGTCCAGTGGTACTATTGGCCAAAGCTCAAATGACTAGTAGGCTTAAAGTATTGCAGATCCCACTCTTTTCAGAGCTAATTATATGTCACATGTCCTTGCTAAAAAAAGGACCTCCAAAATTTCCTGGATATTTTTGTTCTATTTTTCTTATTTTTGGGGGGGGGCAATTTGAACTTTGAACTTTACTACTGGGCAATTCCATGGTAACAGAGTGCCACTGAAACGGATTTTTCCACTTTAAAATGTATGTCAAGCAAAAACCAATGAGTGAAAGCCTAAGCAAACCATTGGACTACATTTAACAATCTCCACAGAAAATGTGACAAAAACAAATCTACTTGACGAACAGTGCAGATGCAAAGTTTGGTAACAGAATGACGTGCAAACAGCACATGTAAGCTCGTGAGATCTAGCTGGTCGTAGAGGTCAGATCAGAAAACATATTATTTCCATGTCAAGCCATGACACTCACCATCTCAGATTGTTCTCAAATCGTCCCTGTAGTCAAAGACGGGTAAAAATTGGCATTCCTGAAACATTATTTTGTTGACATTTTATTTCAGCCATTTTAATTGATACGATTCAGATCATATTCAATATAAGTACCAAACATCAGATTTGGACAAAACTTCTTCCTACCAATGAGTAAGACATGAAGAATAATGATTGGTTGTTGTCAAAAGACACCCACGGACCCCCCCCCCCCCCCCCCCCACACACACACACACACACACACACACACACCTCACGCCAATCCCACCCCAACAACCAGTATACAGTCGTGTCCAAAAGTTTTGAGAATGAGACAAATATTAATTTTCACAAAGTCTGCTGCCTCAGTTTGTATGATGGCAATTTGCATATACTCCAGAATGTTATGAAGAATGATCAGATGAATTGCAATTAATTGCAAAGTCCCTCTTTGCCATGCAAATTAACTGAATCCCCAAAAAACATTTCCACTGCATTTCAGCCCTGCCACAAAAGGACCAGCTGACATTGGGGTGGGATTGGTGTGGGGTGGGGTGTGGTGTGAGATGTGGGGTGTGATTGGTGTGAGATGTGGGGTGTGGTGGGATTGGTGTGGGGTGTGGTGGGATTGGTGTGGGGTATGGGGTGGGATTGGTGTGAGATGTGGGGTGTGGTGGGATTGGTGTGGGGTGGAATTGGTGTGGGGTGTGGGGTGGGATTGGTGTGAGATGTGGGGTGGGATTGGTGTGAGATGTGGGGTGTGGTGGGATTGGTGTGGGGTGTGGTGGGATTGGTGTGGGGTATGGGGTGGGATTGGTGTGGGGTGGGATTGGTGTGGGGTGGGATTGGTGTGAGATGTGGGGTGTGATTGGTGTGGGATTGGTGTGAGATGTGGGGTGTGATTGGTGTGGGGTGGGATTGGTGAGAGATGTGGGGTGTGATTGGTGTGGGGTGTGGGGTGGGATTGGTGTGAGATGTGGGGTGGGATGTGGGGTGTGGGGTGGGATTGGGGTGTGAAATGTGGGGTGGGGTGGGATTGGGGTGTGAGATGGGATTGGTGTGGGGTGGGATTGGTGTGGGGTGTGGGGTGGGATTGGTGTGGGGTAGGATGTGGGGTGTGGGGTGGGATTGGGGTGTGAGATGTGGGGTGGGGTGTGGGGTGGGATTGGTGTGGGGTGTGGGGTGGGATTGGTGTGGGGTGGGATTGGGGTGTGAGATGTGGGGTGGGATTGGGGTGGGGTATGGGGTGGGACTGGTGTGGGGTGGGATTGGTGTGAGATGTGGGGTGGGATTGGTGTGAGATGTGGGGTGTGATTGGTGTTTGGTGGGAATGGTGTGGGGTGGGATTGGTGTGAGATGTGGGGTGGGATTGGTGTGAGATGTGGGGTGGGATTGGTGTGAGATGTGGGGTGGGATTGGTGTTTGGTGGGATTGGTGTGGGGTGTGGGGTGGGATTGGTGTGGGGTGGGATTGGTGTGAGATGTGGGGTGGGATTGGTGTGGGGTGGGATTGGTGTGAGATGTGGGGTGGGATTGGTGTGAGATGTGGGGTGGGGTGTGGGGTGGGATTGGTGTGGGGGGGGGGGGGGGGGGGGGGGTCCGTAGGTGACTTTTGACCATTTCTTTGGATTCTCATTGGTAGAAAAAGGTTTGGTCCGAATCAGATGTTGGGTACTAATATTGAATATTATCTGAATCCTGTTAATTAAAATTGTTCATCTGGGTGCAATCAATTTGCTTTATTTCTCAGAGATCAAATTCTATTTCAACAAAATAAGGTTTCAGGAAAGCTACTCGTATCTTTTATTAACTACAGAACCGATTTCAGAATAATCTGAGATGGTGGGTGTCAGTGCTTCTTTTTCTTTTTGAGGTGGAACGACCCAGTAGGGTTATGGAACGACCCGGCAGGGTTCTGGAACAACCCAGTAGGGTTCTGGAATGACCCGGTAGGGTTATGGAACGAGCCAATATGGTCATGGAACGACCCAGTAGGTTTATATAACGACCCGGTAGGGTTATGGACGACCCAGTAGGGTTATGGAACGACCCAGTAGGGTTATATAACAACCCAATAGGGTTATGGAACGACCCAGCAGGGTTATATAACGACCCGGTAGGGTTATGGACGACCCGGTAGGGTCATGGAACGACCCAATAGGGTTATATAACGACCCGGTAGGGTTATGGAACGACCCAATAGGTTTATATAACGACCCGGTAGGGTTATGGACGACCCGGTAGGGTTATGGACGACCCGGTAGGGTCATGGAACGACCCAATAGGGTTATATAACAACCCGGTAGGGATATGGACGACCCGGTAGGGTTATATAACGACCCGGTAGGGTTATGGAACGACCCAGCAGGGTTATGGACGACCCGGTAGGGTCATGGAACGACCCAATAGGGTTATATAACGACCCGGTAGGGATATGGACGACCCGGCAGGGTTATATAACGACCCGGTAGGGTTCTGGAACGACCCAGCAGGGTTATGGACGACCCGGTAGGGTCATGGAACGACCCAATAGGGTTATATAATGACCCGGTAGGGATATGGACGACCCGGCAGGGATATGGACGACCCGGTAGGGTTATATAACGACCCGGTAGGGTTATGGAACGACCCAGCAGGGTTATGGAACGACCCAGCAGGGTTATATAACGACCCAGCAGGGTTATGGAACGACCCAGCAGGGTTATATAACGACCCAGCAGGGTTATGGAACGACCCAGCAGGGTTATATAACGACCCAGCAGGGTTATGGAACGACCCAATAGGGTTATGGAACGACCCAATAGGGTTATATAACGACCCAGCAGGGTTATGGAACGACCCGGCAGGGTTATGGAACGACCCAGCAGGGTTATGGAACGACCCAGCAGGGTTATGGAACGACCCAGCAGGGTTATGGAATGACCCGGTAGGGTTATGGAACGACCCAATAGGTTTATATAACGACCCGGTAGGGTTATGGACGACCCGGTAGGGTCATGGAACGACCCAATAGGGTTATGGAACGACCCGGCAGGGTTATGGAACGACCCGGCAGGGTTACGGAACGACCCGGTAGAGTTATGGAACGACCCAATAGGGTTATATAACGACCCGGTAGGGTTATGGAACGACCCGGCAGGGTTACGGAACGACCCGGTAGAGTTCTGTATAATCATATATAGTAATACTCTGTCCTAGTGTCGTGCAGCAGTTTTAAATAGAAGTGAAGCCTAATCCTCAAATCTGCCTAATCATGTCATGTTGCACAGTTGCACGGTCGCTCGCTCGGCCCACCGGGAACTCTCACATGACATAACAGATACAAAATGCCCAAACATTTGGAGATTACACATCCCAAATGCCTCTCAATGACTAGCCTTCATCAATAATTAACATGTAGTATACATTGGTGTGTGTGTGGTTATCTTATGCCGTCTATAGGCTGAACATGGACTGTGGACTGGGCCGGTCTGTGGGCTTGGCCTATGGGCTGCTGAACATGGTCTGTAGGCTGGGCCTATAAACTAAACATGGTCTGTGGGCTTGGCCTATAAACTGCTGAACATGGTCTGTGGGCTTGGCCTATAAGCTGAACATGGTCTGTGGGCTGGGCCTATAAGCTGCTGAACATGGTCTGTGGGCTGGGCCGGTCTGTGGGCTTGGCCTATAAGCTGCTGAACATGGTCTGTGGGCTGGGCCTATGGGCTGAACATGGTCTGTGGGCTGGGCCTATGGGCTGAACATGGTCTGTGGGCTGGGCCTATAAGCTGAACATGGTCTGTGGGCTTGGCCTATAAGCTGCTGAACATGGTCTGTGGGCTGGGCCTATAAGCGGAACATGGTCTGTGGGCTGGGCCTATAAGCTGCTGAACATGGTCTGTGGGCTTGGCCTATAAGCGGAACATGGTCTGTGGGCTGGGCCTATGAGCTGAACATGGTCTGTGGGCTGGGCCTATGGGCTGAACATGGTCTGTGGGCTGGGCCTATAAGCTGAACATGGTCTGTGGGCTGGGCCTATAAGCTGCTGAACATGGTCTGTGGGCTGGGCCTATAAGCTGAACATGGTCTGTGGGCTTGGCCTATAAGCTGAACATGGTCTGTGGGCTTGGCCTATAAGCTGAACATGGTCTGTGGGCTGGGCCAAATGAGATCAGGACAGGACTCAGGCCACACCCCTTATTGTTGAGAAGCCTTACTGTACAGTGGATATTTAATATTATTGTGGAGAAGACTTATTGTATATTGTGGTTGGACAAGATGGAAACTGACCTGAGTCAATGGGTTATTTTATATCTATTATTCTGTTCTGTTGATTCTATTCTCCATTAACATGCATGATGCATTGACCATATTAGCTAACATAGTAGAATGTAAGGAATATATACATAATATAGCCCCTAAAGATTTATGTTTTTCAGAGAATTATGTTTCCTGACGCCCATAATAATATGATGCGTCACAATGACCACAATGAAATTCAAATGAACATTTTGATGTTATTCATTTAGGCTTAATTCCATTGAAGTTCTTTCAGGTAGGCAATATTGACAGTGTACAGTCGTGGCCAAAAGTTTTCAGAATGGCACAAATCTTTAGATATTTTTTGTCAGATGTTACTATGGAATGCTGAAGTATAATTACAAGCATTTCATAAGTGTCAAAGGCTTTTATTGATAATTATATGAAGTTGATGCAAAGAGTCAATATTTGCAGTGTTGACCCTTCTTATTCAAGACCTCTGCAATCCGCCTTGGCATGCTGTCAATTAACTTCTGGGCCACATCCTGACTGATGGTAACCAATTCTTGCATAATCAATGATTGGAGTTTGTCAGAATTTGTGGGGTTTTTGTTTGTCCACCCGCCTCTTGAGGATTGACCACAAGTTCTCAATGGGATTAAGGTCTGGGGAGTTTCCTGGCCATGGACCCAAAATATCGATGTCTTGTTCCCCGAGCCACTTAGTTATCACTTTTGCCTTATGGCAAGGTGCTCCATCATGCTGGAAAAGGCATTGTTCGTCACCAAACTGCAAAAATTGAGAGTGAGCCCACTCCCTTGGCTGAGAAGCAACCCCACACATGAATGGTCTCAGGATGCTTTACTGTTGGCCCGACACAGGACTGATGGTAGCACTCACCTTGTCTTCTCCGGACAAGCTTTTTTCCGGATGCCCCAAACAATCGGAAAGGGGATTCATCAGAGAAAATGACTTTACCCCAGTCCTCAGCAGTCCAATCCCTGTACCTTTTGCAAAATATCAGTCTGTCCCTGATGTTTTTCCTGGAGAGAAGTGGCTCCTTTGCTGCCCTTCTTGACACCAGGCCATCCTCCAAAAGTCTTTGCCTCACTTTGTGTGCAGATGCACTCACACCTGCCTGCTGCCATTCCTGAGCAAGCTCTGTACTGGTGGTGCCCCGATCCCGCAGCTGAATCAACTTTAGGAGACGGTCCTGGCGCTTACTGGACTTTCTTGGGCGCCCTGAAGCCTTCTTCACAACAATTGAACCGCTCTCCTTGAAGTTCTTGATGATCCGATAAATGGTTGATTTAGGTGCAATCTTACTGGCAGCAACATCCTTGCCTGTGAAGCCCTTTTTGTGCAAAGCAATGATGACGGCACATGTTTCCTTGCAGGTAACAATGGTTGACAGAGGAAGAACAATGATTCCAAGCACCACCCTCCTTTTGAAGCTTCCAGTCTGTTATTCGAACTCAATCAGCATGACAGAGTGATCTCCAGCCTTGTCCTCGTCAACACTCACACCTGTGTTAACGAGAGAATCACTGACATGATGTCAGCTGGTCCTTTTGTGGCAGGGCTGAAATGCAGTGGAAATGTTTTTTGGGGGGATTCAGTTCATTTGCATGGCAAAGAGGTACTTTGCAATTAATTGCAATTCATCTGATCACTCTTCATAACATTCTGGAGTATATGCAAATTGCCATCATACAAACTGAGGCAGCAGACTTTGTGAAAATTAATATTTGTCTCATTCTCAAAACTTTTGGTCACGACTGTATACTGGTTGTTGGGGCAGGAGTGAGGTCATAAAGAAGACGGAACCATAACTGGTGTCGTAGTCCTTCTTGTTTCCATGTGTTGACATGAACTCTGGAGCAGGTGATAGAGAACAGGAGACACTATGAGCTGAACATAACAGAATGTACTGAACATAACTGAACATCATGATGGAGTTTTGACGTCAGGGGACTTCAACATGGAGTTTTGATGTCAGGGGACTTCAACATGGTGTTTTGATGTCAGGGGACTTCAACATGGTGTTTTGATGGCAGGGGACTTCAACATGGAGTTTTGATGGCAGGGGACTTCAACATGGTGTTTTGACGTCAGGGGACTTCAACATGGTGTTTTGATGTCAGGGGACTTCAACATGGTGTTTTGATGTCAGGGGACTTCAACATGGTGTTTTGATGTCAGGGGACTTCAACATGGTGTTTTGATGTCAGGGGACTTCAACATGGTGTTTTGATGTCAGGGGACTTCAACATGGTGTTTTGACGTCAGGGGACTTCAACATGGTGTTTTGATGTCAGGGGACTTCAACATGGTGTTTTGATGTCAGGGGACTTCAACATGGTGTTTTGATGTCAGGGGACTTCAACATGGTGTTTTGATGTCAGGGGACTTCAACATGGTGTTTTGACGTCAGGGGACTTCAACATGGTGTTTTGACGGCAGGGGACTTCAACATGGTGTTTTGACGGCAGGGGACTTCAACATGGTGTTTTGACGGCAGGGGACTTCAACGTGGTGTTTTGACGGCAGGGGACTTCAACATGGTGTTTTGACGGCAGGAGACTTCAACGTGGTGTTTTGACGGCAGGGGACTTCAACATGATGGTGTTTTGATGTCAGGGGTCTTCAACACCATGATGTTTTGATGTCAGGGGTCTTCAACATGATGGTGTTTTGATGTCAGGGGTCTTCAACATGATGTTTTGATGTCAGGGGTCTTCAACATGATGTTTTGATGTCAGGGTTCTTCAACACCATGTATTTTCTGGTGATGTTTGGATTTCTAAGACTAATTTTCCTTCTGTTTGACCAGAAATCTAAGACCATTATTTACGTCTACTTTTTAAGATGCAAAAGGGTTGAACAAATATCTCTACGCCTTGATTTCCCCCCCCCAAAAAAATATACTCGTAGCGTTCATTTGACACCCAATTTGATCCTATAAACGTCACAAGGTGGTGTTCATGAACGTGACCCCAGTGCACTATATAAAGAATAAAGGTTGGCATGCACTGCGTTGGTGCCAGATACCCAGCCACATAGAGACAGCACAAAGGCCAGGTTCCATTCCCTAGGCAGTCCAAGTAGAGGAGGTTAGAGCAGTGGTGAAGTTTCAGCATGACTTGTTATGTAGGCCATTCACAACCAGCCTTTAGGGTGATTTCGTCATAATGTGGGTTACTGAATATGACTCGATTTTATAGAAACACAGACAAAATTAGGGCAGATTTATACAAATCATGTGTAGCCTGGACTATGTGTGGCCATAGTTCAACAGAAGGCAGGTCAGCTCTCTACACACAGCACCAGGAATAGCTTTAAATGACTAGTGGAGTTGCAGGTGCTGATCCTGAATCTGGCTGGAGGTGCCCTGGCTGGGTGGCTGGAAGTGCCCTGGCTGGGTGGCTGGAGGTGCCCTGGCTGGGTGGCTGGAGGTGCCCTGGCTGGGTGGCTGGGGGTGCCCTGGCTGGGTGGTTGGAGGTGCCCTGGCTGGGTGGCTGGGTGGCTGGAGGTGCCCTGGCTGTGTGGCTGGAGGTGCCCTGGCTGGAGGTGCCCTGGCTGGGTGGCTGGAGGTGCCCTGGCTGGGTGGCTGGAGGTGCCCTGGCTGGGTGGCTGGAGGTGCCCTGGCTGGAGGTACCCTGGCTGGGTGGCTGGAGGTGCCCTGGCTGGAGGTCCCCTGGCTGGGTGGCTGGAGGTGCCCTGGCTGGGTGGCTGGAGGTGCCCTGGCTTGGTGGCTGGAGGTTCCCAGGCTGGAGGTACCCTGGCTGGGTGGCTGGAGGTGCCCTGGCTGGAAGTGCCCTGGCTGGGTGGTTGGAGGTGCCCTGGCTGGGTGGTTGGAGGTGCCCTGGCTGGGTGGCTGGAGGTCCCCTGGCTGGAGGTACCCTGGCTGGGTGGCTTGAGGTGCCCTGGCTGGGTGGCTGGAGGTGCCCTGGCTGGAGGTGCCCTGGCTGGGTGGCTGGAGGTGCCCTGGCTGGGTGGCTGGAGGTGCCCTGGCTGGGTGGCTGGAGGTGCCCTGGCTGGGTGGTTGGAGGTGCCCTGGCTGGGTGGTTGGAGGTACCCTGGCTGGGTGGTTGGAAGTGCCCTGGTAGAGATTGTCTCTGTCTCACACTGTAAATCTGTATGGACCAAACAGTGGACGAGGGCTCCAGACCTCGGTCTTATACCGGTTAGTATAATACCTGATAACAAATTACTAATTGTCTTTTGCATCACACTAGTCTGGCAAACGTATTGTACGCCTGCTGTGTGGATTCTGACTGTCTGACACTTCTGATGATGGTAAGGAAGTCACAGTCCCGTTTCTCCCTATTGCCTGAAGCAGGGCAGGAGACGTATGGTAGGAACCAAGAGGTCAGTCAGGGTCCTGAACATAGAGGGAGGTTATAATTGGTCATGAGTGAACTTCTAACACGGAAACAAATCTGACAAGCAATTTGAACATGTGACTGAATAGCCTGAAATACAATAGTAGGCCAATGGATTGATGTATTGATGTATTGATGTATTGAAGTGTTGATGTATTGATGTATTGATGGATTGATGGGTTGATGTATTGATGGATTGATGTATTGATTTATTGATGTATTGATGGATTGATGGATTGATGGATTGATGTACTGATGTATTGATGTATTGATGGATTGATGTACTGATGTATTGATGGATTGATGGATTGATGGATTGATGTACTGATGTATTGATGTATTGATGGATTGATGTATTGATGGATTGATGTATTGATTGATTGATGTATTGATGTATTGATGGATTGATGTATTGATTGATTGATGTACTGATGTATTGATATATTGATGGATTGATGTATTGATGGATTGATGTATTGATATATTGATTGATGTATTGATGTATTGATGGATTGCTGTATTGATGGATTGATGTATTGATGTATTGATGTATTGATGTACTGATGTATTGATGGATTGATGTATTGATGGATTGATGGATTGATGGATTGCAGACACTTTAACGTATACATAATGTGTCTATCTTTCAGGAGGCCCTACAAAGGATAATAACCACGTTGGCCAATAAAAATGAGGACCTCCATAACTTCATGGAAACACTTAGTCACTCTCTGGCTGGTGTCCAGGTAAGACAAATAATAACACTCAACCTTTATGTAATTACATTAAACATAAACATAAGGCAATATTAACCGTGAAATCACAATGCTGTACAGTAACTTTCATTTGCCAAATATGCCATATTAAATCAATCAAATGAAATATGAATGAAATATGAAATGTTAATGAATCTATAGAGTAGTGACGCAGAGATTGATTCTGGATGCAGAGATGAATCAAGGTGTGTGGTCGTGACAGGTGAACTCCACGCGAGCAGTGTCCGACCTGGAGGAGGAGTTTGACTTGTTATTCACCGTCCTGGTTGAAGTGAAGGAGAGCATGATCAACATCATCAAACAGGAAGGGGCCAAGAAGACACAGGAAATACAGGTACCTGACCCCTAACCCCTAACCCCTAACCCAACATCATCTAACAGGAAGGGGCCAAGAAGACACAGGAAATACAGGTACCTGACCCCTGACCCTAACCCCTAACCCAACACCATCAAACAGGAAGGGGCCAAGAAGACACAGGAAATACAGGTACCTGACCCCTGACCCCTAACCCCTAACCCAACATCATCAAACAGGAAGGGGCCAAGAAGACACAGGAAATACAGGTACCTGACCCCTGACCCCTAACCCCTAACCCAACATCATCTAACAGGAAGGGGCCAAGAAGACACAGGAAATACAGGTACCTGACCCCTAACCCCTAACCCCTAACCCAACACCATCAAACAAGAAGGGGCCAAGAAGACACAGGAAATACAGGTACCTGACCCCTGACCCTAACCCCTAACCCAACACCATCAAACAGGAAGGGGCCAAGAAGACACAGGAAATACAGGTACCTGACCCCTGACCCCTAACCCCTAACCCAACATCATCAAACAGGAAGGGGCCAAGAAGACACAGGAAATACAGGTACCTGACCCCTGACCCCTAACCCCTAACCCAACATCATCAAACAGGAAGGGGCCAAGAAGACACAGGAAATACAGGTACCTGACCCCTAACCCCTAACCCCTAACCCAACACCATCAAACAGGAAGGGGCCAAGAAGACACAGGAAATACAGGTACCTGACCCCTGACCCCTAACCCAACACCATCAAACAGGAAGGGGCCAAGAAGGCTCACTAGCTACAGGTACCTGACCCCTGACCCCTAACCCAACACCATCAAACAGGAAGGGGCCAAGAAGGCTCACTAGCTACAGGTACCTGACCCCTGACCCCTAACCCAACACCATCAAACAGGAAGGGGCCAAGAAGGCTCACTAGCTACATGTACCTGACCCCTGACCCCTAATCCAACACCATCAAACAGGAAGGGGCCAAGAAGGCTCAGTAGCTACAGGTACCTGACCCCTGACCCCTAATCCAACACCATCAAACAGGAAGGGGCCAAGAAGACACAGGAAATACAGGTACCTGACCCCTGACCCCTAACCCCTAACCCAACATCATCAAACAGGAAGGGGCCAAGAAGACACAGGAAGTACAGGTACCTGACCCCTGACCCCTAACCCCTAACCCAACACCATCAAACAGGAAGGGGCCAAGAAAACACAGGAAATACAGGTACCTGACCCCTAACCCCTAACCCAACACCATCAAACAGGAAGGGGCCAAGAAGACACAGGAAATACAGGTACCTGACCCCTAACCCCTGACCCCTAACCCAACACCATCAAACAGGAAGGGGCCAAGAAAACACAGGAAATACAGGTACCTGACCCCTAACCCCTAACCCCTAACCCAACATCATCAAACAGGAAGGGGCCAAGAAGGCTCACTAGCTACAGGTACCTGACCCCTGACCCCTAATCCAACACCATCAAACAGGAAGGGGCCAAGAAGGCTCACTAGCTACAGGTACCTGACCCCTGACCCCTAATCCAACACCATCAAACAGGAAGGGGCCAAGAAGGCTCAGTAGCTACAGGTACCTGACCCCTGACCCCTAATCAAACACCATCAAACAGGAAGGGGCCAAGAAGGCTCACTAGCTACAGGTACCTGACGCTAAACGCAACCTTAACCTTAACCCCAACACACAGGATAGGTCTGCAAGTCTTAGGAGCTACAGGGATCAATAGACAGCCTACTACTGTATCATATCCCAGAGACATACTACACACTGAGAGGATTTGTCTCATATCCCAGAGACATACTACACCCTGAGAGGATTTGTCTCTTATCCCAGAGACATACTACACACTGAGAGGATTTGTCTCTTATCCCAGAGACATACTACAGAC
Organism: Salvelinus fontinalis; assembly: GCF_029448725.1. NCBI lineage: Eukaryota > Metazoa > Chordata > Actinopteri > Salmoniformes > Salmonidae > Salvelinus > Salvelinus fontinalis. The sequence continues at coordinate 5,592,010 of NC_074685.1, read as the reverse complement.
TGAGAGGATATGTCTCATATCCCAGAGACATACTACACCCTGAGAGGATTTGTCTCTTATCCCAGAGACATACTACAGACTGAGAGGATTTGTCTCTTATCCCAGAGACATACTACAGACTGAGAGGATTTGTCTCATATCCCAGAGACATACTACACCCTGAGAGGATTTGTCTCTTATCCCAGAGACATACTACAGACTGAGAGGATTTGTCTCTTATCCCAGAGACATACTACAGACTGAGAGGATTTGTCTCTTATCCCAGAGACATACTACAGACTTAGAGGATTTGTCTCATATCCCAGAGACATACTACAGACTGAGAGGATTTGTCTCTTATCCCAGAGACATACTACAGACTGAGAGGATTTGTCTCTTATCCCAGAGACATACTACAGACTGAGAGGATTTGTCTCATATCCCAGAGACATACTACAGACTGAGAGGATTTGTCTCTTATCCCAGAGACATACTACAGACTGAGAGGATTTGTCTCATATCCCAGAGACATACTACACCCTGAGAGGATTTGTCTCTTATCCCAGAGACATACTACAGACTGAGAGGATTTGTCTCTCAGTAGTGAATGCGATGCCTGGGAGGCTCCTGTGATGTTTGTGTGTGTATCTGGCATCAACCCTGGTGTGTGTGTGTGTATCTGGCATCAACCCTGGTGTGTGTGTATCTGGCATCAGCTCTGGTGTGTGTGTATCTGGCATCAGCCCTGGTGTGTGTATCTGGCATCAGCCCTGGTGTGTGTGTATCTGGCATCAGCCCTGGTGTGTGTGTATCTGGCATCAGCCCTGGTGTGTGTGTATCTGGCATCAGCCCTGGTGTGTGTGTATCTGGCATCAGCCCTGGTGTGTGTGTGTATCTGGCGTCAACCCTGGTGTGTGTGTGTATCTGGCATCAGCCCTGGTGTGTGTGTATCTGGCATCAGCCCTGGTGTGTGTGTATCTGGCATCAGCCCTGGTGTGTGTGTATCTGGCATCAGCCCTGGTGTGTGTGTATCTGGCATCAGCCCTGGTGTGTGTGTATCTGGCATCAGCCCTGGTGTGTGTGTGTATCTGGCATCAACCCTGGTGTGTGTGTATCTGGCATCAGCCCTGGTGTGTGTGTATCTGGCGTCAGCCCTGGTGTGTGTGTATCTGGCATCTACCCTGGTGTGTGTGTATCTGGCATCAGCCCTGGTGTGGGTATCTGGCATCAGCCCTGGTGTGTGTGTATCTGGCATCAGCCCTGGTGTGTGTATCTGGCATCAGCCCTGGTGTGGGTATCTGGCATCAGCCCTGGTGTGTGTGTGTATCTGGCATCAGCCCTGGTGTGTGTGTGTGTATCTGGCATCAGCCCTGGTGTGGGTATCTGGCATCAGCCCTGGTGTGTGTATATCTGGCATCAGCCCTGGTGTGTGTGTGTATCTGGCATCAGCCCTGGTGTGGGTATCTGGCATCAGCCCTGGTGTGTGTGTATCTGGCATCAGCCCTGGTGTGTGTGTGTATCTGGCATCAGCCCTGGTGTGTGTGTGTGTGTATCTGGCATCAGCCCTGGTGTGGGTATCTGGCATCAGCCCTGGTGTGTGTATATCTGGCATCAGCCCTGGTGTGTGTGTGTATCTGGCATCAGCCCTGGTGTGGGTATCTGGCATCAGCCCTGGTGTGTGTGTATCTGGCATCAGCACTGGTGTGTGTGTATCTGGCATCAGCCCTGGTGTGTGTGTATCTGGCGTCAGCCCTGGTGTGTGTGTATCTGGCATCAGCCCTGGTGTGGGTATCTGGCATCAGCCCTGGTGTGTGTGTATCTGGCATCAGCCCTGGTGTGTGTGTAACTGGCGTCAGCCCTGGTGTGTGTGTATCTGGCGTTAGCCCTGGTGTGTGTGTATCTGGCGTTAGCCCTGGTGTGTGTGTATCTGCGTGTGTTTGGGTGTTGAGCTTGTTTGGGTTTATTTATTCTTGCTCAGAGATAAAACTGAAGAAATTCAGAATTGACTAAGAATGGCAAAACACACATTTTAAAATCCATAACACATCATACGAGATAGAATAGAATAGAGAACATTACAGGGCATTTTTTCATTCTGTCTGTTAAAAATAATGTTTTACCCAAAAATGATCTTCCATAATGTTGTAGTGTCTCCACACACCTCTCACCCCTCTCACCCCTCTGACCCCTCTCACCCCTCTCTGACAGCCTGGGGTGTGTGTGATGTTATAGAGTCTCCATACACCCCTCTCTCAGACAGCCTGGGGTGTGTGTGATGTCATAGAGTCTCCATACACCTCTCTCTGACAGCCTGGGGTGTGTATGATGTCATCTTGCTGCTATGGCAGTTCTCTGGCCAACTCTCAAAGTCCATTGAGCAGGAACAAAAAGTGTCTGAAATTACCCCCCCCCCCCCCCCAGATATGAGATGACCCATTGTCCCTCTTTTGTAGGGTGAGCGCTGCCTGGTATTCTGTTTCCCATTACATCAAACTCACCTCACGCCCAGTATCAACTCGCATGTCTCGTCATGTGACTCAGGAAAACATATATTTTCATCAGTTAAATGCAAAACATACACCTGTTTTCGTATTCATTTATTCTAAATTGTTAAATGTCCGACTCTTTTAAAGGACTAAACCCATAGCAGGACGACCACGTTGTTCGTGATTAGTTCATTCAACCCTCCCAAGAGCTAGGTTTTGTTTTGCCAGCATTCACCGTTATTATGAGTTGGTCTGTCAGCTGATGAACCAACATGTTATCTGGGTCACTGTAAGCTCATCTAGCCTTTACCAACCAAGTAGATGTTCTGTTACCTCCACACCCTGCTCTGGTCCTCTCTCCTTGTGGTAATCGTTACGTTTCCCCCCTGCTCTAGTCCTCTCTCCTTGGGGTAATCGTTATGTTTCCCCCCGCTCTGGTCCTCTCTCCTTGTGGTGATCGTTACGTTTCCCCCCGCTCTAGTCCTCTCTCCTTGTGGTAATCGTTACGTTTCCCCCCGCTCTAGTCCTCTCTCCTTGGGGTAATCGTTATGTTTCCCCCGCTCTGGTCCTCTCTCTTTGGGGTGATCGTTACGTTTCCCCCCGCTCTGGTCTTCTCTCCTTGGGGTAATCGTTACGTTTCCCCCCGCTCTGGTCCTCTCTCCTTGGGGTAATCGTTACGTTTCCGTCCCGCTCTGGTCCTCTCTCCTTGGGGTAACCGTTACGTCTCCCCCCGCTCTGGTCCTCTCTCCTTGGGGTAATCGTTACTTTTCCCCCGCTCTGGTCCTCTCTCCTTGTGGTAATCGTTACGTTTCCCCCGCTCTGGTCCTCTCTCCTTGGGGTAATCGTTACGTTTCCCCCGCTCTGGTCCTCTCTCCTTGGGGTAATCGTTACGTTTCCCCCCGCTCTGGTCCTCTCTCCTTGGGGTAATCGTTACGTTTCCCCCGCTCTGGTCCTCTCTCCTTGAGGTGATCGTTACGTTTCCCCCACTCTGGTCCTCTCTCCTTGTGGTAATCGTTACGTTTCCCCCCTGCTCTAGTCCTCTCTCCTTGGGGTAATCGTTACGTTTCCCCCGCTCTGGTCCTCTCTCCTTGTGGTGATCGTTACGTTTCCCCCCTGCTCTAGTCCTCTCTCCTTGGGGTAATCGTTACGTTTCCCCCGCTCTGGTCCTCTCTCCTTGTGGTAATCGTTATGTTTCCCCCCTGCTCTAGTCCTCTCTCCTTGTGGTAATCGTTACGTTTCCCCCCGCTCTGGTCCTCTCTCCTTGTGGTAATCGTTACGTTTCCCCCCGCTCTAGTCCTCTCTCCTTGGGGTAATCGTTATGTTTCCCCCGCTCTGGTCCTCTCTCTTTGGGGTGATCGTTACGTTTCCCCCCGCTCTGGTCTTCTCTCCTTGGGGTAATCGTTACGTTTCCCCCCGCTCTAGTCCTCTCTCCTTGGGGTAATCGTTACGTTTCCCCCCGCTCTGGTCCTCTCTCCTTGGGGTAATCGTTACGTTTCCGTCCCGCTCTGGTCCTCTCTCCTTGGGGTAACCGTTACGTCTCCCCCCGCTCTGGTCCTCTCTCCTTGGGGTAATCGTTACTTTTCCCCCGCTCTGGTCCTCTCTCCTTGTGGTAATCGTTACGTTTCCCCCGCTCTGGTCCTCTCTCCTTGGGGTAATCGTTACGTTTCCCCCGCTCTGGTCCTCTCTCCTTGGGGTAATCGTTACGTTTCCCCCGCTCTGGTCCTCTCTCCTTGAGGTGATCGTTACGTTTCCCCCACTCTGGTCCTCTCTCCTTGTGGTAATCGTTACGTTTCCCCCCTGCTCTAGTCCTCTCTCCTTGGGGTAATCGTTACGTCTCCCCCGCTCTGGTCCTCTCTCCTTGTGGTGATCGTTACGTTTCCCCCCTGCTCTAGTCCTCTCTCCTTGGGGTAATCGTTACGTTTCCCCCGCTCTGGTCCTCTCTCCTTGTGGTAATCGTTATGTTTCCCCCCTGCTCTAGTCCTCTCTCCTTGTGGTGATCGTTACGTTTCCCCCCGCTCTGGTCCTCTCTCCTTGTGGTAATCGTTACGTTTCCCCCCCGCTCTGGTCCTTTCTCCTTGGGGTAATCGTTACGTTTCCCCCGCTCTGGTCCTCTCTCCTTGGGGTAATCGTTATGTTTCCCCCCGCTCTAGTCCTCTCTCCTTGGGGTAATCGTTACGTTTCCCCCGCTCTAGTCCTCTCTCTTTGGGGTAATCGTTACGTTTCCCCCCGCTCTAGTCCTCTCTCTTTGGGGTAATCGTTACGTTTCCCCCCTGCTCTAGTCCTCTCTCCTTGTGGTAATCGTTACATTTCCCCCCGCTCTAGTCCTCTCTCCTTGGGGTCACAGGAACCTGAGAGGAGGCTTAGCAATAGCAGCTGATAGTCTTTCTGTTAGCAAACAGGTCTTCTCATGGTCAGCTAACTTCCTGTAGGAAGGACAGTTCTGACAGACTGTTCAGCATCAGGTTCAGTCCCAAATGGGATTATATTCTGTAGTGTACCCTATTCCCTATATACTGTAGTGCACCCTATATACTGTAGTGTACCCTATTCCCTATATACTGTAGTGCACCCTATATACTGTAGTGCACCCTATTCCCTATATACTGTAGTGCACCCTATATACTGTAGTGTACCCTATTCCCTATATACTGTAGTGCACCCTATATACTGTAGTGTACCCTATTCCCTATATACTGTAGTGTACCCTATTCCCTATATACTGTAGTGCACCCTATATACTGTAGTGTACCCTATTCCCTATATACTGTAGTGTACCCTATTCCCTATATACTGTAGTGCACCCTATATACTGTAGTGTACCCTATTCCCTATATACTGTAGTGTACCCTATTCCCTATATACTGTAGTGTACCCTATTCCCTATATACTGTAGTGTACCATATATACTGTATTATACCTTATATACTGTAGTGTTCCCTTATTCCCTATATTCTGTAGTGTACCCTATTCCCTATATTCTGTAGTGTACCCTATTCCCTATATACTGTAGTGTACCCTATTCTGTAGTGTACCCTATTCCCTATATACTGTAGTGTACCCTATTCCCTATATACTGTAGTGTACCCTATTCCCTATATACTGTAGTGTACCCTATTCCCTATATAATGTAGTGTACCCTATTCCCTATCTACTGTAGTGCAGTACTGTTGACCAGGCCCCATCCATAGGGATCTGGTTAAAAGTAGTGCACTATATAGGGAATAGTATCTGCACTACAGATACATCCTCAGTCTGACTCAGCAGAGACCTCAGGCTGACTGCCAAACACAGAGCACTTCCAGACGGAGGGATATTGTCTTTTTAGCTTTGACCTTTTTGAAAAGGTCATTGAACAGCACTCCGGTAAACAGCGAGATAGATGTTAATGGTATCAGGTCTTAAAGTCCCAGTGTAGTCAAAATGTAGTTTTTTTCCCTTGCGTTTTATAGTATCATATTGTACCACAGTTGATGAAACTAAACACTGTAAAAGTGTAAAACAATGTGAACATTGTTATTTTCAACCAGCAACAATCAAGAACTAACAATCTACACAGGACCGTCCAATCAGCAGGTTTACGTGGGCGGGAGTTTCAGCTTCCCTTGGTGACATCACCATGTGGTCAATTGGTTAATACACCAGAAGCAAACCTCTCTGCCAATAACAGCTAGGCGAGGGCCCCTGGGAGAGTGGTGCCAGAAAAATAACCTCTCACTCAACGATCAACAAAACAAAAAGGAGCTGATCGTGGACTTCAGGAAACGGCAGAGGGAGCACGCCCCCTTATCCACATCGACGGGACCGCAGTGGAAAAGTTGGAAAGTTCCTCGGGCGTACACATCACTGACGATCTGAAAATGGTCCACCCACACACAGACAGTGTGGTGAAGAAGGTGCAACAGTGCCTCTTCAACCTCAGGAAGCTAAAGAGATTTCACTTGGCCCCTAAAACCCTCACACACTTTTACAGATGCACAATTGAGAGCATCCTGTCGAGCTGTATCATGGTACGGCAACTGCACCGCCTGGTACGGCAACTGCACCGCCTGGTACGGCAACTGCACCGCCTGGTACGGCCACTGCACCGCCCGCAACCACAAGGCTCTCCAGAGCGTGATGCGTTCTGTCCAACACATCACCGGGGGCAAACTACCTGCCCTCCAGGACACCTACAGCACACGATGTCACAGGAAGACCAAAAAGATCAAGGACACCAACCACCCGAGCCACTGCCTGTTCACCCCGCTATCATCCAGAAGGCGAGGTCAGTACAGGTGCATCAAAGCAGGGACCGAGAGACTGAAAAACATCTTCTATCTCAATGCCATCAGACTGTTAAATAGCCATAATTCGCTGGCTTCCACCCGGTTACGCAACCCTGCACCTTAGAGGCTGCTGCCCTCTATACATAGATATGGAATCACTAGCCACTTTAATAATGTTTACATACTGCTTTACTCATCTCATATGTATATACTGTATTCTATTCTACTGTATTTTAGTCAAAGCCACTCCAACATTGCTCATCCTAATATTTATATATTTCTTAATTCCATTCTTCTACTTTTAGATGTGTGTGTATTGTTGTGAATTGTTTTTAGATACTACTGTACTGTTGGAGTTAGGAACACAAGCATTTCGCTACATGTGCTAAATTTATGCATGTGACCAATAAAATTAGATTTTCAGTTTTCTACTCCCCACTCGGACAACTCCCAGAATTCTTGCATGAGAAATAGTTTTTTGCCCCAAAAATTATTTGTGCCATTTTTAATGGAAATCTATTACATACAGTAAGGTACTTAATTGTTACCCAGAATTGATTTGATATTGATATAAAAATGGCTGCATTGGGCCTTTTAATAGAAACCAAACCTGAATGTGCTGTAACAGCTCCATATTTCCTTTGTTCCATAGAATCAACTGACACAGAGCAGCGACGCCTTGGAGAGTGCAGAGGAGCTCCTGGAGTTTGCCAACAATGCTCTGAATATTAAAGACGAGGATGAGTTCACTAAGGTAGAGGCTGCTGGTCTGTGATATCATACAGGATGTGGTGTGAAACAACAGCATCTCATTGGCTGTCTAGGCCTTAGACGAGAAGATTATTTGAATGTGATCAGCTGACACGGGATACCAGGAAGTAGGTAAAGGTCAACGTTGAATGCTGCTGGGTAACATGAGTCAGGAAAATCTTGGCCTCATCCAGCTAAATTTGGTAGATTGTAGTCCTCATTCTAAAGTGAAAGTTTATTTGATTGTTTTGGATTTGTTTCTAAATACAATGTGATAAAATTAATGGAAACTAATGAGAACTTTTTTTGTTTTAACAAGCTTAAAATATACTACGAAGGTGACCCATGAAGAATGGTTCTCTTAATTAAACTAACAAACATTTTCGCCTATCAATTTTCTATCTAATATTTTCAGAAACTTAAAGTGGAACTGACAGTGTTGTAACAACATGAATATGACACTTAAAAAAAAAAACATTTTCTGACAAGCGAGCACTTAGATATGGTCCTTTTCACATTTTCAAAAATTCATAGAACGTTTGGGAATGAATAGAGTAAGTCATTTGTGAAAACTCTTTTAATATAAACTTCTTATGGCTGAAGTCCCGGTAACGGGAACGTTATGACAACAGCCAGTCGAAGTGCAGGGCACCAAATTCAAAAAAACAGAAATCTCATAATTAAAATTCCTCAGATATTCATGTGTCTTATATCATTTTAAAGGTAATCTTGTTGTTAATCCCACCAAAGTGTCCGATTTCAAATATGCTTTTCAGCGAAAGCACTACAAACGATTATGTTAGGTCACACCAAAACCACAATAATCACAGGCCATTTTTTTTTCATTTGTGAAAACTCGATAGCAACATAGAGGTTGTGCTTTTGGACAATTAATAGACGCTGCAGTACATAAAACCTAATAAAAACACCTGCCTCGTCCAGGACCAGAGTCTACGCAGACTGGTGCAGCACAGCCAATCAGAGCTACAGTAGGCCTATACGCAGACCGGTGTGATATAGCCACCAAAAGCTATTTGCCACATGGGCCTGCCATCATTCACTTTCAACTGGACTGTGTGTAAGTAGATCATTAGAACACATTCGTGTGTTAATGATTAACAAACACATGTTATCCAGGTAGGCTAGTTGAGAACAAGTTCTCATTTGCAACTGCGACCTGGCCAAGATAAAGCAAAGCAGTTCGACACATACAACAACACATAGTTACACATGGAGTAAAACAAACATACAGTCAATAATACAGTAGAAAAAAAAGAAAACAAAGTCTATATACAGTGTGTGCAAATGAGGTAAGATAAATAAATACAGTATGGTGATGAGGTATTTGGACGGTGTTACGCACGCCTCTGAGAAGAGGGAACGCAACTCCCTGCTACAACTCAACTCTCTGTGAAGTGCAAGAGGTATGGACTGCAGGTGCGAGAAAGGACGACAAAGGCAGAATTTACCGTTTACTAGGATTTATTTTCTTACACGGTAATATGGGGAAAAGGGTCTGGACGGAACCAAAGTAAAGAAAGTAAATATCAAAGTTCCCCCTCTCCTATCTAACCTGCCTACCCACTTAACTTACCTAACTTAGCACCGTCTGGTGCCCTAACCAAAATACAGGGGGTGGTCCGCCCAGGTCTTACCTAGTGTGCCTAGACAGTAAATATACTACGGGTATATGTATGCCCGCGGGCCTCTTGCCTAAGCACTCCCAAAGTGCCTTCTCCTTCCCCCCTGGGAACAAATGAAACAGTAATTATTAACGATTTCACAAACACTCACAAACACAGGACATAGCAAAACTGCTACCAACAACAACAGTACATACCACACTTTCTGATACACAACCAACACTATATCACAATCTAATTTCTCTCTCTCAATCTCCAAATCTCTACTCCTTATCTCATCTCCTCTCCTCTCTCTCCAATCTCCTCTCTACTGAACAGAACACTGGTTTTTATATCTTCAGGTGGCAATGTTAATTAGTCAGCTGCTTCTTGACGAGGGGGCGGGGTCAGCTCCAATCACCAATTAGCCTGGGGTCGACCAATCAGCTGGTTGGGGAGTATTTCAGGAAGCCATCTCCTGAAACACACACACTCAAATACAAAACAGAACACAGAAACTGGGGAACGTAACAGACGGGCTATATTTCAGATGGGCTATGTACTGGTGCAGTGATCTGGGAGCTGCTCTGACAGCTGGTGCTTAAAGCTAGTGAGGGAGATGAGTCTCCAGCTTCAGTGATTTTTGCAGTTTGTTCCAGTCATTGGCAGCAGAGAACTGGAAGGAAAAGCAGCCAAAGGAGGTGTTGGCTTTGGGGGTGACCAGTGAGATATACCTGCTGGAGCACGTGCTACGGGTGGTTGCTGCTATGGTGACCAGTGAGCTGAGATAAGGCGGGGCTTTACCTAGCAAAGACTTATAGATGACCTGGAACGAGTGGGTTTGGCGACGAATATGTAGCGAGGACCAGCCAACGAGAGTGTACAGGTCGCAGTGGTGGGTAGTATATGGGGCTTTGGTGACAAAACGGATGGCACTGTGATAGGCAAATACATTTAATTGATAACTAAGTGTGCGTTCGTAAATTGCCTCCAGTGTGTTTGAGTGATCTCTGCGCAAATAAATTCAGAGCGTTTTGCTCTCTGAGCGCACACTATTGACACTGGACGGTCTGGCGGAGGGTTGAACCGAGCATTCCTCACAACGGCAGTCAAGCTAACTGGCTAACGTTGGCTAGCTACTTCCAGACACAAATGAGAGAACACCTAACGCTTGCCAGCTGTTTTCATGTTATCTATAGCGTTGGTGACTGTAACTGTGCTGTGACTCATTCTCCTTACGTTTACTGACACCGGTCATATTCAGCAGGTGTTGCGAGTTTGTAAATGCGCCAGTTTTTCTGCGCTTTGGCAGACGAGAGTGTTCTGAAATCGGAGTAGATAGCCAGTGAATTGTAGAACGAGAGATATGCTAACTGGATAACAGTCGTTCAAGCTCAGCATAGCTAGCGAGCAAAGCGATTCACGTCTTGCTAGCTAACCAAATGACACCTGCATCACTAGCTGTGTATAGCCACAGAAAAACAATATGAGGGGAAACAGTCAGTCACTCCTCCAATGACATGACATCCTCCTAGCAGCTAGCTACCTAGCTAACGTTAGGCTCTGTGTTTTTACCTTGCTACATAAATAGATACGCCTGTTAGCCACGTTATGACATGACATCCTCCTAGCAGCTAGCTAACGTTAGGCTCTGTGTTTTTACCTTGCTACATAAATAGATACGCCTGTTAGCCACGTTATGACTGACGTGTGATCATTGCCCTTGCTAGTTTGATTGTATTGACATTCCCAGCTGTAGTAACATTCGTCCGTTTTTGTCCAAAATATTGAACTGAAGAAGTGCATCCTGAATGGAGGCAGCAAACGATGTACCAGACCAGCTGGGATTTACAACCTGATTTAGGATTTTGGGGGGATTAGCAAGAAATGTATTGGTGAATTATATTAATCAAGCATTGAACTGCAACCATCTATTCTGCCAACAATACCTTACTGTAAGTCATGGAATGTTGAGTCAAATTTAACCTATTTTTAAAACTTTTTATAAAGTTGGTTTTGTAGCATAAACTAGGAATTTTTACATTTTTGACTGGTATTATGATTGACTGTTTATTTCATATCTGCAAAGTAGTTTAAAACGCAGTCAGTTCCACTTCAACTAATGTTTAAATCCAAAGTCATGCTGCTTTTTTCTGTGTGATGTTGATCACCATGCTCTACTCAGCGTCCCACTGTGAGGGCCCCTGCCTGCCTATCTGTGTCCACTACAGCCACTGAGCAGAACATTGCTGCACGCCCACCAATACTCACCTGCATGGCTGTACTAACCAACCTCTTCTTCTTTCTCCTCTTCCTCTCCTCCTCTGCTTCCAAGGCTGCCAAGCAGATCAAAGATAGGTAGGTATACTCGTCCCTTGTCTAGTCTGTGGACATGTCTGTTATCGGCTGCAGTGAGAAGCCTTGTTTGGAGCATCGTTGAGATCGATAGTTTAGCAGATGTATTTGTGCTATTTTCATCAGTAGTCTGACGTCAGTGAACTGATAGTAACATGTACTTGACCTACACTACCGTTCAAAAGGTTGGGGTCACTTAGATATGTCTTTGTTATAAAAAAATATATAATAAAAACACTTTGTCCATTTAAATAACATCAAATTGATCAGAAATACAGTGTAGACATTGTTTATGTTGTAAATGACTATCGTAGCTGGAAATGGCTGATTTTAAAATTAAAATAAAACAAAATTGGGAATAATAAAGAAAAGCCCCAAAAAGTCATTTAAAAAAAAAAATACAATCAAATTGATCGGAAATGCAGTGTAGACATTGTTAATGTTGTAAATGATTATTGTAGCTGGAAACGGCTGATTTTTTTATGGAATATCTACATAGGCGTACAGAGACCCGTTATCAGCAACCATCACTCCTGTGTTCCAATGGCACATTGTGTTAGCTAATCAAAGTTTATCATTTTAAAAGACTAATTGATCATTAGAAAACCCCTTTGCAATTATGTTAGCACAGCTGAAAACTGTTGTTCTGATTAAAGAAGCAATAAAAATGGCCTTCTTTAGACTAGTTGAGTATCTGGAGCATCAGCATTTGTGGGTTTGATTACAGGCTCAAAATGCCTAGAAACAAAGACCTTTCTTCTGAAACTCGTCAGTCTATTCTTGTTCTGAGAAATGAAGGCTATTCCATGCGAGAAACTGAAGATCTCGTACAACGCTGTGTACTACTCCCTTCACAGAACAGGGCAAACTGGCTCTAACCAGAATAGAAAGAGGAGTGGGAGGCCCTGGTGCACAACTGAGCAAGAGGACAAGTACATTAGAGTGTCTAGTTTGAGAAACAGACGCCTCACAAGTTCTCAACTGGCAGCTTCATTAAATAGTACCCGCAAAACACCAGTCTCAACATCAACAGTGAAGAGGTGACGAACACAGGAGCCATTGGAACACAGGAGTGATGGTTGCTGATAATGGGCCTCTGTACGCCTATTCCATTAAAAATCTGCCGTTTCCAGCTACAATAGTCATTTACAACATCAACAATGTCTACACTGTTCTAATCAATTTGATGTTATTTTTAATGGACAAAAAAATGTGTTTATCTTTTTCTTTTAAAGGACATTTCTAAGTGACCCCAAACTTTTGAATGGTAGTGTATATGTGGTTACATGTTATGTGTGTTTACATGCCGTGTGGTTACATGCCGTGAGTGGTTACATGCCGTGTGGGGTTAAATGCCGTGTGGGGTTACATGCCGTGTGGGGTTACATGCCGTGTGTGGTTACGCGCCGTGTGTGGTTACGCGCCGTGTGTGGTTACGTGCCGTGTGTGGTTACGTGCCGTGTGTGGTTACACGCCGTGTCTTTACATGCCGTCTGTGGTTACATGCCGTCTGTGGTTACATGCCGTGTGGTTACATGCCGTGTGGTTACATGCCGTGTGGTTACACGCCGTGTGTGGTTACACGCCGTGTGTGGTTACACGCCGTGTGTGGTTACACGCCGTGTGTGGTTACACGCCGTGTGTGGTTACATGTGGTTACATGCCGTGTGGTTACATACCGTGTGGTTACATGCCGTGTGTGGTTACACGCCGTGTGTGGTTACATGCCGTGTGTGGTTACATGTGGTTACATGCCGTGTGTGGTTACATGTGGTTACATGTCGTGTGGTTACATGCCGTGTGTGGTTACATGCCGTGTGTGGTTACATGCCGTGTGTGGTTACATGCCGTGTGTGGTTACATGCCGTGTGTGGCTACATGCCGTGTGGTTACATGCCGTGTGGTTACATGTGGTTACATGCCGGGTGGTTACATGCCGGGTGGTTACATGCCGGGTGGTTACATGCCGGGTGGTTACATGCCGGGTGGTTACATGCCGTGTGTGGTTACATGCCGTGTGTGGTTACATGCCGTGTGTGGTTACATGCCGTGTGTGGTTACATGCCGTGTGTGGTTACATGCCGTGTGTGGCTACATGCCGTGTGGCTACATGCCGTGTGGTTACATGCCGTGTGGTTACATGCCGTGTGTGGTTACATGCCGTGTGTGGTTACATGCCGTGTGTGGTTACATGCCGTGTGGTTACATGCCGTGTGGTTACATGCCGTGTGTGGTTACACGCCGTGTGTGGTTACACGCCGTGTGTGGTTACACGCCGTGTGTGGTTACACGCCGTGTGTGGTTACACGCCGTGTGTGGTTACATGTGGTTACATGCCGTGTGTGGTTACATGTGGTTACATGCCGTGTGGTTACATGCCGTGTGGTTACATGCCGTGTGTGGTTACATGCCGTGTGTGGTTACATGCCGTGTGTGGTTACATGCCGTGTGTGGTTACATGCCGTGTGTGGTTACACGCCGTGTGTGGTTACACGCCGTGTGTAGTTACACGCCGTGTGTGGTTACACGCCGTGTGTGGTTACACGCCGTGTGTGGTTACACGCCGTGTGTGGTTACACGCCGTGTGTGGTTACACGCCGTGTGTGGTTACACGCCGTGTGTGGTTACATGCCGTGTGTGGTTACATGCCGTGTGTGGTTACATGCCATGTGGTTACACGCCACGTGTGGTTACATGCCGCGTGTGGTTACATGTGGTTACACGCCGTGTGTGGTTACATACCGTGTGGTTACACGCCCGTGTGGTTACACGCCGTGTGTGGTTACATGCCGTGTGGTTACATGCCGTGTGTGGTTACATACCGTGTGGTTACATGCCGTGTGTGGTTACATGCCGTGTGGTTACATACCGTGTGGTTACATGTCGTGTGGGGTTACATGCCGTGTGTGGTTACATGCCGTGTGGTTACATGCCGTGTGGTTACATGCCGTGTGGTTACATGCCGTGTGGTTACATGCCGTGTGGGGTTACATGCCGTGTGGGGTTACATGCCGTGTGGGGTTACATGCCGTGGGGTTACATGCCGTGTGGTTACATGCCGTGTGGTTACATACCGTGTGGGGTTACATGCCGTGTGGGGTTACATGCCGTGTGGGGTTACATGCCGTGTGTGGTTACATACCGTGTGGTTACATGCCGTGTGTGGTTACATGCCGTGTGTGGTTACATGCCGTGTGGTTACATGCCGTGTGGTTACATGTGGTTACACGCCGTGTGGGGTTACACGCCGTGTGGGGTTACACGCCGTGTGTGGTTACACGCCGTGTGGGGTTACACGCCGTGTGGGGTTACACGCCGTGTGTGGTTACACGCCGTGTGTGGTTACACGCCGTGTGTGGTTACATGCCGTGTGGTTACAAGTGGTTACATGCCGTGTGGTTACATGCCGTGTGTGGTTACATGCCGTGTGTGGTTACATGTGGTTACATGCCGTGTGGTTACATGCCGTGTGTGGTTACATGCCGTGTGTGGTTACATGCCGTGTGTGGTTACATGCCGTGTGGGGTTACATGTCGTGTGGGGTTACATGTCGTGTGGGGTTACATGTCGTGTGGGGTTACATGTCGTGTGGTTACATGTCGTGTGGTTACATGTCGTGTGGTTACATGCCGTGTGTGGTTACATGCCGTGTGGTTACATGTCGTGTGGGGTTGCACGCCGTGTGGGGTTGCACGCCGTGTGGGGTTGCACGCCGTGTGTGGTTACACGCCGTGTGGTTACACGCCGTGTGTGGTTACACGCCGTGTGTGGTTACACGCCGTGTGTGGTTACATGCCATGTGGTTACATGTGGTTACATGCCGTGTGTGGTTACATGCCGTGTGTGGTTACATGCCGTGTGTGGTTACATGCCGTGTGTGGTTACATGCCGTGTGTGGTTACATGCCGTGTGGGGTTGCATGCCGTGTGGGGTTGCATGCCGTGTGGGGTTGCATGTGGTTACATGCCTTGTGGTTACATGCCGTGTGGTTACATGCCGTGTGGTTACATGCCGTGTGGTTACATGCCGTGTGGTTACATGCCGTGTGTGGTCGCATGCCGTGTGTGGTCGCATGCCGTGTGTGGTCGCATGCCGTGTGTGGTCGCATGCCGTGTGTGGTCGCATGCCGTGTGTGGTCGCATGCCGTGTGTGGTCGCATGCCGTGTGTGGTCGCATGCCGTGTGTGGTCGCATGCCGTGTGTGGTCGCATGCCGTGTGTGGTCGCATGCCGTGTGTGGTCGCATGCCGTGTGTGGTTACATGCCGTGTGTGGTTACATGCCGTGTGTGGCTACATGCCGTGTGGTTACATGCCGTGTGGTTACACGTGGTTACATGCCGTGTGTGGTTACATGCCGTGTGTGGTTACATGCCGTGTGTGGTTACATGCCGTGTGTGGTTACATGCCGTGTGTGGCTACATGCCGTGTGTGGTTACACGCCGTGTGTGGTTACACGCCGTGTGTGGTTACATGTGGTTACATGCCGTGTGTGGTTACATGTGGTTACATGCCTTGTGGTTACATGCCGTGTGGTTACATGCCGTGTGGTTACATGCCGTGTGGTTACATGCCGTGTGTGGTCGCATGCCGTGTGTGGTCGCATGCCGTGTGTGGTCGCATGCCGTGTGTGGTCGCATGCCGTGTGTGGTCGCATGCCGTGTGTGGTCGCATGCCGTGTGTGGTCGCATGCCGTGTGTGGTCGCATGCCGTGTGTGGTCGCATGCCGTGTGTGGTCGCATGCCGTGTGTGGTCGCATGCCGTGTGTGGTCGCATGCCGTGTGTGGTCGCATGCCGTGTGTGGTTACATGCCGTGTGTGGCTACATGCCGTGTGGTTACATGCCGTGTGGTTACACGTGGTTACATGCCGTGTGTGGTTACATGCCGTGTGTGGTTACATGCCGTGTGTGGCTACATGCCGTGTGTGGCTACATGCCGTGTGGCTACATGCCGTGTGGTTACATGCCGTGTGTGGTTACATGCCGTGTGTGGTTACATGCCGTGTGTGGTTACATGCCGTGTGGTTACATGCCGTGTGTGGTTACATGCCGTGTGTGGTTACATGCCGTGTGTGGTTACACGCCGTGTGTGGTTACACGCCGTGTGTGGTTACACGTGGTTACATGCCGTGTGTGGTTACATGTGGTTACATGCCGTGTGGTTACATGCCGTGTGGTTACATGCCGTGTGGTTACATGCCGTGTGTGGTTACATGCCGTGTGTGGTTACACGCCGTGTGTGGTTACACGCCGTGTGTGGTTACACGCCGTGTGTGGTTACACGCCGTGTGTGGTTACACGCCGTGTGTGGTTACACGCCGTGTGTGGTTACACGGCGTGTTTGGTTACATGTGGTTACACGGCGTGTGTGGTTACATGTGGTTACACGCCGTGTGTGGTTACATGCCGTGTGTGGTTACATGCCGTGTGTGGTTACACGCCGTGTGTGGTTACACGCCGTGTGTGGTTACACGGCGTGTGTGGTTACACGCCGTCTGTGGTTACACGCCGTGTGGTTACATGTGGTTACATGCCGGGTGGTTACATGCCGTGTGTGATTACATGCCGTGTGTGGTTACATGCCGTGTGTGGTTACATGCCGTGTGTGGTTACACGCCGCGTGTGGTTACACGCCGCGTGTGGTTACACGCCGCGTGTGGTTACACGCCGCGTGTGGTTACACGCCGCGTGTGGTTACACGCCGCGTGTGGTTACACGCCGCGTGTGGTTACACGCCGCGTGTGGTTACACGCCGTGTGGTTACACGCCGTGTGGTTACACGCCCGTGTGGTTACACGCCGTGTGTGGTTACACGCCGTGTGTGGTTACACGCCGTGTGTGGTTACACGCCGTGTGTGGTTACACGCCGTGTGGTTACACGCCGTGTGTGGTTACACGCCGTGTGTGGTTACACGCCGTGTGTGGTTACACGCCGTGTGTGGTTACACGCCGTGTGTGGTTACACGCCGTGTGGTTACACGCCGTGTGGTTACATGTGGTTACATGCCGTGTGGTTACATGTGGTTACATGCCGTGTGGTTACATGCCGTGTGGTTACATGCCGTGTGGTTACACGCCGTGTGTGGTTACATGCCGTGTGGTTACACGCCGTGTGTGGTTACACGCCGTGTGGTTACATGCCGTGTGTGGTTACATACCGTGTGGTTACATGCTGTTTGTCTGCTGTGACTGATCCCAGGTCAGTGTCTGTTAGCTGGAGGGTGTGGTTACATGCCGTGTGTGGTTACATGCCGTGTGTGGTTACATGCCGTGTGGTTACATGCCGTGTGTGGTTACATGCCGTGTGTGGTTACATGCCGTGTGTGGTTACATACCGTGTGGTTACATACCGTGTGGTTACATACCGTGTGGTTACATGCCGTGTGTGGTTACATACCGTGTGGTTACACGCCGTGTGGTTACACGCCGTGTGGTTACACACCGTGTGGTTACACACCGTGTGGTTACACGCCGTGTGGTTACACGCCGTGTGGTTACATGCCGTGTGTGGTTACATGCCGTGTGGTTACATGCCGTGTGGTTACACGCCGTGTGTGGTTACATGCCGTGTGGTTACACGCCGTGTGTGGTTACATACCGTGTGGTTACATGCTGTTTGTCTGCTGTGACTGATCCCAGGTCAGTGTCTGTTAGCTGGAGGGTGGTCTGAAAGACCCCACACACCAGAACGATGGATGACCATGTGTAACTGATTGCTGCTGACCAGAATATATTTTTGTAGAATCATCAAAAACAGCCAGAAGGCGTTGCCAATAACACACTGTAGTCACAGCAATGGAAGGGCTTCCTGCCGTTTCAGCTGGTAGGGTGGTGGTGTTAGTCTCACTGTGCCTCGTTCCTCCCTGTCCTCTGCCGTTTCAGCTGGTAGGGTGGTGGTGTTAGTCTCACTGTGCCTCGTTCCTCCCTGCAGGGTAACCATGGCCTCAGCCTTCAGACTGACTATGAAGCCCAAGGTCACAGACAACATGAACCATCTGATGGTGGACTTCAACCAGGAGAGACAACTTCTCCAGAACCTCAAGTTCCTGCCTGGTATGTGATGAGACTATGGCTGCCATCCCAAATGACACCCTATTCCCTATATAGTGCACTACTATAGACCAGGACTGGCACCCTATTCCCTATATAGTGCACTACTATAGACCAGGACTGGCACCCTATTCCCTATATAGTGCACTACTATAGACCAGGACTGGCACCCTATTCCCTATATAGTGCACTACTATAGACCAGGACTGGCACCCTATTCCCTATATAGTGCACTACTATAGACCAGGACTGGCACCCTATTCCCTATATAGTGCACTACTATAGACCAGGACTGGCACCCTATTCCCTATATAGTGCACTACTATAGACCAGGACTGGCACCCTATTCCCTATATAGTGTACTACTATAGACCAGGACTGGCACCCTATTCCCTATGCGGTGCACTACTATAGACGAGGACTGGCACCCTATTCCCTATATAGTGTACTACTATAGACCAGGACTGGCACCCTATTCCCTATGCGGTGCACTACTATAGACGAGGACTGGCACCCTATTCCCTATATAGTGTACTACTATAGACCAGGACTGGCACCCTATTCCCTATATAGTGCACTACTATAGACCAGGACTGGCACCCTATTCCCTACACAGTGCACTACTTTTTACCAGGGCCCTATTCCGTATATAGAGCACTACTTTTACATTTGAGTCATTTAGCAGACGCTCTTATCCAGAGTGACTTGCAGTTCAAAGGGCCCTGGCCCCAAGGGCCCTATTGACAAGGGGTCAAACGTAGTGCACCGCATAGGGAACTGGGTGTCATTCCTGGTCTATAGTAGTGCACTGTGTAGGGAATGTGATATGGACCAGGTTGTCCTCAGGTGCCTGAAGGATATGGACCAGGTTGTCCTCAGGTGCCTGAGACGATGTGGATGTAGACCAGGTTGTCCTCAGGTGCCTGGAGGATGTGGACCAGGTTGTCCTCAGGTGCCTGGAGGATGTGGACCAGGTTGTCCTCAGGTGCCTGAAGGATATGGACCGGGTTGTCCTCAGGTGCCTGAAACGTAGTGGATGTGGACCAGGTTGTCCTCAGGTGCCTGAAGGATGTGGACCAGGTTGTCCTCAGGTGCCTGAGACGTAGTGGATGTGGACCAGGTTGTCCTCAGGTGCCTGAGACGTAGTGGATGTGGACCAGGTTGTCCTCAGGTGCCTGAGACGTAGTGGATGTGGACCAGGTTGTCCTCAGGTGCCTGAAGGATGTGGACCAGGTTGTCCTCAGGTGCCTGAGACGTAGTGGATGTGGACCAGGTTGTCCTCAGGTGCCTGAGACGTAGTGGATGTGGACCAGGTTGTCCTCAGGTGCCTGAGACGTAGTGGATGTGGACCAGGTTGTCCTCAGGTGCCTGAGACGTAGTGGATGTGGACCAGGTTGTCCTCAGGTGCCTGAGACGTAGTGGATGTGGACCAGGTTGTCCTCAGGTGCCTGAGACGTAGTGGATGTGGACCAGGTTGTCCTCAGGTGCCTGAGACGTAGTGGATGTGGACCAGGTTGTCCTCAGGTGCCTGAGACGTAGTGGATGTGGACCAGGTTGTCCTCAGGTGCCTGAGACGTAGTGGATGTGGACCAGGTTGTCCTCAGGTGCCTGAGACGTAGTGGATGTGGACCAGGTTGTCCTCAGGTGCCTGAGACGTAGTGGATGTGGACCAGGTTGTCCTCAGGTGCCTGAGACGTAGTGGATGTGGACCAGGTTGTCCTCAGGTGCCTGAGACGTAGTGGATGTGGACCAGGTTGTCCTCAGGTGCCTGAGACGTAGTGGATGTGGACCAGGTTGTCCTCAGGTGCCTGAGACGTAGTGGATGTGGACCAGGTTGTCCTCAGGTGCCTGAGACGTAGTGGATGTGGACCAGGTTGTCCTCAGGTGACTGAGACGTAGTGGATGTGGACCAGGTTGTCCTCAGGTGACTGAGACGTAGTGGATGTGGACCAGGTTGTCCTCAGGTGACTGAGACGTAGTGGATGTGGACCAGGTTGTCCTCAGGTGACTGAAGGATGTGGACCAGGTTGTCCTCAGGTGCCTGAAGGATGTGGACCAGGTTGTCCTCAGGTGCCTGAGACGTAGTGGATGTGGACCAGGTTGTCCTCAGGTGCCTGAGACGTAGTGGATGTGGACCAGGTTGTCCTCAGGTGCCTGAGACGTAGTGGATGTGGACCAGGTTGTCCTCAGGTGCCTGAGACGTAGTGGATGTGGACCAGGTTGTCCTCAGGTGCCTGAGACGTAGTGGATGTGGACCAGGTTGTCCTCAGGTGCCTGAGACGTAGTGGATGTGGACCAGGTTGTCCTCAGGTGCCTGAGACGTAGTGGATGTGGACCAGGTTGTCCTCAGGTGCCTGAGACGTAGTGGATGTGGTACAGGACATCAGTTTTAACTCGTTGACATTTGAAACCATCCAATCTGACAACACATCTCTTTATTATTAAACTAATAGACAATGAGATTGCTAATATTTGCATTATTACAATTCTGTATATGAACTGTTTTGGTGTCATAAATTATATGGCCTGTTGTTAAATTGAGTTTCTACCTTTGATCGTTTTTTTCTGCTTATTTGGTATGTATTAGGATCGCCATTAGCCGCTGCAAAAGCATCAGCTATAGAGGACAGGAAATGATATCACATGTTTTGTCACATGCGCCAAATACAACTTCCCATGAAATGCTTACAAGCCCTTAACCAACAATGCAGTTCAATAAATAGAGTTAAGAAAATATTTACTAAATAAATTAAAGTATAAAAATCTAATCAAAAAGAAACACAAGAAGATGACATAACAATAACGAGCCTTTATACAGGGGGGACCGGTAGGGAGGAACAGACAGACAGACCTCAGTCAGAGGGAGGAATGGACAGACAGACCTCAGTCAGAGGGAGAATGGACAGACAGACCTCAGTCAGAGGGAGAATGGACAGACAGACGTCAGTCAGCCAGAGGGAGGAATGGACAGACAGATCTCAGTCAGCCAGAGGGAGGAATGGACAGACAGACGTCAGTCAGCCAGAGGGAGGAATGGACAGACAGACGTCAGTCAGCCAGAGGGAGGAATGGACAGACAGACAGATCTCAGTCAGCCAGAGGGCGGAATGGACAGACAGACAGATCTCAGTCAGCCAGAGGGCGGAATGGACAGACAGACAGATCTCAGTCAGCCAGAGGGAGGAATAGACAGACAGATCTCAGTCAGCCAGAGGGAGGAACAGACAGACAGACAGATCTCAGTCAGCCAGAGGGAGGAACGGACAGACAGATCAGTCAGCCAGAGGGAGGAACAGACAGACAGATCTCAGTCAGCCAGAGGGAGGAACAGACAGACAGACAGACAGATCTCAGTCAGCCAGAGGGAGGAATAGACAGACAGACAGATCTCAGTCAGCCAGAGGGAGGAATGGACAGACAGACAGACCTCAGTCAGCCAGAGGGAGGAATGGACAGACAGACAGATCTCAGTCAGCCAGAGGGAGGAATGGACAGACAGACAGATCTCAGTCAGCCAGAGGGAGGAATGGACAGACAGACAGATCTCAGTCAGCCAGAGGGAGGAACAGACAGACAGACAGACCTCAGTCAGCCAGAGGGAGGAACAGACAGACAGACAGATCTCAGTCAGACAGAATGAGGAACAGACAGACAGACCTCAGTCAGCCAGAGGGAGGAACAGACAGACAGATCTCAGTCAGCCAGAGGGAGGAATGGACAGACAGACAGATCTCAGTCAGCCAGAGGGAGGAACAGACAGACAGACAGATCTCAGTCAGCCAGAGGGAGGAATTAACAGACAGACAGACTTCAGTCAGCCAGAGGGAGGAACAGACAGACCTCAGTCAGCCAGAGGGAGGAACAGACAGACAGACCTCAGTCAGCCAGAGGGAGGAACAGACAGACAGACCTCAGTCAGCCAGAGGGAGGAACAGACAGACAGACAGACAGACAGACAGACAGACAGACAGACAGACAGACAGACCTCAGTCAGCCAGAGGGAGGAACAGACAGACAGACCTCAGTCAGCCAGAGGGAGGAACAGACAGACAGACCTCAGCCAGAGGGAGGAACATCATTTACATTTACATTTAAGTCATTTAGCAGACGCTCTTATCCAGAGCGACTTACAAATTGGAAAGCTCATACATATTCATCCTGGTCCCCCCGTGGGGAATGAACCCACAACCCTGGCGTTGCAAGCGCCATGCTCTACCAACTGAGCCACACGGGACCTGAACAGACATACAGATCTCAGTCAGCCAGAGGGAGGAACAGACAGACAGACAGATCTCAGTCAGCCAGAGGGAGGAACAGACAGACAGACAGATCTCAGTCAGCCAGAGGGAGGAACAGACAGACAGACCTCAGTCAGCCAGAGGGAGGAACAGACAGACAGATCTCAGTCAGCCAGAGGGAGGAATAGACAGACAGACATACCTCAGTCAGCCAGAGGGAAGAACAGACAGACAGATGTCAGCCAGAGGGAAGAACAGACAGACAGATGTCAGCCAGAGGGAGGAACAGACAGACAGATCTCAGTCAGCCAGAGGGAGGAACAGACAGACAGATCTCAGTCAGCCAGAGGGAGGAACAGACAGACAAATCTCAGTCAGCCAGAGGGAGGAACAGACAGACAAATCTCAGTCAGCCAGAGGGAGGAACAGAGACAGACAGACCTCAGTCAGAGGGAGGAATAGACAGACAGACAGATCTCATTCAGCCAGAGGGAGGAACAGACAGACAGACCTCAGTCAGCCAGAGGGAGGAACAGACAGACAGACCTCAGTCAGCCAGAGGGAGGAACAGACAGACAGATCTCAGTCAGCCAGAGGGAGGAACAGACAGACAGATCTCAGTCAGCCAGAGGGAGGAACAGACATACAGATCTCAGTCAGCCAGAGGGAGGAACAGACAGACAGATCTCAGTCAGCCAGAGGGAGGAACAGACAGACAGATCTCAGTCAGCCAGAGGGAGGAACAGACAGACAGACAGATCTCAGTCAGCCAGAGGGAGGAACAGACAGACAGACAGATCTCAGTCAGCCAGAGGGAGGAACAGACAGACAGACCTCAGTCAGCCAGAGGGAGGAACAGACAGACAGACCTCAGCCAGAGGGAGGAACAGACAGATCTCAGTCAGCCAGAGGGAGGAACAGACATACAGATCTCAGTCAGCCAGAGGGAGGAACAGACAGACAGACCTCAGTCAGCCAGAGGGAGGAACAGACAGACAGACCTCAGCCAGAGGGAGGAACAGACATACAGATCTCAGTCAGCCAGAGGGAGGAACAGACAGACAGACCTCAGTCAGCCAGAGGGAGGAACAGACAGACAGATCTCAGTCAGCCAGAGGGAGGAATAGACAGACAGACATACCTCAGTCAGCCAGAGGGAGGAACAGACAGACAGATGTCAGCCAGAGGGAGGAACAGACAGACAGATCTCAGTCAGCCAGAGGGAGGAACAGACAGACAAATCTCAGTCAGCCAGAGGGAGGAACAGAGACAGACAGACAGATCTCATTCAGCCAGAGGGAGGAACAGACAGACAGACCTCAGTCAGCCAGAGGGAGGAACAGACAGACAGACCTCAGTCAGCCAGAGGGAGGAACAGACAGACAGATCTCAGTCAGCCAGAGGGAGGAACAGACAGACAGACAGATCTCAGTCAGCCAGAGGGAGGAACAGACAGACAGACAGACAGATCTCAGTCAGCCAGAGGGAGGAACAGACAGACAGACAGACAGATCTCAGTCAGCCAGAGGGAGGAATAGACAGACAGACAGACCTCAGTCAGCCAGAGGGAGGAACAGACAGACAGACCTCAGTCAGCCAGAGGGAGGAATAGACAGACAGACAGACATACCTCAGTCAGCCAGAGGGAGGAACAGACAGACAGATCTCAGTCAGCCAGAGGGAGGAACAGACAGACAGATCTCAGTCAGCCAGAGGGAGGAACAGACAGACAGATCTCAGTCAGCCAGAGGGAGGAACAGACAGACAGATCTCAGTCAGCCAGAGGGAGGAACAGACAGACAGATCTCAGTCAGCCAGAGGGAGGAACAGACAGACAGACAGATCTCAGTCAGCCAGAGGGAGGAATGGACAGACAGCTAATTTATTTTTATTTCAGAGTAACAGAGCATCAGCTGCCACAACAGTCATCCAAAGATTCTCCAGAGACTTTCTCTTCATGGTCGAATGTAGAGCAGATCTGTTCGGACTCTTTTGTAGATGTTCTAGAGGATTCTAGGGAGCACCAAGCCTCGTCTTTAAAGGGTTATAATGACTGGCCCTCCTATTGGAATATTGGTGATATCTGTGCTGCTCAGATCCAGGATCATCTGACGATGACTCCCCCTCTCCTCCTCTTCCCAGCGCTGTGTCATACAGGGTCCCTAAAGGCTCTGCACCAGCGCTCGACCCCAGATGATGCACTGAGCTCTGCACTAAATATTACTCTGACTGAACTAGCCCTGAATGTAGATGCGCCCCAAGCTCAGAGCTAGCCACTCAACAAAGACTAAAAATAACCCAGAAAAATAACAATTTCCTCAGGGAACTAACCTGGGCAGTAGTCCTTTCTCATGCTAGACAATCCCTCCATAAACTACTGTTGTAATGTGCTGTATGGTTGTATGGATGTATGGCTGTGTAGCTATATGGATGTATGGCTGTGTAGCTATATGGATGTATGGCTGTGTAGCTATATGGATGTATGGCTGTGTAGATGTATGGTTGTATGGATGTATGGCTGTGTAGCTATATGGCTGTGTGGCTATATGGCTGTGTAGCTATATGGATGTATGGCTGTGTAGCTATATGGCTGTGTAGCTATATGGCTGTGTAGCTATATGGATGTATGGCTGTGTAGCTATATGGATGTGTAGCTATATGGATGTATGGCTATATGGATGTATGGCTGTGTAGCTATATGGATGTATGGCTGTGTAGCTATATGGCTGTGTAGCTATATGGATGTATGGCTGTGTAGCTATATGGATGTATGGCTGTGTAGCTATATGGATGTATGGCTATGTAGATGTATGGTTGTATGGATGTATGGCTGTGTAGCTATATGGCTGTGTAGCTATATGGCTGTGTGGCTATATGGCTGTGTGGCTATATGGATGTGTAGCTATATGGATGTATGGCTATATGGATGTATGGCTGTGTAGCTATATGGATGTATGGCTATATGGATGTATGGCTGTGTAGCTATATGGATGTATGGCTGTGTAGCTATATGGTTGTGTAGCTATATGGATGTATGGTTGTGTAGCTATATGGATGTATGGCTGTGTAGCTATATGGTTGTATGGATGTATGGCTGTGTAGCTATATGGCTGTGTGGCTATATGGATGTATGGCTGTGTAGCTATATGGATGTATGGCTGTGTAGCTATATGGCTGTGTAGCTATATGGATGTATGGCTGTGTAGCTATATGGATGTATGGTTGTGTAGCTATATGGATGTATGGCTGTGTAGCTATATGGCTGTGTGGCTATATGGATGTATGGCTGTGTAGCTATATGGCTGTGTGGCTATATGGATGTATGGCTGTGTAGCTATATGGATGTATGGCTGTGTAGCTATATGGCTGTGTGGCTATATGGCTGTATGGCTGTGTAGCTATATGGCTGTGTAGCTATATGGATGTGTGGCTATATGGATGTATGGCTGTGTAGCTATATGGATGTGTAGCTATATGGATGTATGGCTGTGTAGCTATATGGATGTATGGCTGTGTAGCTATATGGATGTATGGCTGTGTAGCTATATGGCTGTGTAGCTATATGGATGTATGGCTGTGTAGCTATATGGCTGTGTAGCTATATGGATGTATGGCTGTGTAGCTATATGGATGTATGGCTGTGTAGATGTATGGATGTATGGCTGTGTAGATGTATGGCTGTATAGTGACTGGGTTACTAGTAGCTTGAGAGGCGAGAACTGCTTGTGTAGCTTCTACAGCTTGAGGACAAATCCTTCTCAAGCTGACTATTGTCTGTGTGTGTGTTTGCATTGATACATTAGCCTGTACACATCGTTGTGGACCTGGAGCAGCTTTGAGGGCAATCGGTCAGAGGAGTGGCTAGACTAGTGAACTGTTTGAATCGGTCAGAGAAGTGGCTAGACTAGTGAACTGCTTGAATCGGTCAGAGAAGTGGCTAGACTAGAGAACTGCTTGAATCGGTCAGAGGAGTGGCTAGACTAGAGAACTGCTTGAATCGGTCAGAGAAGTGGCTAGACTAGAGAACTGCTTGAATCGGTCGGAGAAGTGGCTAGACTAGAGAACTGGGGGGGTGGTGGAGGCTCCTGGGGGGGTGGAGGCTCCTGGGGGGGGGGGGGGGTGGAGGCTCCTGGGGTGGGGGTGGTGGAGGCTCCTGGGGTGGGGGTGGTGGAGGCTCCTGGGGGGGTGGAGGCTCCTGGGGGGGTGGAGGCTGCTGGGGGGGATGGAGGCTCCTGGGGAAGGTGGAGGCTGCTGGGGGGGGGCTCCTGGGGAAGGTGGAGGCTCCTGGGGAAGGTGGAGGCTCCTGGGGAAGGTGGAGGCTCCTGGGGGGTGTGGAGGCTCCTGGGGGGTGTGGAGGCTCCTGGGGGGTGTGGAGGCTCCTGGGAAAGGTGGAGGCGATGTGAGCAGATCTCGCCCCTCAGCAGCCTCCAAGTAGCTTAGCGGTTAGAGAGGCGAGCCAGCAGCCTGAGGGTTGTCAATTTGAATCCCGGGTCTGACGGGAAAAATCTGGCGGGAAATGCCATTGTCTGTCGTTATGCCCTTGAACAAGGCACTTGAACCCCACAACAACAGTTCCACGGGCGCCCAGTGTTGGGTTAAAAGCAGATTGTCACATTTCGTTTGGACCTTGTGTGTAACTGACCAATAAAGTGATCTCTATGTTATTTTAATCTTGTGTGGTTGCGTAATCCGTATGAGAGGGCCAGTGTGTGTTCCGTATAACTAGGCAGTCTGTGTGTGGCTGCTCTGCTCTCGCTGTTCCTCAGTAGATAGTAGATATGTTCACTGGACCGTGTGAGCAGAAAGAGACAGAAATAATCATCACAGCTCAGACTAGCCTCTACCTCTGTCACATGATTGGAGAGCAGTCTGTTTGACATTTTTTAAAATGCATTTCCTGCAATTCTACAGTTTGACAGGATTTATGATGCCTCTTGGGGGATAGAGGGGTATATGGAGGGGTATATGGAGGGGTACAGTGCATTCGGAAAGTATTCAGGCCCCTTGACTTTTTCCATGTTTTGTTGCGTTACAACCTTATTCTAAAATGTTTTAAAAAGTTGTTTCCCCCCGAACCCCATCAATGTACAAACAATACCCCGTATTGACGAATCAAAAACAGGTTTTTAGGCATTTTGAAAAAACTGAAATCACATTTACGTAAGTATTCAGACCCTTTACTCAGTACTTTGTTGAAGCACCTTTGGCAGCGATTACAGCCTCGAGTCTTCTTGGGTATGACGCTACAAGCTTGGCACACCTGTATTTGGGGAGTTTTTCCCATTCTTCTCTGCAGATCCTGTCAAGCTCTGTCAGGTTGGATGGGGAGCATCGCTGCACAGCTATTTTCAGGTCTCTCCAGAGATGTTCGATCGGGTTCAATGCCGGGCTCTGGCTGGGCCACTCAAGGACATTCAGAGACCTGTCCCGAAGCCACTCCTACGTTGTCTTGGCTGTGTGCTTAGGGGCTCGTCTTCCTATTGGAAGGTGAACCTTCGCCCCAGTCTGAGGTCCTGAGCGCTCTGGAGCAGGTTTTCATCAAGGATCTCTCTGTACTTTGCTCCGTTCATCTTTCCCTTGATCCTTACTAGTCTCCCAGTCCCTGCTGCTGAAAAACATCCTTGATCCTTACTAGTGTCCTAGTTGATCAGGATGTTGATTGTGACCTGTGGAATGTTGTCCCACTCCTCTTCAACGGCTGTTCAAAGTTGCTGGTTATTGGCGGGAACTGGAACACGCTGTCGTACACGTCAATCCAGAGCATCCCAAACATGCTCAATGGGTGACGTGTCTGGTGAGTACATCATGCATACTAACCTTCACACACAATACCCATATCCAACAGACACCAGTCAGTCAACCACACCATCAACAAGACACATGTCATGGAAAGATTTTACTATATTTTAGTAAGATTTTAGGTAACTTAAACTAGTTCCTGGTGCTGAGCTTGATGTTGATGCCTCCTGAAGATGTTGATGGGATCGGACTCTAAATGGAACACAGTCACGTTAGCCTCTGTGGTATTTAGTTTGCTAGCTAGCTAACGGTTAGCTAACGTAACCTAACAAAGCTAACGTTAGCATGAAAAGTTCGAAATCACAGATAGCAGCTGCCTATTTACATTGATGTGCTTTGGAATGTCTAGCCAGCGTATTATGAAAGCCAGCTAGCTAGATTTTGGTTAAGATAAACAAATGTAGTTTGATAGCTAGCTAGTTAACGTTAGCTTGACTTATTTTCTGCTGTGCTGATGTTAGCTGATAGCTCCCTCCTTTGAAGTGAAGTGGAAAATCGATAGAATAGCATCACTTTTCAATGTTCGACGACATGGCAACCCCATCAGTTGAGACTTCAGTTCTGTTTCGAAAGCCTCTGGCTGAAAGTGCAAACTCAGAAATGTTTATATTTCTCACACCTCCACGGAGCGGTCCTCCACATCCCGAAATCGCTTTGAATTCTGGATATTGTGGTTTGCTTACAACCAGGCAATGTAGTTGGCCCGTTTTCTACCGTTGAGATGCAGAAACGCTCGTATTTGCGTGTTAGTACGAAATTCTACATTTTTAATACACATATAGGTTAATAGCATATTAATGGACATGCGTAGAGCAATGCCCCTTTAAAATAACTGTCCAGTTAAAATCTCACTCTTAAAAGTTAATATTCTGTTAACTCATTCCTAAATAATGTTTTTATTTTGTCCTATACTCGTATTTGTGGCCAAAGCATGAATTGTACAAAAAAAATAAAAAATAAATACCACCTCAAACAGACTGTTTTTAAAAAAGCTAGCTATTTCCTCATAGAGGATGATGTCATCCTCCTGAGGAGGTTGAGATGGCCAATCAGCGGTCTACTCGCGTAAATATTTTTAATGACCGTTATACGTCCACACCATTCTGTTGTTTGGGTACGGCCCTGCCACACCAGAGCGTGTGAGCAGAGTTGAGCATTCGGGAAATCCCGCTCATCGCTCACGGAGCACCGCATCTTTTCCAACCGCTCCGCTAAAAACCGCTCCTCACTCACAAAAATATTCTGCCGCTCCAAATTCACTCCATTCATGAAAATCACAATTTATCCGACATTCCATCTATTTGTGTGTCTAGCTGGACCTACCATTTGATTTTAAAGTATTGAAACCAAATCATATGATTTCAATGAAAAGTAACTTATTAAACAACATGAACCCGTAAGAAACACTCATCATTGCAAATAGGCTACATGTCATATTACACTATTATTATTACATATTGCACTGACAGGATGACTTGGGTCTTTTTGATATGGCTGATTTAAGATAATTTTATTTGTCAATTGTACTTAATGTCCAACCGAAATGTTACTTCTACTTAATCCCATCGCCTCCGGTTGGAGCAGGGGGCTGCCACACTGGGCGCTGTGGAGCAGTTGCTGTGGGGGGTTAAGTGCCTTGCTCAAGGGCACAACGGCAGATAATGGCATCTAGGATTTGATACCAACAATCCTCCAGTTGCCAGTTTACTTCCCCGTCAGATGTTTTCCCCTGGAATTCGAACTGGCAACCCTCCGGTTGGTCCGGTCCCTCTCTAACCGCTAGGATACCTGGCACCCCTCCGGTTGGTGGCTCGCCTCTCTAACCGCTAGGATACCTGGCAACCCTCCGGTTGGTCTGGTCCCCTCTAACCGCTAGGATACCTGGCAACCCTCCGGTTGGTGGCTCGCCTCTCTAACCGCTAGGATACCTGGCAACCCTCCGGTTGGTGGCTCGCCTCTCTAACCGCTAGGATACCTGGCAACCCTCCGGTTGGTCCGGTCCCTCTCTAACCGCTAGGATACCTGGCAACCCTCCGGTTGGTCCGGTCCCCTCTAACCGCTAGGATACCTGGCAACCCTCCGGTTGGTGGCTCGCCTCTCTAACCGCTAGGATACCTGGCAACCCTCCGGTTGGTGGCTCGCCTCTCTAACCGCTAGGATACCTGGCAACTCTCCGGTTGGTGGCTCGCCACTCTAACTGCTAGGATACCTGGCAACCCTCCGGTTGGTGGCTCGCCTCTCTAACCGCTAGGATACCTGGCAACCCTCCGGTTGGTCCGGTCCCTCTCTAATCGCTAGGATACCTGGCAACCCTCCGGTTGGTGGCTCACCTCTCTAACCGCTAGGATACCTGGCAACCCTCCGGTTGGTGGCTCGCCTCGCTAACCGCTAGGATACCTGGCAACCCTCCGGTTGGTGGCTCGCCTCTCTAACCGCTAGGATACCTGGCAACCCTTCGGTTGGTGGCTCGCCTCGCTAACCGCTAGGATACCTGGCAACCCTCCGGTTGGTGGCTCGCTTCTCTAACCGCTAGGACACCTGGCAACCCTCCGGTTGGTGGCTCGCCTCTCTAACCGCTAGGATACCTGGCAACACTCCGGTTGGTGGCTCGCCTCTCTAACCGCTAGGATACCTGGCAACCCTCCGGTTGGTGGCTCGCCTCTCTAACCGCTAGGATACCTGGCAACCCTCCGGTTGGTCCGGTCCCTCTCTAACCGCTAGGATACCTGGCAACCCTCCGGTTGGTCCGGTCCCTCTCTAACCACTAGGATACCTGGCAACCCTCCGGTTGGTGGCTCGCCTCTCTAACCGCTAGGATACCTGGCAACCCTCCGGTTGGTGGCTCGCCTCTCTAACCGCTAGGATACCTGGCAACCCTCCGGTTGGTCCGGTCCCTCTCTAACCGCTAGGATACCTGGCAACCCTCCGGTTGGTCCGGTCCCTCTCTAACCACTAGGATACCTGGCAACCCTCCGGTTGGTGGCTCGCCTCTCTAACCGCCAGGATACCTGGCAACCCTCCGGTTGGTGGCTCGCCTCTCTAACCGCTAGGATACCTGGCAACCCAAATGGGAAAAAGTGGATGTCTTTCCAACGCTGGGCCAATTGTGCGCCGTCCTATGGGACTCCCGATCACGGCCGGATGTGATGCGGCCTGGATGTAATCCTTGTAACTATGGATACAATATAGAGGTCATAAACGACACTGTAAATGACATTACTTTTATAATATGGAAATTGTGAAGTCACATTTGGCCTCACGGGTGTGTGGTTTGCTTGTATGACATCAAAGCGGTATTTATTATAATCCTCAATGTCTCATCTTTCAGAACACATCCACTCCTCTCCATTTACAGAATTCAACTCTCGGACAACAAATGAGGAATGAGTAGTCCAATTGGGGGGCGGGATGGGGGAGTCTTGTCGCGCACGGTGCTCACTCTCAGAGCGTCCGACAGTCTAAACCCATGCTGCGCGTCAAAGCCAAGAGCCCGAGCTCTAACGGCATGTATAACATGTTACTGTACAGTGACAGCGTTCCAATCTAGGTGCTTATCAATGACAGAATCTGCCATTTTCAACCCATATACGGGATGACCGAGGCTGTGAGTGGAAAGGGCTACCATAGACAGGATGTTTGAAAAAGTCCTAAAGGCTGGTGTTAGTACCAGGGGTGTTAGTACCAGGGGTGTTAGTACCAGGGGTGTTAGTACCAGGGGTGTGACCCTGACCTCTAGAACCTGAAGGCTGCTGTTAGTACCAGGGGGTGTTAGTACCAGGGGGTGTTAGTACCAGGGGGTGTTAGTACCAGGGGGTGTTAGTACCAGGGGGTGTTAGTACCAGGGGGTGTGACCCTGACCTCTAGAACCTGAAGGCTGCTGTTAGTACCAGGGGTGTTAGTACCAGGGGTGTTAGTACCAGTGGTGTTAGTACCAGTGGTGTGACCCTGACCTCTAGGATAACTTAGTCAATGGAAACTCTCTAACTATTATAATAAGTAAACCATCTGATCCACAGTGGTGTGAGTACCAGGGGGTGTGAGTACCGGGGGGTGTTAGGACCGGGGGGTGTTTACTGTCATGTTAATAAGACAGATCTGTCACACTCCTCTTATTTTTTTATAATAAAAAAATGTAAATAAAAAAACATGAATGATAGGAATTATTGATTGTGATATGTACGTGTCACGTAGAGTAGGCCAGAAGGCTAAACTGGAAAACCTAACCTCTATCAAAATAAAAAGATGGCGGAGCCGCAAAAGTTCTTCTGTGCTTCTAGGTGTTTATTTACAAGGTGATTCCGGAACAAAAACAACAGTACTGCCATCAAACGTCTACCTTATGGGACAGCTTAAAAACAATGCTGCCCCATCCACAGCTCGATCCAAAATGCCTCCCCATGAACTGAAAGAAAGGCTCCTTTTGTAGGGCTAGCCCCTCCCCTCAGAAAAATTACTACCCTAATTAATTAAGCAATTACCTAGTCAAACCTACATTTTCCATTAACTAAACATACTAAAGGATATACATTGCAACCCGTTTTTAAACAATATCACAACATAACATTTACATCACTACTGACAGTATCTTTCAATATGCCCATTTACATTAATGAGCCATTTGGGACAGGCACTATAAAGTCAACCCAATCCCTTAGCTCGGGTCCTTTTCCAGCATACCCGGAAGCTACAGAGATGGAGAGAGAGAGGAACAGAACAAACAAACAAAGCGCTCATCCACAACATTGATAAGTATAATAAATATTGCATATCTTAAATATGAACACTGAGAAGTGTGAAATGTATGTACTAAGACAGAAGTTAATTTGTGTGTCAACCCACATTGTTAACTTATCTTATAATGGAGCAGGGAGGGGTGATGAATGTGTGTGTGCGCGTTAACGAACCAAATGCTGCCCACGGCCAGTGACGGACTTCTACGTCACATACGAATTGATGAAGTTAGAACATTTTCCAAATAAAGCTTAGACTCATTTATTTACCAATATCTTCCTATGCAAAAATCTTGTCCAGCTTTTAAAGATGCCTTCCTCTCTGTCATTCCAGTCCCCTGGGCCCCAGAGATAGAGGTAGGGGACTGTCTGGTGTTAGACAACACGGTGTCCGTAGCCTGGAAGATGCCAGTAGAGGACAGCAAGATAGATCACTACATACTGGAGTACAGAAAGACCGACCACGAAGGACTGCCACGCATCAAAGACCAACGGTGCTGGGAGGTGGTGGATAACATCAAGACCACAGAATACTCACTGTCAGGTACAAAACTGACAGTTGAGGCCTACTGTAGCCTGGGCCCAGATCTGTTTGTACCATCTTGCCTACTGTAGCCTGGGCCCAAATCTGTTTGTGCCAACTCCAATGGCGATTGTCATGCCACTTTTTAAAAACTTTTTTTAAAACCTTTTTTTAACCTTTATTTAACTAGGCAAGTCAGTTAAGAACATATTCTTGTTTTCAATGACGGCCTACTGGGGAACAGCGGGTTAACTGCCTTGTTCATGGGCAGAACGACAGATTTTTACCTTGTCAGCTCTGGGGATTCGATCCAGCAACCTTTCGGTTACTGGCCCAACGCTCTAACCACGAGGCTACCTGCCGCCACTTGGCAAGGCAGCACAAACAGATCTGGGACCAGGCTAAGACTGTACTCTCTTCATGTATCTTCCTGTGTTTTAAAACGTGAACAGTCCAGTCTTGCTTTACCGAAACGTTTGTAACTTTATCGAAGTGTAAAAGCTTGTTTCTATTTGTTGTTTCCAGAACATAATGAACCAAAGCAGATAATATGCTAATCATCCCCCAGGTTTAAAGTTTGACTCCAAGTTCATGAACTTCCGGGTACGAGCATGCAACAAGGCAGCAGCTGGAGAATACTCGGATCCAGTTACCCTGGAAACCAGAGGTAGGACGGTTAGTTACCCTGGAAACCAGAGGTAGGACGGTTAGTTACCCTGGAAACCAGAGGTAGGACGGTTAGTTACCCTGGAAACCAGAGGTAGGACGGTTAGTTACCCTGGAAACCAGAGGTAGGACGGTTAGTTACCCTGGAAACCAGAGGTAGGACGGTTAGTTACCCTGGAAACCAGAGGTAGGACGGTTAGTTACCCTGGACACCAGAGGTAGGACGGTTAGTTACCCTGGACACCAGAGGTAGGACGGTTAGTTACCCTGGACACCAGAGGTAGGACGGTTAGTTACCCTGGACACCAGAGGTAGGACGGTTAGTTACCCTGGACACCAGAGGTAGGACGGTTAGTTACCCTGGACACCAGAGGTAGGACGGTTAGTTACCCTGGACACCAGAGGTAGGACGGTTAGTTACCCTGGACACCAGAGGTAGGACGGTTAGTTACCCTGGACACCAGAGGTAGGACGGTTAGTTACCCTGGACACCAGAGGTAGGACGGTTAGTTACCCTGGACACCAGAGGTAGGACGGTTAGTTACCCTGGACACCAGAGGTAGGACGGTTAGTTACCCTGGACACCAGAGGTAGGACGGTTAGTTACCCTGGACACCAGAGGTAGGACGGTTAGTTACCCTGGACACCAGAGGTAGGACGGTTAGTTACCCTGGACACCAGAGGTAGGACGGTTAGTTACCCTGGACACCAGAGGTAGGACGGTTAGTTACCCTGGACACCAGAGGTAGGACGGTTAGTTACCCTGGACACCAGAGGTAGGACGGTTAGTTACCCTGGACACCAGAGGTAGGACGGTTAGTTACCCTGGACACCAGAGGTAGGACGGTTAGTTACCCTGGACACCAGAGGTAGGACGGTTAGTTACCCTGGACACCAGAGGTAGGACGGTTAGTTACCCTGGACACCAGAGGTAGGACGGTTAGTTACCCTGGACACCAGAGGTAGGACGGTTAGTTACCCTGGACACCAGAGGTAGGACGGTTAGTTACCCTGGACACCAGAGGTAGGACGGTTAGTTACCCTGGACACCAGAGGTAGGACGGTTAGTTACCCTGGACACCAGAGGTAGGACGGTTAGTTACCCTGGACACCAGAGGTAGGACGGTTAGTTACCCTGGACACCAGAGGTAGGACGGTTAGTTACCCTGGACACCAGAGGTAGGGCGGTTAGTTACCCTGGACACCAGAGGTAGGGCGGTTAGTTACCCTGGACACCAGAGGTAGGGCGGTTAGTTACCCTGGACACCAGAGGTAAGATGGTTGCACGATATTGTCTTGGATCCTTAATTACGTAGTCATTCCAATATTGATATAAAGTTAATTGAACAAAGTGTTTTACCCGGCAACAAAAAATAAGAAAATGCCTGCTATATCTCGTGTTTGGTTAGTTGATTGTTTGATTCCCTCCCCAGCGTTTAACTTCGGTTTCGACTCGTCGTCGTCCCATCTGAACCTGAAGGTAGAGGACAGGACTGTGGAGTGGGACCCCCAGGGGGGCAAGGGGCTGGAGAGCAAGGTCAAGGGCAAGGAGAACAAGGGCAGGTGAGAACTGAACTGGAACAAGTACGTGTCTCAAATGGACCCCTAGGCCCTATGCACTTATGGAGATCTGAGAGGATTTGATTGGTATAAAGCAATGTGTAGACACTTCGACTAAGCCTATCAGAGGGAAAGGAGGAGCTATTACCATATTGACTGCACCTGTCAAATCCTCTCAGCTCTCAACATAGGATTTAGGGTCTAGGGATCTATTTGGGATTGGACCTAATCCTGATTTTACTTAGAACTCCCTTTTGAAATAGCCTGATCCTAGATCTGTGTGACGTCTTTTCCAACTTCTATGGTCATTGTCACTTTTTTTGGCGTGACAGGACACACACACAGGTCTGGGACCAGGCTACCATTCAACTGCTATTTCTCCCACATTCTTCTTTGTTTAGTTCTCATGGGCTGTGTTTCCACAGGACACCCTTTATCTGATTGGTCAAAAGGCCAGTACACTTGCAGCGTTGTTACTACAGACACTGTCTGCCAAGTTGAGATCTCATTTCCTCAAGTGATAGAAGTTTTACAAGCTGCAGTGTTGATACTCTTAGAAGAGGATCTTGAAAAAACAATTGCAGGCTCCGTCTTAAAGGGCGACATCCAGCGGGCTACATCTAGCGGGCTACATCTAGCGGGCTACACCTAGCGGGCTACACCTAGCGGGCTACACCTAGCGGGCTACATCTAGCGGGCTACATCTAGCTGGCTACATCTAGCTGGCTACATCCAGCTGGCTACATCCAGCTGGCTACATCCAGCTGGCTACATCCAGCTGGCTACATCCAGCTGGCTACATCCAGCTGGCTACATCCAGCTGGCTACATCCAGTTAAATACATCTAGCTGGCTACATCTAGCTGGCTACATCTAGCTGGCTACATCTAGCTGGCTACATCTAGCTGGCTACATCCAGTTAAATACATCTAGCTGGCTACATCCAGCTGGCTACATCCAGCTGGCTACATGCAGCTGGCTACATCCAGCTGGCTACATCCAGCTGGCTACATCCAGTTAAATACATCCAGCTGGCTACATCCAGCTGGCTACATCCAGCTGGCTACATCCAGCTGGCTACATCTAGCTGGCTACATCCAGATGGCTACATGCAGCTGGCTACATCTAGCTGGCTACATCCAGTTAAATACATCCAGCTGGCTACATCCAGCTGGCTACATCCAGCTGGCTACATCCAGCTGGCTACATCCAGCTGGCTACATCCAGCTGGCTACATCTAGCTGGCTACATCCAGCTGGCTACATCTAGCTGGCTACATCCAGATGGCTACATGCAGCTGGCTACATCCAGATGGCTACATCCAGTTAAATACATCTAGCTGGCTACATCCAGCTGGCTACATCTAGCTGGCTACATCCAGCTGGCTACATCCAGCTGGCTACATCCAGCTGGCTACATCCAGCTGGCTACATCCAGCTGGCTACATCCAGCTGGCTACATCCAGATGGCTACATCCAGCTGGCTACATGCAGTTAAATACATCCAGTTGGCTACATCTAGCTGGCTACATCCAGTTAAATACATCTAGCTGGCTACATCTAGCTGGCTACATCTAGCTGGCTACATCTAGCTGGCTACATCCAGCTGGCTACATCCAGCTGGCTACATCCAGCTGGCTACATCTAGCTGGCTACATCCAGTTAAATACATCTAGCTGGCTACATCTAGCTGGCTACATCTAGCTGGCTACATCTAGCTGGCTACATCTAGCTGGCTACATCCAGTTAAATACATCTAGCTGGCTACATCTAGCTGGCTACATCTAGCTGGCTACATCTAGCTGGCTACATCTAGCTGGCTACATCCAGCTGGCTACATCCAGCTGGCTACATCTAGCTGGCTACATCTAGCTGGCTACATCCAGTTAAATACATCTAGCTGGCTACATCTAGCTGGCTACATCTAGCTGGCTACATCTAGCTGGCTACATCTAGCTGGCTACATCCAGCTGGCTACATCCAGCTGGCTACATCTAGCTGGCTACATCTAGCTGGCTACATCCAGTTAAATACATCTAGCTGGCTACATCTAGCTGGCTACATCTAGCTGGCTACATCTAGCTGGCTACATCTAGCTGGCTACATCTAGCTGGCTACGTCTAGCTGGCTACGTCTAGCTGGCTACGTCTAGCGGGCTACGTCTAGCGGGCTACATCTAGCGGGCTACATCTAGCTGGCTACATCCAGCTGGCTACATCCAGCTGGCTACATCCAGCTGGCTACATCCAGCTGGCTACATCCAGCTGGCTACATCCAGCTGGCTACATCCAGTTAAATACATCTAGCTGGCTACATCTAGCTGGCTACATCTAGCTGGCTACATCTAGCTGGCTACATCTAGCTGGCTACATCCAGTTAAATACATCTAGCTGGCTACATCCAGCTGGCTACATGCAGCTGGCTACATCCAGCTGGCTACATCCAGCTGGCTACATCCAGTTAAATACATCCAGCTGGCTACATCCAGCTGGCTACATCCAGCTGGCTACATCTAGCTGGCTACATCCAGATGGCTACATGCAGCTGGCTACATCTAGCTGGCTACATCCAGTTAAATACATCTAGCTGGCTACATCCAGCTGGCTACATCCAGCTGGCTACATCCAGCTGGCTACATCCAGCTGGCTACATCTAGCTGGCTACATCTAGCTGGCTACATCCAGCTGGCTACATCTAGCTGGCTACATCCAGATGGCTACATGCAGCTGGCTACATCCAGATGGCTACATCCAGTTAAATACATCTAGCTGGCTACATCCAGCTGGCTACATCTAGCTGGCTACATCCAGCTGGCTACATCCAGCTGGCTACATCCAGCTGGCTACATCCAGCTGGCTACATCCAGATGGCTACATCCAGCTGGC
Organism: Salvelinus fontinalis; assembly: GCF_029448725.1. Classification (NCBI taxonomy): domain Eukaryota; kingdom Metazoa; phylum Chordata; class Actinopteri; order Salmoniformes; family Salmonidae; genus Salvelinus; species Salvelinus fontinalis. Next base: position 5,553,108 of record NC_074685.1, on the reverse strand, counting down.
TACATGCAGTTAAATACATCCAGTTGGCTACATCTAGCTGGCTACATCCAGTTAAATACATCTAGCTGGCTACATCTAGCTGGCTACATCTAGCTGGCTACATCTAGCTGGCTACATCCAGCTGGCTACATCCAGCTGGCTACATCCAGCTGGCTACATCTAGCTGGCTACATCCAGTTAAATACATCTAGCTGGCTACATCTAGCTGGCTACATCTAGCTGGCTACATCTAGCTGGCTACATCTAGCTGGCTACATCTAGCTGGCTACATCCAGTTAAATACATCTAGCTGGCTACATCTAGCTGGCTACATCTAGCTGGCTACATCTAGCTGGCTACATCTAGCTGGCTACATCCAGCTGGCTACATCCAGCTGGCTACATCTAGCTGGCTACATCTAGCTGGCTACATCCAGTTAAATACATCTAGCTGGCTACATCTAGCTGGCTACATCTAGCTGGCTACATCTAGCTGGCTACATCTAGCTGGCTACATCTAGCTGGCTACGTCTAGCTGGCTACGTCTAGCTGGCTACATCCAGCTGGCGACATCCAGCTGGCTACATCCAGCTGGCGACATCTAGCTGGCGACATCCATCTGGCGACATCCAGCTGGCTACATCCAGCTGGCGACATCCAGTTGGCGACATCCAGCTGGCTACATCTAGCTGGCGACATCCAGCTGGCGACATCTAGCTGGCGACATCTAGCTGGCGACATCTAGCTGGCGACATCTAGCTGGCGACATCTAGCTGGCGACATCCAGCTGGCGACATCTAGCTGGCGACATCCAGCTGGCTACATCCAGCGGGCTACATCTAGCTGTCAAACCTGTGGCATTGGGCCACCTGCAACCTGTGGCATTGGGCCACCTGGATGTAGCATTGGGCCACCTGGATGTAGCATTGGGCTACCTGGATGTAGCATTGGGCCACCTGGATGTAGCATTGGGCCACCTGGATGTAGCATTGGGCCACCTGGATGTAGCATTGGGCCACCTGGATGTAGCATTGGGCCACCTGGATGTAGCATTGGGCCACCTGGATGTAGCATTGGGCTACCTGGATGTAGCATTGGGCTACCTGGATGTAGCATTGGGCCACCTGGATGTAGCATTGGGCCACCTGGATGTAGCATTGGGCCACCTGGATGTAGCATTGGGCCACCTGGATGTAGCATTGGGCCACCTGGATGTAGCATTGGGCCACCTGGATGTAGCATTGGGCCACCTGTAACGTCGTGTTCGTACGCTCCAGCAAACCAAAACCCTCATATGTTTTATTCATTAAGTCCCTTCCAGGTTTTTGTGTGAACAGTTTACGGATCTTTTCAGCAAAGTTGATTTTTTTTGCTCGTTGAGGTCTGTGAGAATCAACCTCCTGAAAATGGCTTGATATTGAGAATCTGTGTGGATTCTGTGTGTGACTAACTTCACTCGATGGAGAGGGTATCTCTTTACCAACTCTTGATTTAGTCCAAATCATTGCACATTGCACATTTGATTTGGTTAAACTGGACATGGTTGCCGCCCACAAACAAAGAAAATGATTACATCTTATTCTGTCCTGAGAGCAGCTCCATCTGTAGAGGACATCCTTAACTCGGTTTCTCTTTCTTAAAACCTTTCCTTATTTCGCCCTCTCCTTCTAAAGAAATGGTGGCAAAATAAATCAAATGAACCTCTACCTTCAGCCAACCAATCTCTGTGACAGAACCAATGTGTAGTTAGAACCAATGTGTAGTTAGAACCAATGTGTAGTTAGAACCAATGTGTAGTTAGAACCAATGTGTAGTTAGAATCAATGTGTAGTTAGTAGCACATCATTAATTTTGTTTTTACCCGTTTTTCCTGCTTGCAACAAATGGTTTTGGTGAGTAACATTTCTAGTGTACTAGCTGTAATATCCATGGTTTTCATTCGTTCCATATCATGTTTACAAAAACAAAACGATCACAGCCACGATTACAACAACGATCGCAGCCACGATTACAACAACGATCACAGCCACGATTACAACAACGATCACAGCCACGATTACAACAACGATCACAGCCACGATTACAACAACGAGCACAGCCACGATTACAACAACGATCACAGCCACGATTACAATGCTCTCTTAGAAAAAAAACTAGAAAATTAAGTCCGTTTTAAATTAGGTTCTGCTTATAAAGACTTCATGCCTTCATAAGCGCTACATAAGTGTTACAAAGCATCTATAACCGTATGCCATGCTTTATAAAGGGTTCATAAATGTGGTATAACCCACTATGTCGAATGTTATTATTTTACATTTTACCTCTCCTTAGATGCCAGGTTAGGGTTACACACTAATGTTCTGTCATGGTCTATGGACCCCCTGAAGTAGACCTGGCAACCCCATGTATAGAACTCTAGTTCTGCCACTGCTGTGAAGCCACCAAAGTTATTTAAAATAACTATTGAAGTAGCTACATTATGTAAGAGAACGCAACACTTAAATGCTACAAACTAAAATGAATTACAATAAATAAAAAGGTTGACTTGTTTTCCACTGGCAGCACAAGTGGAGCATTTTTTATTTGCGAACTCATCACATGATCAGCAACACTAAAAAAAAGTATTTCCGGGGCGCGGAATTTCAGAATTAAAAATAAAATATATATCAAAGGCACCCACGTAATAGTAGAAAAGTGTCAATAACCATTCATGATATATGAAAAGTGGTCTAACCATTAACAATGATTCAAGTGTGTTCATATTTATGTGACTTGCATTAAAATGTGGGGTTTTAAAACATGTTCCAATGTTAAAGAAATGCCCCCCAATGTGAATCACTGTATATGGAATACATATTGGATTAGAGCAGAAACTATTTTCCACGCCGCAGCAAAAGTATTGTAGGGAATACTCCGTAGGGTCTGTAGAATGTGTATTAATACTCCGTGGGGTCTGTAGAATGTGTATTAATACTCCGTGGGGTCTGTAGAATGTGTATTAATACTCCGTGGGGTCTGTAGAATGTGTATTAATACTCCGTGGGGTCTGTAGAATGTGTATTAATACTCCGTGGGGTCTGTAGAATGTGTATTAATACTCCGTGGGGTCTGTAGAATGTGTATTAATACTCCGTGGGGTCTGTAGAATGTGTATTAATACTCCGTGGGGTCTGTAGAATGTGTATTAATACTCCGTGGGGTCTGTAGAATGTGTATTAATACTCCGTGGGGTCTGTAGAATGTGTATTAATACTCCGTGGGGTCTGCAGAATGTGTATTAATACTCCGTGGGGTCTGCAGAATGTGTATTAATACTCCGTGGGGTCTGCAGAATGTGTATTAATACTCCGTGGGGTCTGCAGAATGTGTATTAATACTCCGTGGGGTCTGCAGAATGTGTATTAATACTCCGTGGGGTCTGCAGAATGTGTATTAATACTCCGTGGGGTCTGCAGAATGTGTATTAATACTCCGTGGGGTCTGTAGAATGTGTATTAATACTCCGTGGGGTCTGTAGAATGTGTATTAATACTCCGTGGGGTCTGTAGAATGTGTATTAATACTCCGTGGGGTCTGTAGAATGTGTATTAATACTCCGTGGGGTCTGTAGAATGTGTATTAATACTCCGTGGGGTCTGTAGAATGTGTATTAATACTCCGTGGGGTCTGTAGAATGTGTATTAATACTCCGTGGGGTCTGTAGAATGTGTATTAATACTCCGTGGGGTCTGTAGAATGTGTATTAATACTCCGTGGGGTCTGTAGAATGTGTATTAATACTCCGTGGGGTCTGTAGAATGTGTATTAATACTCCGTGGGGTCTGTAGAATGTGTATTAATACTCCGTGGGGTCTGTAGAATGTGTATTTATACTCCGTGGGGTCTGTAGAATGTGTATTTATACTCCGTGGGGTCTGTAGAATGTGTATTTATACTCCGTGGGGTCTGTAGAATGTGTATTAATACTCCGTGGGGTCTGTAGAATGTGTATTAATACTCCGTGGGGTCTGTAGAATGTGTATTAATACTCCGTGGGGTCTGTAGAATGTGTATTAATACTCCGTGGGGTCTGTAGAATGTGTATTAATACTCCGTGGGGTCTGTAGAATGTGTATTAATACTCCGTGGGGTCTGTAGAATGTGTATATGGTGTCATTTCATGGGGCTCTGAATAATACGGAGAGGTGCTGGCCTTAAACTGTGGTCAAAGTACAGGAAAAAACGATTATATGTGCCAATGGAGAGTACCTAGTAGGGTCTGTAGACTGTGTATATGGTGTCATTTCATGGGGCTCTGAATAATACGGAGGGTTGCTGGCCTTTAACTCTGTCCGTCCCATTGGCGCCCGAATCACAACACGTGTTCCTCCTGCACTACAGAAAAGCCGCTAACCCCAAAAAATGGGGGAAATCCGAAACCTGGAAAAAGAAAACCAAGAAAACGGAATTTGGGGGGGGGGGGGGGGGATATTTTTTAAAGGCCCTACCAACGTGACTGCACTTTAGAGTGTGTCATCCTGCAGCACAGCATTATGGGGGAAGTTGAGGTCAGGCCCAATATTGTCCATGCACCCAGGAGGGAAAGAGGTTGGACCATCCTAGAAATGTTTTACAGTAACATAAAAGCGTCTGCTAAATTTGATATATTATCTAAATCGACTTACAGTCATGCGTGAATACATTTCTACGTATGGGTGGTCCCTGGAATTGAACCCGCTATCCTGGTGTTGCAATGCTCTACCAAGATGCATCACAGGGTTATAGATGCTTTGTGAAGCCTCAATTTAATATGATGTAATAAGGCCTTTATTAAGCGGTGCTTATGCCACCCTTTATAAAGCACAGGTTTATATCATATTTGACAGTGTGTTATGTGACAGTTATGAACCCTTTATAAAGCATGACATATGGTTATAGATGATTTGTAACACATTTCTATGGTGTTTCTATGTGTCTATCGACCCCGTCCGCTCGTGTCCATCGACCCCGTCCGCTCGTGTCCATCGACCCCGTCCGCTCGTGTCCATCGACCCCGTCCGCTCGTGTCCATCGACCCCGTCCGCTCGTGTCCATCGACCCCGTCCGCTCGTGTCCATCGACCCCGTCCGCTCGTGTCCATCACCACTAAGCTTCAGTTTGTTTGCGTTCTAATAAACGGTTTGAGTGCGTTGGAAGACCGTCTTCATCCGCTTCATACTGCAAGGGGTGTTGTTTATCTTCATAGTTTACCATCTGTGGGAAAACTCCTGGTCCTTGGAGCTGGATATCTAGCTGAAAGGGGAAAACTCCTGGTCCTTGGAGCTGAATATCTAGCTGAAAGGGGAAAACTCCTGGTCCTTGGAGCTGAATATCTAGCTGAAAGGGGAAAACTCCTGGTCCTTGGAGCTGGATATCTAGCTGAAAGGGGAAAACTCCTGGTCCTTGGAGCTGGATATCTAGCTGAAAGGGGAAAACTCCTGGTCCTTGGAGCTGGATATCTAGCTGAAAGGGGAAAACTCCTGGTCCTTGGAGCTGGATATCTAGCTGAAAGGGGAAAACTCCTGGTCCTTGGAGCTGGATATCTAGCTGAAAGGGGAAAACTCCTGGTCCTTGGAGCTGGATATCTAGCTGAAAGGAAATGGGCTTCTCCACAGCATCCTTGTTCACTTTACTGTCTTGTCTGTTGTACTGTAATACTCATCGTCAGGGTAACGTCTGTGTGTTGTACTGTAATACTCATCGTTAGGGTAACGTCTGTGTGTTGTACTGTAATACTCATCGTTAGGGTAACGTCTGTGTGTTGTACTGTAATACTCATCGTTAGGGTAACGTCTGTGTGTTGTACTGTAATACTCATCGTTAGGGTAACGTCTGTGTGTTGTACTGTAATACTCATCGTTAGGGTAACGTGTGTGTTTTATGTTGTAATGTCCTTCCTTCCTCTCGGTTGTAGAAGTGGAACTCCGTCTCCCAAGAGAACGTTGACGACTCGGTCGCCTGCCATCAGAGGAAGCAGAGACCGGTTCACTGGAGAGTCCTACACCGTGCTAGGTAAACGTGCGCGCGCAAACAAAGTAATGTAGCAGAGACAGGTTCACAGGAGAGTTATACACTGCTAGGTAGGTAAACACAACATTAACACATCGCTGTGATAAGTAGGTAAACGCTACCAACCTTATAGCACTCACGCCTGTAGCCATGAAGTGCTTAGAAAAGGCTGGTCATGCCTCACATCAACACCAGAAACCCTAGACCCACTCCAATTAGCATACCGCCGCAACAGATCCAAAGATGATGTAATCTCTATTGCACTCCACACTGCCCTTTCCCACCTGGACAAGAAGATCCACTATGTGAGAATGCTGTTCGTTGACTACAGCTCAGCATTCAACATCATAGTGTCTTCCAAGCTCAACACCAAGCTCAGGATCCTGAGACTGAACACCTCCCTCTGCAACTGGATCCTGTACTTCCGGTACAGGCCGCCCCCAGATGGTGAGGGAAGGTAACAACACATCAGCACACATCCAAAACAGGGGCCCCTCTGGGGTGCGTGCTTAGTCCCCTCCTGTACTCCCTATTTACTCACGACTCCAATACCATCATCAAGTTTGCTGACGACACGACGGTGGTAGGACTGATCACCCACGACGATGAGGTAGCCTATAGGGGGGAAGTGGTCAGAGACCTGGCAGTATGGTGCCAGGACAAAAAAACTTCCCCCTCAACGTCAGCAACACAAAGGAGCTAATCGTGGACTACAGGAAACGGAGGGAAACGGAGGGGCGACCAACTCCACCACATCGATGTCGCTGTGGTGGAGTAGGTCGAGAGCTATAAGTTCCTCGGTGTCCACTAGGGTTGCACATTTTGGGGAATGTTCAGAGGTGGAAACTTTCCGTTAACGGAAATATATGCATATTGTAATATTAATACCATTTAAATGTAGATGTTTTTTGCATTGGATATATTTATGGAAACATAAACCTTTTACCTTATCATAAGTAGACATAATTGCAAATGATTAAATCCTTCCAATAGAAAAAAAAAATACAATTGAGTTACAAATTTAACTTTGATTAAATGAGTTGACTCTTCAAATGGGATGATTTCACTGAACAACAAAAGAAAGGGAATATTGAATGATCCCAATGATCCATCACATCTCCCAAAAACGTTTTAAACAGATCTGTAAAATGATAGTCTAGAAACTAAAGCTTTGGTTGTCTTCCTCTCAGGCTTCCATGTCTTCTCCCTGGACCTCCTCAATGTCCACCTCTTGAACATCAGACTCCATGTCTTCTCCCTGGACCTCCTCAATATCCACCTCTTGAACATCAGACTCTGAGGCCTCATCTTCACTGTCACTTTCCAACCTTGTTGAGGATGGCTCATTGTCAGGCTCAAAAAGCCTCAAATTCGCCCAGATAGACAATTCTTCAACCCTTGTATTGGTCAGCCTGTTGCGTGTTTTGGTGTGTTCCCAAACAAGGACCAGTTGCGCTCTGAGGCGGCTGATGTTGGTGGGATTTGGAGGATGATGGAGGTACAGGGGAAAGAACCTCAGATCCACAAAGTCCCTTCCACCAGGTGGCTGATGAGATATGTTGGCACCACTGCCATATTGCATCTCCATCCCAAAGCCCTTGCTTGGAAGTGTACTTCGTCAGACTGCCCAGAACCTTGTCCTCATCCAGGCCAAGGTGGCGAGACACAGTAGTGATGACACCATAGGCCTTGTTGATCTCTGCAGCCGACAGGATGCTCTTGCCAGCATACTTGGGGTCCAACATGTACGCTGCGGCGTGTACGGGCTTCAGGCTGAAGTCTTCACGCTTTTTGATGTATTTCAGAACTGCAGTTTCCTCTGCTTGGAGCAACAGTGAAGTGGGCAGTATGGATTTCTTCTCTTACATCTGCAAACAGAGTCTGAACATCAGACAGGATGGCATTGTCTCCCTGCTATAGGTTTCAGGCTGCTTACCACTCTCTCCCAAAATACACCATCCAGGAGGATCCTCTTGATGAGGCTGTCCATATCAGCAGACTGTGATATAGCCATTTCTTGGAGAGACTCCTTCCCCTCCAGGAGACTGTCAAACATGATGACAACACCGACCCAATGGGTGTTGCTGGGCAGCTTCAATGTGGTGCTCTTATTCTTCTCACTTTGCTTGGTGAGGTAGATTGCTGCTATAACTTGATGACCCTTCACATACCTAACCATTTCCTTGGCTCTCTTGTATAGTGTATCCATTGTTTTCAGTGCCATGATGTCCTTTAGGAGCAGATTAAATGCATGAGCAGCACAGCCAATGGGTGTGATGTGAGGGTAGGACTCCTCCACTTTAGACCAAGCAGCCTTCGTGTTCACAGCGTTGCCTGTCACCAGTGCAAATACCTTCTGTGGTCCACAGTTTGGATGGTGTATCAATACACCCAGTCACTAAAAAGACACATGCTTTCTTCCCAACTCAGTTTCCGGAGAGGAAGGAAACTGCTCAGAGATTTCACCTTGAGGACAATGGTGACTTTAAAACAGTTACAGAGTTTAATGGCTGTGATAGGAGAAAACTGAGGATGGATCAACAATATTGTAGCTACTCCACAATACTAACCTAATTGACAGAGTGAAAAAATACAGAATATAAAAAATATTCTAAAACATGCATCCTGTTTGCAACAAGGCACTAAAGTAATACTGCAAAAAATGTGGCAAAGCAATTCACTTTTTGTCCTGAATACAAAGTGTGATGTTTGGAGCCAATCCAACACATTATTGAGTACCACTCTCCATATTTTCAAGCATAGTGGTGGCTGCATCATGTTATGGGAATGCTTGTCATCGTTAAGCACTGGGGAGTTTCAGGATAAAAAAATAAATAAATGGGATCAAATCAAACATTATTTGTCACATGTGCCGAATACAACAAGTGTAGACCCTACCGTTAAATGCTTACTTACAAGCACCTAACCAACAGTGCAGTTAAAAAATATTTACCAAATAAATAATAAATATTTAACACATCGCTGTGATAGGTAGGTAAACGCTACCAACCTTATAGCACTCACGCCTGTAGCCATGAAGTGCTTGGAAAAGGCTGGTCATGCCTCACATCAACACCAGAAACCCTAGACCCACTCCAATTAGCATACCGCCCCAACAGACCCCCCCCCCCCCCCACACGTGATACCAACATTCAAGTTGTGTAGTTTGCTCTGTCTGTCAAGGGATTGATAAGCCTCCATGTCTGTCCACCCCCCCCCCCCCCCCAGGTGATACCAGTATGGACTGTGGTCAACACTACTGGGAGGTGAAAGCCCTGAAAGACTGTAAGTCCTACAGTGTTGGAGTCTCCTACAGGAACCTGGGAAAGTTTGACCAGCTGGGTAAGACCAACACTACCTGGTGTATCCACATCAACCACTGGCTGCAGGCCTCCTTCGCTGCCAAGCACAACAACAAGGCCAAGAGCCTGGACGGCACCGTACCGGATCGCATCGGAGTCTTCTGTGACCTGGACTCAGGTGGGTTTATGTTAGAGACACATGGGGACCACACCTGGTTTCAAATATTATTTGAAATATTTCAGATACTTTTGCGTATTTGCTTTAGCGTGCCTGAGATGGCAGATAGGTGGTGTTTGCACTTTGGGGACTATTTAGTTGGTTACTTTTCGGCAGGAAAGCTCAGTCACGCACAGCTAAAGTATTAGGAGCTAGGACTCGTTGTTGATCCATACATTTGATGCAGCTAGGACTCGTTGTTGATCCATACATTTGATGCAGCTAGGACTCGTTGTTGATCCATACATTTGATGCAGCTAGGACTCGTTGTTGATCCATACATTTGATGCAGCTAGGACTCGTTGTTGATCCATACATTTGATGCAGCTAGGACTCGTTGTCGATCCATACATTTGATGCAGCTAGGACTCGTTGTTGATCCATACATTTGATGCAGCTAGGACTCGTTGTTGATCCATACATTTGATGCAGCTAGGACTCATTGTTGATCCATACATTTGATGCAGCTAGGACTCGTTGTTGATCCATACATTTGATGCAGCTAAGACTCGTTGTTGATCCATACATTTGATACAGCTATACCTGTGGTATCTTGTACTGACACTTTCACCAACTGAGTTACAATGCGGGTCCTCATTGTTCTACGCGGTACAGATTGGTGTGTTTTACAGTCAGTCAGGGTGGAATACCATATCCCTCAGGCGCCGGCGACCCGTGACACGTATACACAGGCCATCGGATACGGCCATATTAAATTTAATCTCTCTTCCCCAGGAAGTGATTACAAACTGGGCTTTTCTCCTGAGTACCAGAAAACACTTTACATCGTGCTCTCTCTGTGCATGACGTGACGTGGATACAATAGTTTGAATTCTGTTTTGTTTTCTCTTGGTCTTCCTCAGGACAACTGTCCTTCTACAACGCTGAAACGAAGCAGTTGATCCACACGTTCAAGGCTAAGTTTAGCCAACCTGTAGTACCGGCCTTCATGGTAAGTTTTGTCTGTATTCTGGTTGATATTCTTGTCTTGTCTGCCACTCCCTCATACCTGTACTGTATACCCCCTGCTTGTCCTAGATAACTAGATAAAAACCTAGAGAACACCAGAGAACTTGTCCTGCCTTTCTTGAACTCAACACTGGTACTTGTCTTTTCTAACTAGCGCTGACATTGCTGAGGAAATGTCCTTACTGTGACTAGTATCTGGTTGTCCCACCTTTCTGTCTCATGATGATGAATGCACTAACTGTACATCTCTCTGGATAAGTCCCAGACCACAGGTCCATAGGTCACAGGCTAGTTCAGTCCCAGACCACAGGTCCGTAGGTCACAGGCTAGTTCAGTCCCAGACCACAGGTCCGTAGGTCACAGGCTAGTTCAGTCTCAGACCACAGGTCCGTAGGTCACAGGCTAGTTCAGTCCCAGACCACAGGTCCGTAGGTCACAGGCTAGTTCAGTCCCAGACCACAGGTCCGTAGGTCACAGGCTAGTTCAGTCCCAGACCACAGGTCCGTAGGTCACAGGCTAGTTCAGTCCCAGACCACAGGTCCGTAGGTCACAGGCTAGTTCAGTCCCAGACCACAGGTCCATAGGTCACAGGCTAGTTCAGTCCCAGACCACAGGTCCATAGGTCACGATAAAACAGGTCCCTAGGGGACCAACACAATATGACACGTGTTACACAAAATTGGGATTTTAAAAGAGAGTGAGAGAGAGAAAAACACACTTTGGTGCATTTGTCAACTATGCTTATTTTAACCCTAACGTTGCCCCGAACTGCCGCTCTTATGGGTCAGAATAGAATGATGTAATTACGTGTTGAAGGTCTCCGACGGGGTGTCTCAGCTTGGACCGGATTCCGACATCTCTGATGACGGTCCGTCTTCGGTTACCGGGTGTAACTCTCTCGTTTCTCCTCACGATGTCAGTGTCCTTTCTCTTAGTGGTCTGTTTCCTCGCCCTGAAAACGGGTCTTCGGAGGAGAGCTAATCAACCGTGTGGATGGTTCCAGCATGGGAAGGAAAACAGTGTAGACACACGATTCCTTGGAGAGCGGTGACATGGTGGTCCTGCTGGAATTCACCCCCTTTAGATACGGCTACTCATCCATAGGTTGTTAAAAGGTCTTCTTCAACCTCGTGTTGCGTTTTGGGTTTCCTGACCACTTAGACCTTGGCTGCAGCTCATGGTCACTTAGTCTGATATGTTAAAAGGAATTTTGTCTGCTGCCTTAGTTTTACAGTGGGCGTGAGGTGTCATAACCTCCCCCCATCTCCATACCTCTCCATCTCTTCCCCTCTGGTGGGTGTAAGAGATCTCGCTGTAGGATTGTGGTCCACAGTAACCTGACCTGAGCAGGCCAGTCATGACGTGTGTTTTGTTATCTACAGGTATAATGTGGTGGACTATGATAGAGGTTTTGTATTAATGTATTGTGTTCTTCCAGGTATGGTGCGGAGGACTGAGCCTCAGTACAGGCATGCAGGTCCCCAGTGCAGTCAAGAGTTTCCAGAAGACCGAGAACGGCCTGGGAGGATCCAACAGCAGCCTCAACAGCATGGCCCAGTAGCCCAGACTGACTGGATGTGTCTGGAACAGCACCCTATTCCCTAGAACTGCAGTTCCCTAGCAGTTCCCGCTCAGCCCAGTCAAAACTGTTCGCTGCTCTGGCACCCCAATGGTGGAACAAACTCCCTCACGACGCCAGGACAGCGGAGTCAATCACCACCTTCCGGAGACACCTGAAACCCCACCTCTTTAAGGAATACCTAGGATAGGATAAAGCAATCCTTCTGACCCCACCCCCCCCCCCCCCCCCCTTAAAAGATTTAGATGCACTATTGTAAAGTGGCTGTTCCACTGGATGTCATAAGGTGAATGCACCAATTTGTAAGTCGCTCTGGATAAGAGCGTCTGCTAAATGACTTAATGACTAGAACTCTCTAACTCAACTCTGGAGCTGCAAGCCAGTTCCACTGCGGTTTTTTCATTGTTCCCCTCTATTCAGGGACTGATTTAGACCTGGGACACCAGGTTGGTGATTCCCCTCTAATCAGGGACTGATTTAGACCTGGGACACCAGGTGGGTGATTCCCCTCTATTCAGGGACTGATTTAGACCTGGGACACCAGGTGGGTGATTCCGCTCTAATCAGGGACTGATTTAGACCTGGGACACCAGGTGGGTGATTCCGCTCTAATCAGGGACTGGTTTAGACCTGGGACAACAGGTGGGTGATTCCCCTCTAATCAGGGCCTGATTTAGACCTGGGACACCAGGTGGGTGCAATAATTATCAGGTACAACAGAAACCCAGCAGGCTCCGGACCTCGTGGGGTCAGAGTTCAATACCCCTGACCTCGTGGGGTCAGAGTTCAACACCCCTGCTCTAAAAGGCACTATATAAGGAATAGGGTGCCATTTCGGATGCAACCAATGATTTAACTGAACTCGCTCCTGTTCTGACTTCCTGCTTCCTGTGCAAGTACAATCCCTTCCTGTTCTTGATCTGTCAGTCAACCCAGAGCCGCCCCAACGCATGAGAAACACTGAGCCTGTCTGGCGCCAGAAGAAACCAAACCAGCCTTGCATTCTCTCCTCACAGTTTAACCAAGTTTAACCAAGCAGCTACAGACCCTTAAGGGAATGAAGATCTGGCCCCCCCCGTGGTGCACAACAATAACCCAGCTACAGCATTAGGGGAACCCCTCTGAACCAGGTTCCAGATCTCATTAGGGAATCGACCACCCATAGGATTCTCACTCTGTATCGGGAATGCTAGATGTTTAAATCAGGGAATAGACCGGGGCTTTTCTCCCTGGTTTTAGTTAGAACGCTGAGTTTTAGATCATTCTGTGTCTCTCTGAAGTGTGAAGGTGCGTTTTGGCATGATGAGAAACTCTTTTGTTTACTTAGCAGCTGTATATTGTCTCCTATATTTCTGTTTTTTGATGTATGGCAGTATGGCAGTGTGAGAGAATGGCTTAGAAACACTTTCCTCTCTCCTAGAGGCTTCTTTTCAATCAATCAAGTTTATTTTATATAGCCCTTCGTACATCAGCTAATATCTCGAAGTGCTGTACAGAAACCCAGCCTAAAACCCCAAACAGCTAGTAATGCAGGTGTAGAAGTCTGGTCTGAACCCTCAGTTTCTTCGGTATGACAGACACCAAAACCTTGTCGGAACAGAACTGCAAGCTTACTCTATTATTCCTGATGATGTAGGGTTAAATAATGGAGGACTTCTGTACTGTATGGTACTGTATGGTACTGTATGGTACTGTATGATACTGTGTAATACTGTGTAATACTGTGTAATACTGTATGGTACTGTATGATACTGTATGGTACTGTATGATACTGTGTAATACTGTGTGGTACTGTGTGATACTGTATGGTACTGTATGATACTGTGTAATACTGTGTAATACTGTATGGTACTGTATGATACTGTATGGTACTGTATGATACTGTGTAATACTGTGTGGTACTGTGTGATACTGTATGGTACTGTATGATACTGTGTAATACTGTGTAATACTGTATGGTACTGTATGATACTGTATGGTACTGTATGATACTGTGTAATACTGTGTGGTACTGTGTGATACTGTGTAATACTGTATGGTGCTGTATAATACTGTATGGTGCTGTATAATACTGTCTGTCTGTCGTGTTCTTATCCCTGTCTGTCTGTCGTGTTCTTATCCCTGTCTGTCTGTCGTGTTCTTATCCCTGTCTGTTTGTTTGTCTATCTGTCTGTGGTGTTCTTATGTCTGTCTTGTTCTTACCTGTCTGTCTTGTTCTTACCTGTCTGTCTGTGTCTGTTGTTCTTATTCTCCTCAAATAGCGCATCCTCAGTCAGTTTCCTATTAGTTTCCTAGGATGCATCCTCAGTCAGTTTCCTAGGATGCATCCTCAGTCAGTTTCCTAGGATGCATCCTCAGTCAGTTTCCTAGGATGCATCCTCAGTCAGTTTCCTAGGATGCATCCTCAGTCAGTTTCCTAGGATGCATCCTCAGTCAGTTTCCTAGGATGCATCCTCAGTCAGTTTCCTAGGATGCATCCTCAGTCAGTTTCCTAGGATGCATCCTCAGTCAGTTTCCTATTACTGTACCTTAGGATGCATCCTCAGTCAGTTTCCTATTACTGTACCTTAGGATGCATCCTCAGTCAGTTTCCTAGGATGCATCCTCAGTCAGTTTCCTATTACTGTACCTTAGGATGCATCCTCAGTCAGTTTCCTATTAGTTTCCTAGGATGCATCCTCAGTCAGTTTCCTATTACTGTACCTTAGGATGCATCCTCAGTCAGTTTCCTATTACTGTACCTTAGGATGCATCCTCAGTCAGTTTCCTATTACTGTACCTTAGGATGCATCCTCAGTCAGTTTCCTATTACTGTACCTTAGGATGCATCCTCAATCAGTTTCCTATTACTGTACCTTAGGATGCATCCTCAGTCAGTTTCCTATTAGTTTCCTAGGATGCATCCTCAGTCAGTTTCCTATTACTGTACCTTAGGATGCATCCTCAGTCAGTTTCCTATTAGTTTCCTAGGATGCATCCTCAATCAGTTTCCTATTAGTTTCCTAGGATGCATCCTCAATCAGTTTCCTATTACTGTACCTTAGGATGCATCCTCAGTCAGTTTCCTATTAGTTTCCTAGGAAGCATCCTCAGTCAGTTTCCTATTACTGTACCTTCAAAGCATTTAAACTGAATTTCATCTCATGATTAAGGCTCAGGAACGGCAGGTCTTAAAATGAGATTTGAAAAGGGTATTATACAGATATATAGATATTGATAATCATATGGTCATCATCAGTTGGAAGGAGTCTGTCAAATAATTGTGTCAAAACCACCACCTAAGATTGTTTTTAGTGGAGAAGAGAAATGTAAATAGGATACTGTCTTCTGGTGTCTGGACAATGCCTTGGAAATAATTCCAGAAAACAACCAAGCGGGCGGCAGATCTAACCACCGCCGACAAGAAAACATATTTCATCATACATAACAACATTCTTGATTTTGTTTTGAAATAATTATCTAACTTGACACAATTTAGTTCTCAGTGGTCTGAACGCTGGAGACATTTACCTTGATTATTGAGCCAGATTGATTCATTAAAATAACAGACCCATCGTTTTCATCTGTACATCATGTATAATGGTCCAACTCTTTTCAATGTTTGGTTATTTCATTTTCTACTATATTTTCCCATGCTGCTGTTCTGTTCTGTGTTTGGCCCTGGTGGTGGGGGGGGTGAGTGACATCTCTCCTGTTGTCTTCAAGTGGGCCAACCTTTTTTGAGACACATTCACACTTTACATAAATATTTGTTTGATATTTGACCGTGACATCAATCAATCAATCAAATGTATTTATAAAGCCCTTTTTTGCATCAGCAGATGTCACAAAGTGCTGTACAGAAACCCAGCCTAAAACCCCAAACAGCAAGCAGTGCAGATGTAGAAGCACGGTGCATGTGACTCTATAGATATCTCCTCCTCTTTGTTGAACACCAAATAAACTGTTTCACCCCTAGCCAAGTGTTTTATCTTCATACCCTCGATTATAAATAATTGACCCCTTATTCTAGGGTATTGAGGCAGCTTGATTTCATTAAAAAAAAAAAATGTAAGTGAAGAATTTCTATGTTTTCGCTTACAAACATTTTGAAATGCAATGAGCTATCTATTTTAAATGTATTCCACAGATGGCTATTCAAGTGTGACCTGTTATCATCTATTGTTCCACAGATGGCTATTCTAGTGTGACCTATCATATATTCTTCCACAGATGGTAGGCTAGGGCTATTCTAGTGTGACCTGTTATCATCTATTCTTCCACAGATGGTAGGCTAGGGCTATTCTAGTGTGACTTGTTATCATCTATTCTTCCACAGATGGTAGACTAGGGCTATTCTAGTGTGACCTATCATCTATTCTTCCACAGATGGTAGGCTAGGGCTATTCTAGTGTGACCTGTTATCATCTATTCTTCCACAGATAGGGCTATTCTAGTGTGACCTATTATCTATTCTTCCACAGATGGTAGGCTAGGGCTATTCTAGTGTGACTTGTTATCATCTATTCTTCCACAGATGGTAGACTAGGGCTATTCTAGTGTGACCTATCATCTATTCTTCCACAGATGGTAGGCTAGGGCTATTCTAGTGTGACCTGTTATCATCTATTCTTCCACAGATAGGGCTATTCTAGTGTGACCTATTATCTATTCTTCCACAGATGGTAGGCTAGGGCTATTCTAGTGTGACCTGTTATCATCTATTCTTCCACAGATGGTAGACTAGGGCTATTCTAGAGATGTATTTTTCATTTAACTAGGCAAGTCAGTTAAGAACAAATTCTTACTTACAATGATGGCCTAGGAACAGTGGGTTAACTGCCTTGTTCAGGGGCAGAACTACATATTTTTACCTTGTTGCTAGCTGACCTTTCAGTTACTGGCCCAACGCTCTAACCACTAGGCTGGTAGTAGCCAGACGAAAGCCACATGACCGCCCGCTTGGAGTTTGCCAAAAGACACCGAAAGGACTCTGACCATGAGGAACAAGATTCTCTGGTCTGATGAAACCAAGATTGAACTCTTTAGCCTGAGCGCCAAGCGTCACATCTGGAGGAAACCTGGCACCATCCCTACGGTGAAGCATGGTGGTGGCAGCATCATGCTGTTAGGATGTTTTTCAGCGACAGTGACTGGGAGACTAGTCAGGATCGAGGGAAAGATGAACGGAGCAAAGTACAGAAAGATCCTTGATGAAAACCTGCTCCAGAGCACTCAGGCCCTCAGACTGGGGTGAAGGTTCACCTTCCAACAGGACAACGACCATAAGCACACAGCCAAGACAACGCAGGAGTGGCTTTGGGACAAGTCTCTGTATGTCCTTGAGTGGCCCAGCCAGAGCCCGGACTTGAACCCGATCAAACATCTTTGGAGGGACCTAAAAATAGCTGTATAGCGATGCTCCCCATCCAACCTGACAGAGCTTGACAGGATCTGTATAGAAAAATGGGATTAACTCCCCAAATACAGGTGTGCCAAGCATGTAGTGTCATACACAAGAAGACTTGAGGCTGTAATCGCTGCAAAAGTTGCTAACCTTACCACAGCCAGAGATATTAGCACAGAAAATGGCTAGCTAAAGGTAGCTAACTAGCTAACACTAAAGCTATCTACATAATTATGATCGGACAACCTACAGTATTTAACCTGAATGACCATCAAATTTAATCATTCTTAATGTTTGTTACTTACCGTTTTGTCAGCCAAAACACATTTAGTCTGTCGAAATAATTTTTGGCCGTTTTCCACTCGTACTGGTGGACTTCACGCGCTAGTGGCGGGAGAATTAACCCACTGTCCGAGTCAAATAGCCAAAACGTAATAACCCAGCACCAACAACCTCGCTATATTTACAGAAAACAACACAACTATTGACCCCAGTGCCTGCAACCCAGCAATTAGGTCATCCAAAAAACCCAACATTTTGTTGACTTGTAACTTGCAAGAAGCCTTGACCTGTCTGGTGCACATTATTTCTGTACTTCCAATGATCACGATGAGCTAGCTACTAGTTTTATTGCAATGAAAGATCTAATCGTTACAAAGAATGAATGTATCTGCAGCATTTATGAGAATAATACCTGCATTTACTTACCTTGTCAATCTGGAAAGACGATATATACTCATTTATCACTCAAGAAAGGCTTTATGAGGGAGCGTACCAGGAACATCTCTCCAGGGTGTCGATGCATCCTCCTCCCAATACAGCCTCCTCCAACACCACGGCTAGGAGAAGGGTATCCATCTGCTACAGGGAAGTTTTACTCTGATGTCAAATCGACTCATTTTGTTGCTAGCTCAGCTGTTGTCCTAGCTAACATGCTACTGAACCGTGACACTTTTATATTGACATGCATATTTTGTTTTAAAAAACCGCAATGACATAATTTAACCATATGGATTAGTCTAGTGAGACGGTCGCAAATTAGATTGGTGTATTATTATTTTGAATTTTTGTACATGTTGCCAATTGTGCAACTCTTGTTCCTAAATGTATTTAGTTACTTATTTGGTGCTTAAACTTGAACTCCAGATATGTCATTTCCCGCGAAATGCCTCGTTTCACACTCCCTCGTCTGATTGGTCGAGTAGGCGGCTTCTGACTTTGTGGCTGTGGTAACTAGTGACGACCAGAAGACGGTCATGACTAGAAGGAAACCAGCATTTATCAAATTAACGTCAAACGCTAACCTTAACATTTTACCTAAATATCCTAACCTGCTACTTGAATTATTCTAAACTGCTGCGTAAATTATCCTAATTTGCTACGAAAAATCTGATTCTGAAGTTAATTAGACAAAAGCTGGTTCCGTCTAGCCAAGACCCCATCAGACAGCTCAGCGCAGACGGCCGTCGAGAGCTTCAAAACGACTGCAGGCGACTGCCTGACTGATTTACAAATCACATAGCATCATAAATAACTACTCATCCTCATTTGTAGATCAGTCAGTCACAATTTACCCATGATACATTTCGGTTTTAACGCTCTCGAACACGGCCTATGAAATGCTTGCACCCATCTGACATGGATTGCAGAGTTTAGCTCAATTATGTGTGGCTGTTATTGTATGTGGGGCATATGAGTCAGTCACCTTGTTGTTTTCCTTCATACTGTCATAGAATGTCATAAAATAGACACAAGAGGTTAGTTCTAAATATATTTGGTCATACTCTCACAGAATACAGCGTGTACTCTTCCAGCCCAGCAGGAGGCGATGTAACTAGATGTAGCCTGATGCTGAACAACGTCACTGTCATAGAAGAAGTCAGTAGTTTGTTTAGATTTTTATTTTTTGTTCGGACGTTGAAGCTACAAAGACTAAACTGGCTTTGGTAAGTTAACATGTGAATTCATTAATGTTACATCTTGGACCATTATTATCCAGTTAGCTGGCTTTTTCAATCTCGGTTTTATCAGGATATCCCTGAGAATGATTGTTGTTTGCTGGGCCCATCGGCTGTCTAGGCTAACGCACCGGTAACATCGTACCGTTATTGATGTCCGAATACTGTCATTTCAGGCTGTAATATCTTCTCTCGGTTACACTAAATGTAGCTACTTCAAAGTGACATGTGTGTCAACATGAGATGCAGTGCTATATTTTTGCAGAAGAGTAACGTTAGATGGAGACTATATAGTACCTATACCAGGGATGGGAAACTTTGATGGTGGTGGGGGCCAGCAATAAAATATGAACTCATCATGAGGGTTCCGCAGTGGCTCGCAGGTTAGCGTAGTTTTAACATAAGAGAAGAAACTGCTGATGTGATGCGCAGACAAATTTCAAAATTGCACCTTGTGTATTATACTATTCTAACTGTCAACAGTAAGTTGAGACCCAGACCGAGTTAATAAAAATAAAACATTAAAACAGGCCATTATATATATTTTTTCCTTCAGTTTTTGAAAATTGATCAGCAAGCATACAAAAGGTGGGGGTCCTGCCAGTTGCCTGCTGTAGTGAGCATCTCGCTCTGTCTCTCTCTCTCTCTCTCTCTGTGTGTCTCTCTCTCTGTCTCTCTCTCTCTGTGTGTCTCTGTCTCTCCCTCTCTGTCTCTCTCTCTCTGTCTCTCTCTCTCTGTCTCTCTCTCTCAGTATCCCTGCCATCTGATGAACATGCTCAACACTACTACTCTACCACAGTAGAGGACCACCTCAACACTACTACTCTACTACAGATGACATCTTTGGCTCTGTGCCAGAGCAACTAAGGAGGACTGATGCTTCGCTTTAACAAAACAGCGGTTCTGGCCCTCCTCATAGCTACCAGCTCTGTTTTCCTCCTATTTCAGCTCTATCACTACAGACAGCACGTCTCTCAGGTGAGTTGAACTTGACAACATAGGTTTTGCTGTAAATCTATGCATGGATATTGACCCACTGGCTGGCATATTTTTCCATACAAACTGGACGTTGTGTGCACCACAATGTTTAACTTTTGATTTCGTTTTAGAATGGACCACATATCTTTGGCAGGACAGTTCATCTGTCAGGAAAGGATACTCAATGGGTAAGCTCTTTATAGGCTAGACCTTCTATTCCATTACCGTTTTCACCACAGATAAGCAACACATACAGTTGAAGTCGGAAGTTTACATACACCTTAGCCAAATACATTTAAACCCAGTTTTTCACAATTCCTGACATTTAATCCTAGTAAAAATTCCCTGTCTTACGTCAGTTAGGATCACCACTTTAATTTAAGAATGTGAAATGTCAGAATAATAGTAGAGAGAATGATTTATTTCAGCTTTTATTTCTTTCATCACATTCCCAGTGGGTCAGAAGTTTACATACACTCAATTAGTATTTGGTAGCATTGCCTTTAAATTGTTTAACTTGGGTCAAATGTTTCAGGTAGCCTTCCACAAGCTTCCCACAATAAGTTGGGTGAATTTTGGCCCATTCCTCCTGACAGAGCTGGTGTAACTGAGTCAGGTTTGTAGGCCTCCTCGCTCGCACATGCTTTTTCAGTTCTGCCCACAAATTTTCTGTAGGTTTGAGGTCAGGGCTTTGTGATGGCCACTCCCAATACCTTGACTTTGTTGTCCTCAAGCCATTTTCTCACAACTTTGGAAGTATGCTTCGGGTCATTGTCCATTTGAAAGACCCATTTGCGACCAAGCTTTAACTTCCTGACTGATGTCTTGAGATGTTGCTTCAATATATCCACATAATTTTCCCACCTCATGATGCCATCTATTTTGTGAAGTGCACCAGTTCCTCCTGCAGCAAAGCACCCCCACAACATGATGCTGCCACCCCCGTGTTTCACGGTTGGGATGAGGTTCTTCGGCTTGCAAGCGTCCCCATTTTTTCTCCAAACATAACGATGGTCATTATACAGATAAACGTGGTACCTTCAGGCGTTTGGAAATTGCTCCCAAGGATGAACCAGACTTGTGGAGGTCTACATTTTTTTTCTGAGGTCTTGGCTGATTTCTTTTGATTTTTCCCATGATGTCAAGCAAAGAGGCACTGAGTTTGAAGGTAGGCCTTGAAATACATCTACAGGTACACCTCCAATTGACTCCAATTATGTCAATTAGCCTATCAGAAGCTTCTAAAGCCATGACATCATTTTCTGGAGTTTTCCAAGCTGTTTAAAGGCACAGTCAACTTAGGGTATGTAAACTTCTGACCCACTGGAGTTATGATACAATGAATTATAAGTGAAATAATCTGTCATGCACAAAGTAGATGTCCTAACTGACTTGTCAAAACTCTAGAAATTTGTGGAGTGGTTGAAAAACGAGTTTTAATGTCTCCAACCAAAGTGTATGTAAACTTCCGACTTCAACTGTATAATCAAATCAAATATTATTGGTCACATACACAGGATTAGCAGATGTTATTGCGAGTGTAGCGAAATGCTTGTATACAAAATGACTTTCCGCTAGTCTTTTGAATATCATTTATGTTGGGTTAAAATGTATGAATAGTCTATGTGAGTAACCTGTTAATTTCCAGTCCTCTGAGCCATATGTTCAAATGGGTTTGTTGTTGTTGTTGAATCGGGACCCTGTCTACTAATACAGCAGGTGGTGAAGAAGTTCATGGGTCTTGTCCATAAGTACAACATGCCAGTGTTCCTGGTGGACACAGCCTCCCTAGGCCTCCTGTCTCAGGACTCTATGCTGCTGAGAGACAGCCTGGTTAAAGAACCCCACTGTGCTTTCCTCTGCACTAACAGAGACGTCCTCACCTTCGCTCTGCTCAACAACCTTTGGAAATACGACGTAAGGACTTAAGCGACACTCGGCTACAGATAACAAGAGCTAAATATAGAGCGAAATATAGCGCTATAGAGCGAGATGTAGAGTGAGATATAGAGCTGTAGAGTGAGATATAGAGCTGTAGAGCTAGTTATAGAGCTGTAGAGCTAGTTATAGAGCTGTAGAGCTAGTTATAGAGCTGTAGGGCTAGTTATAGAGCTGTAGGGCTAGTTATAGAGCTGTAGAGCTAGTTATAGAGCTGTAGAGCTAGTTATAGAGCTGTAGAGCTAGTTATAGAGCTGTAGAGCTAGTTATAGAGCTGTAGAGCTAGTTATAGAGCTGTAGAGCTAGTTATAGAGCTAGTTATAGAGCTATAGAGCTAGTTATAGAGCTGTAGAGCTAGATTTAGAGCTGTAGAGCTAGATTTAGAGCTGTAGAGCTAGATTTAGAGCTGTAGAGCTAGTTATAGAGCTGTAGAGCTAGTTATAGAGCTGTAGAGCTAGTTATAGAGCTGTAGAGCTAGTTGTAGAGCTAGTTATAGAGCTGTAGAGCTAGTTGTAGAGCTAGTTGTAGAGCTAGTTGTAGAGCTAGTTGTAGAGCTAGTTGTAGAGCTAGTTGTAGAGCTAGTTGTAGAGCTAGTTGTAGAGCTAGTTGTAGAGCTAGTTGTAGAGCTAGTTGTAGAGCTAGTTATAGAGCTATAGAGCTAGTTATAGAGCTGTAGAGCTAGTTATAGAGCTGTAGAGTGAGATTTAGAGCTGTAGAGCGAGTTGTAGAGCGAGTTATAGAGCTGTAGAGCGAGTTATAGAGCTGTAGAGCGAGTTGTAGAGCGAGTTGTAGAGCGAGTTATAGAGCTGTAGAGCTAGTTATAGAGCTGTAGAGCTAGTTGTAGAGCTAGTTATAGAGCTAGATTTAGAGCTAGTTATAGAGCTAGATTTAGAGCTAGTTATAGAGCTGTAGAGTGAGATGTAGAGTGAGATGTAGAGTGAGATGTAGAGTGAGATGTAGAGTGAGATGTAGAGTGAGATGTAGAGTGAGATGTAGAGTGCGATGTAGAGTGCGATGTAGAGTGCGATGTAGAGTGCGATGTAGAGTGCGATGTAGAGTGCGATGTAGAGTGCGATGTAGAGTGCGATGTAGAGTGCGATGTAGAGTGCGATGTAGAGTGCGATGTAGAGTGCGATGTAGAGTGCGATGTAGAGTGCGATGTAGAGTGCGATGTAGAGTGAGATGTAGAGAGAGATGTAGAGCGAGATAGAGATGTAGAGCGAGATAGAGATGTAGAGCGAGATAGAGATGTAGAGCGAGATAGAGATGTAGAGCGGGATAGAGATGTAGAGCGAGATAGAGATGTAGAGCGAGATAGAGATGTAGAGCGAGATAGAGATATATAGAGCTAAATATAGAGAGATGGAGCTAGATGTAGAACTGTTTGTCTAATTATGTCCTCATTTGATTCTAAGCAGAGCTTTGTTTTCATTATAGTTGATAACGTCTTTGATGTGTTTGACTTCTCTGACTTGTCCAGTAGTTATTTGAGCAGAAGTCTGGGTTGTATTCATTAGTACACACCGTAGCTAAATGTTTTTCAACGGAAAATTAACTATTGGACAAGTTTCTGTTCTTTTTCTTCCATTTGGTGCCTAATGAACACAACCCTGGTATCTGTCTGTTTTGATCAGGCTGGTTTGGTGGCAGCAGCTGAAGAGAAGGGCTTTGAACTGTTGGAGGTGCGAGGGAAAGACCCTCGATTGGTCAGCATGGACGACCTGTCAGGAAACGAGATCCCCCTCCACTTCCTGTTCCGTCTCCAAGGTTACGTGGTCCATGTGGTGGTCCTGTACGAGCGCAGCGGGAACTACCTGTGGCATGGTGTCCTGCGACTCAAACCAAACATGGACAGGAAGTTCGCCCCATTCAGAAGGCTGGACTACGGCCGCAACGCTGGAGCCTATGACAGGTAGGTAGACACCAGGAGTGTGTATTCATTAGTGCACATAGTAGCAAACCTTTTAAAACAGAACTTTTACAACGGAAACAATAGTTTCTTATTGGATAAGTTAAAGTTAGTCCCTTCCAGTTTGCTTCCCTTTTGGTTTCTAGTGAATACACCCCAGCCCTTCTTTCTTCTTCTGTAAACCTCCGTAGTCCAGAAAAAACATCGCAAGGGGTCATACATGCTCATGACAAGTCGTACAATGCATTATAACTGCAGATGTTGAGTATTTGTCAATAACCACAGAAGGCTGTAGATTGCAAGAAAACTTAGCTTGGTTGTCTCTCTCCCGTCAGGCCAGAGCTGGTACTGACCACCTTGGACGGGCTAGATGTCCGGATCCCCAGGAACATCTCTGGATTCCTGACTGAATATTCCCACGCTCGTTTTCTGGAGTGTAGATACAGAGATGCACGCTCCTTCTTCCAGGTCTGTACCTTCAAGTCTCACTATTTTGCAACATTTTGTTACGTTACAGACTTTTGTTACGTTACAATTGATTAAATTGTTTTTTCCCCTCATCAATCTATACACAATACCCCATAATGACATCACAATACCCCATAATGACATCACAATACCCCATAATGATGTCACAATACCCCATAATGACAAAGCAAAACTGTTTTTTCAAAATGTTTGCTAATTTCTATCACATTTACGTAAGTATTCAGACACTTTACTCAGTACTTTGTTGAAGCACCTTTGGCAGCGATTACAGCCTCGAGTCTTCTTGGGTATGACGCTACAAGCTTGGCACACCTGTATTTGGGGAGTTTCTCCCATTTCTTCTCTGCAGATCCTGTCAAGCTCTGTCAGGTTGGATGGGGAGCGTCGCTGCACAGATATTTTCAGGTCTCTCCAGAGATGTTTGATCGGGTTCAAGTCCGGGCTCTGGCTGGGCCACTCAAGGACATACAGAGACTTGTCCCAAAGCCACTCCTGCCTTGTCTTGGCTGTGTGCTTATGGTTGTTGTCCTGTTGGAAGGTGAACCTTCACCCCAGTCTGAGGTCCTGAGCGCTCTGGAGCAGGTTTTCATCAAGGATCTCTCTGTACTTTGCTCCGTTCATCTTGACCTCGATCTTGACTAGTCTCTCTGCCGCTGAAAAACATCCCCACAGCATGATTCTGCCACCACCATCCTTCACCGTAGGGATGGTGCCAGGTTTCCTCCAGACGTGGCGCTTGGCATTCAGGCTAATGAGTTCAATCATGTTTTCATCAGACCAGAGAATCTTGTTTCTCATGGTCTGAGAATCATTTAGGTGCCTTTTGGAAAACTCCCAAGTGGGCTGTCATGTGCCTTTTACTGAGGAGTGGCTTCCGTCTGGCCACTCTACCATAAAGGCCTGATCGGTGGAGTACTGCAGAGATGGTTGTCCTTCTGGAAGGTTCTCCCATCTTCACAGAGGAACTCTGGAGCTCTGTCAGAGTGACCATCCGGTTCTTGGTCACCTCCCTGACTAAGGCCCTTCTCCCCTGACTGCTCAGTTTGGCCGGGCGGCCAGCTCTAGGAAGAGTCTTGGTGGTTACAAACTTCAGTTCTTGGGGACCTTCAATGCTGCAGACATTTTTTGGTACCCTTCCCCAGATCTGTACCTCGACACAATCCTGTCTCGGAGCTCTACGGACAATTCCTTCGACCTCGTGGCTTGGTTTTTGCTCTGACATGCACTGTCAACTGTCAACCTTATATAGACAGGTGTGCCTTTCCAAATCATGTCCAATCAATTGAATTTACAACAGGTTGACTCCAATCAAGATGTAGAAACATCTCAAGGATGATCAGTGGAAACAGGATGCACCTGAGCTCCATTTCCAGTCTCATAGCAAAGGGTACTTATGTCAATACGTTATTTCTGTTTTTAACTTTTAATACATTAGCAAACATTTCTATCAACCTGTTTTCGCTTTGTCATTATGGGGTATTGTGATGTCATTATGGGGTATTGTGATGTCATTATGGGGTATTGTGATGTCATTATGGGTATTGTGTGTGTGTGTATATAATAATATTTCATCCATTTTGTAATAAGGCTGTAATGTAATAACATTTGGAAAACTTCAAGGGGTCTGAATACTTTCTCAAGGCAGGACCCACAAGGCCTTTGGACTTTGGTTTCGTCCACTAGCTGAGTGTTGTTGCCTGCTGTTGAATCAGCTGTATCTCAAGTTTTAAGATTCCAGCCTTTGGTTTAGTCCACGACATCTAACCAGTGTTGTTCCCTGTTGGATCAGCTGTACCCTGATGACACGTCTCCTGAGGCAATGAACTTCAGGATGAAGGCTAAGGCTCTGCTCCACCTCGCTGCCAGGATCCTCACTGAGCTCAGAGTCCCCTTCTGGCTGAGCAGTGGTACCTGCTTGGGTAAGACCCTACATAACCCTAACTCTACTTATCCTTAACCCTACATAACCCTAACCCTTCTGGTTGGGTAGTGGTACCTGCCTGGGTAAGACCCTACATAACCCTAACCCTTCTGGCTGAGTAGTGGTACCTGCCTGGGTAAGACCCTACATAACCCTAACCCTTCTGGCTGAGTAGTGGTACCTGCCTGGGTAAGACCCTACATAACCCTAACCCTTCTGGCTGAGTAGTGGTACCTGCCTGGGTAAGACCCTACATAACCCTAACCCTTCTGGCTGAGTAGTGGTACCTGCCTGGGTAAGACCCTACATAACCCTAACCCTTCTGGCTGAGTAGTGGTACCTGCCTGGGTAAGACCCTACATAACCCTAACCCTTCTGGCTGAGTAGTGGTACCTGCCTGGGTAAGACCCTACATAACCCTAACCCTTCTGGCTGAGTAGTGGTACCTGCCTGGGTAAGACCCTACATAACCCTAACCCTTCTGGCTGAGTAGTGGTACCTGCCTGGGTAAGACCCTACATAACCCTAACCCTTCTGGCTGAGTAGTGGTACCTGCCTGGGTAAGACCCTACATAACCCTAACCCTTCTGGCTGAGTAGTGGTACCTGCCTGGGTAAGACCCTACATAACCCTAACCCTTCTGGCTGAGTAGTGGTACCTGCCTGGGTAAGACCCTACATAACCCTAACCCTTCTGGCTGAGTAGTGGTACCTGCCTGGGTAAGACCCTATATAACCCTAACCCTACAGTATCACTCACTACAGTATCATTACCTACAGTATCACTCCCTACAGTGTCATTACCTACAGTATCACTCCCTACAGTATCACTCCCAATGGTATCACTCCCTACGGTATCACTCCCTACGATATCACTCCCTACGATATCACTCACTACAGTATCACTCCCTACAGTATCACTCCCTACAGTATCATTACCTACAGTATCACTCCCTACAGTGTCACCCCTTACAGTATCATTACCTACAGTATCACTACCTACGGTATCACTCCCTACGGTATCACTCCCAACGGTATCATTACCTACAGTATCACTCCCTACAGTGTCACCCCTTACAGTATCATTACCTACAGTATCACTACCTACAGTATCACTCCCTACAGTATCACTCCCTACAGTATCACTCCCTACAGTATCATTACCTACAGTATCATTACCTACAGTATCATTACCTACAGTATCACTACCTACAGTATCACTCCCTACAGTATCACTCCCTACAGTATCATTACCTACAGTATCATTACCTACAGTATCACTCCCTACAGTATCATTACCTACAGTATCACTCCCTACAGTGTCATTACCTACAGTATCACTCCCTACAGTATCACTCCCAATGGTATCACTCCCTACGGTATCACTCCCTACGATATCACTCCCTACGATATCACTCACTACAGTATCACTCCCTACAGTATCACTCCCTACAGTATCACTCCCTACAGTATCATTACCTACAGTATCACTCCCTACAGTGTCACCCCTTACAGTATCATTACCTACAGTATCACTACCTACAGTATCACTCCCTACGGTATCACTCCCAACGGTATCATTACCTACAGTATCACTCCCTACAGTGTCACCCCTTACAGTATCATTACCTACAGTATCACTACCTACAGTATCACTACCTACGGTATCACTCCCTACGGTATCACTCCCTACGGTATCACTCCCTACGGTATCACTACCTACGGTATCACTCCCTACGGTATCACTCCCTACGGTATCACTCCCTACAGTATCACTACCTACCGTATCACTCCCTACAGTATCATTACCTACAGTATCACTCCCTACAGTATCACTCCCTACAGTATCACTCCCTACAGTATCATTGCCTACAGTATCACTACCTACAGTATCATTACCTACAGTATCACTACCTACAGTATCACTCCCTACAGTATCATTACCTACAGTATCACTACCTACAGTATCACTACCTACAGTATCATTTCCTACGGTATCACTCCCTACGGTATCACTCCCTACAGTATCACTACCTACCGTATCACTCCCTACAGTATCATTACCTACAGTATCACTCCCTACAGTATCATTACCTACAGTATCACTCCCTACGATATCACTCCCTACAGTATCATTACCTACAGTATCACTCCCTACGGTATCACTCCCTACAGTATCACTCCCTACGGTATCACTCCCTACAGTATCACCCCTTACGGAATCACTCCCTACAGTGTCACCCCTTACGGTATCACTCCTTACAGTATCACTCCCTACGGTATCATTACCTACGGTATCATTACCTACAGTATCACTCCCTACGGTATCATTATCTACAGTGTCACTCCCTACGGTATCACTCCCTACGGTATCACTCCCTACGGTATCATTACCTACGGTATCATTACCTACAGTATCACTCCCAACAGTATCACTCCCAACGGTATCACTCCCTACGGTATCACTCCCTACAGTATTATTACCTACGGTATCATTACCTACAGTATCATTACCTACATTATCACTCCCTACAGTATCATTCCCTACGGTATCACTCCCTACGGTATCACTCCCTACGGTATCACTCCCAACAGTATCATTACCTACAGTATCATTACCTACGGTATCACTCCCTACGGTATCGCTCCCTACGGTATCACTCCCTACGATATCACTCCCTACGATATCACTCCCTACGGTATCACTCCCTACGATATCACTCCCTACGATATCACTCACTACGGTATCACTCCCTACAGTATCACTCCCTACAGTATCATTACCTACAGTATCACTACCTACAGTATCATTACCTACAGTATCATTCCCTACAGTATCACTCCCTACATTATCACTCCCTACAGTATCATTAGCTACAGTATCATTAGCTACAGTATCACTCCCTACAGTATCACTCCCTACAGTATCATTACCTACAGTATCATTACCTACAGTATCACTCCCAACAGTATCACTCCCAACAGTATCACTCCCTACGGTATCACTCCCTACGGTATCACTCCCTACGGTATCACTCCCTACGGTATCACTCCCTACGGTATCATTACCTACAGTATCATTACCTACAGTATCATTACCTACAGTATCACTCCCTACAGTATCATTACCTACAGTATCATTACCTACAGTATCACTCCCAACAGTATCATTACCTACAGTATCATTACCTACAGCATCATTACCTACAGTATCACTCCCTACAGTATCACTCCTTACAGTATCATTACCTACAGTATCACTCCCTACAGTATCATTAGCTACAGTATCATTAGCTACAGTATCACTCCCTACAGTATCATTACCTACAGTATCACTCCCTACAGTATCATTACCTACAGTATCACTCCCTACAGTATCACTCCCTACAGTATCACTCCCTACAGTATCACTCCCTACAGTATCACTCCCTACAGTATCACTCCCTACAGTATCACTCCCTACAGTATCATTCCCTACAGTATCACTCCCTACAGTATCACTCCCTACAGTATCATTACCTACAGTATCACTCCCTACAGTATCACTCCCTACAGTATCACTCCCTACAGTATCATTACCTATAGTATCATTACCTACGGTATCATTACCTACGGTATCACTCCCAACGGTATCACTCCCAACGGTATCACTCCCTACGGTATCACTCCCTACGGTATCACTCCCTACGGTATCACTCCCTACGATATCACTCACAACAGTATCATTACCTACGGTATCACTCCCTACGGTATCACTCCCTACGATATCACTCCCTACGATATCACTCCCTACGATATCACTCCCTACAGTATCACTCACAACAGTATCATTACCTACAGTATCATTACCTACAGTATCATTAGCTACAGTATCATTAGCTACAGTATCACTCCCTACAGTATCATTACCTACGGTATCACTCCCTACGGTATCACTCCCTACGGTATCACTCCCTACGGTATCACTCCCTACGGTATCACTACCTACAGTATCACTCCCTACAGTATCACTCCCTACAGTATCACTCCCTACAGTATCACTCCCTACAGTATCACTCCCTACAGTATCATTACCTACAGTATCACTCCCTACAGTATCACTCCCTACAGTATCACTCCCTACAGTATCACTCCCTACAGTATCATTACCTACAGTTTCATTACCTACAGGTTAACATGGCCTTCGTCTGTTAAGTTCATGTTTTAAGTATCCCTATAGTTCTGTTATTACGGGGCTATCACTCAGTCAAGAGTGCGCATGCGCAGGAAGTCTAGTGGTTGTTGGACCTAGCCTGGAGTGTAATGGCTACCTTGTAGTGTGTTCATATAGTAGAGTAAACTTTGTTAAACTGGAACCTTGTCATTTCGAGTTAACACGTCTACTCCTCTCTCCTCAGGTTGGTTTCGGCAGTGTGGCGTCATTCCCTACAGTAAAGATGTGGACCTGGGCATCTGGATTAAAGACTACAGACACGATATCACTCAAGCTTTTCAAAAGGCTGGCCTTCCGTTGAAACACAAGTTTGGAAAGGTGTTTCAGTTCATAACATTATATTATTAGAAACATCATGTTGGTTCATTATGTTTGGTTCAAATGGCACCCTATTCTATAGTGCACTACTTTTGACCAGAGCCCTAGTTTTGACCTGTGTCCTGGTCACAAGTAGTGGACTAAATAGTGAATAGGGTGCAATTTCAGATACCCAGTCAATGTGTAGTATCTGTCTCTGTGTAGGATAGCCTGGAACCGTCCTTCTAGGGTTAATGTTATGTGTCTCTGTGGAGGATAGCCTGGAACCGTCCTTCTAGGGTTAATGTTATGTGTCTGTGTGGAGGATAGCCTGGAACCGTCCTTCTAGGGTTAATGTTATGTGTCTCTGTGGAGGATAGCCTGGAACCGTCCTTCTAGGGTTAATGTTATGTGTCTCTGTGGAGGATAGCCTGGACCCGTTCTTCTAGGGTTAATGTTATGTGTCTCTGTGGAGGATAGCCTGGAACCGTCCTTCTAGGGTTAATGTTATGTGTCTCTGTGGAGGATAGCCTGGAACCGTCCTTCTAGGGTTAATGTTATGTGTCTCTGTGGAGGATAGCCTGGACCCGTTCTTCTAGGGTTAATGTTATGTGTCTCTGTGGAGGATAGCCTGGAACCGTCCTTCTAGGGTTAATGTTATGTGTCTCTGTGTAGGATAGCCTGGAACTGTCCTTCTAGGGTTAATGTTATGTGTCTCTGTGGAGGATAGCCTGGAACCGTTCTTCTAGGGTTAATGTTATCTGTCTCTGTGGAGGATAGCCTGGAACTTTCCTTCCAGGGTTAATGTTATGTGTCTCTGTGTAGGATAGCCTGGAACTGTCCTTCCAGGGTTACTGTTATCGTGTTTTCTGTCTGTGCAGGTGGAGGATAGCCTGGAACCGGCCTTCCAGGGTTAATGTTATCGTGTTATGTGTCTGTGCAGGTGGAGGATAGCCTGGAACTTTCCTTCCAGGGTTTGGATGTTAAACTGGACATTTTCTTCTTCTATGAGGAAACAGACGTTGTGTGGAACGGAGGAACCCAAGCTAAGAGTGGGAAGAAATTCAAGTTAAGTCTCTGTTTTCACTATGCTGGTTGTTATGGAGCTGAGTCACTGTTGCTTAGTAATAGACTATAACAAACTACTGCTAAGAAGTCTTCAGTTTATTGAGCTTCGGGCTTTTAAAAAAAAAACCATGTATTTAGAAATTCAAAAAGCACTCGCACATCTGAGCTATCTTTGTTGCGTGTTGCCTGGTAACAGTTGAAGAAGATGAGGATAAAGAACCCAAACACTGCTCTTTAATAAGCTTTACGTATCGGCCTTCCTCAGAGCTTTTGTGAGTGTTTTATAAATTACACCCTTATGTAGACATAGCTCCACCCACATCCGCGTCGAATGGGGTTTTAGTTGAGGGGACAATGAGTGTATGTTACTAAATATAACAATATGCATTTCAGAAGTATTACCGACATAAAAGGTATTAAACACGTCTGTAAAAACCACAATGGGGACATCGACCTATCAAGTGAGTTTTTATAAATCCTTGGGTAACGGCGCAAGAAAAAAAACGTCAGAGTAGTGGTGGCATTAGTTCACGTTCACGTTTACAACATAACACGTATGGGCGTTTCGTCAGGAAGACCTCTAGGAAATAATGTCTGGAGGGTGGAAATCACAAAACATTCTCTTTTACTCAGAGTATTATTAATATCACCTCTGTCTGATGTCTTAACTTTCTCTAAGCCACAAAATCGAAAAGGTAGAAATATCATGCTTTTAATGTACTACGACTGGATAATCCCTGTCGTTTCTCCTGTTTTATTTACATGAATTAATGACTAACAGAAATGGAATAATGTATCCCTGAGCAAAGGGGGTTCAAAATCAAAAGTAACAGTCAGTAACAATTTAAAGGAAATGCTACCAAAATACTAACTCAGTGTATGTAAACTTCTGACCCACTGGGAATGTGATGAAAGAAATAAAAGCTGAAATAAATCACTCTACTATTATTCTGACATTTCACATTCTTAAAATAAAGTGGTGATCCTAACTGACCTAAAACAGGGAATTTTTACGAGGATTAAATGTCAGGAATTGCGAAAAAGTTAAAATGTATTTGGCTAAGGTGTATGTAAACTTCCGACTTCAACTGTATATAGTGTATATTGATAAAGATGTTTTTGATACCATTCCAGACGTACTAACCAGAGACTCCTACCCATTCTGTTAGGTATGTGTTCCCCAAGTTTACGCTCTGCTGGACTGAGCTGATGGACCTAAAGGTGCGTGTCCCCTGTGAGACAGTAGACTACGTGTCGGCTAACTACGGGCCTACCTGGAACACACCTGTAAAGACCTGGGACTGGAAGAGCTCTCCGCCCAACGTGCAGGACAACGGGGTGTGGCCTGTCAGGGAGTGGGATGAGGTCATCCAGGTGTACTGATGTAACACGACACTGCATATGAGTAGACTACATTTGGAGTACACTTAAACCACACGGAAGAAAATGGACTGAAACAGGGAGGGACTGTGGATCTGGACTGTGGATCTGGACTGTGGATCTGGACTGTGGATCTGGACTGTCGATCTGGACTGTCGATCTGGACCGTCGATCCGGACCGTCGATCCGGACCGTCGATCCGGACCGTCGATCCGGACCGTCGATCCGGACCGTCGATCCGGACTGTCGATCCGGACCGTCGATCCGGACCGTCGATCCTGTCTTTGTACGTTTTGCTACGGCGTGCACTATACGACCCTGAGTACACTCTTCCGAAGTACACTACACCTGAAAACCCTACACCAAAGTAGCAACTTTAAAGACTACTACTAAGGGTGTGAGTCTGAACTGGTGGCTTACCATTTGGCTGGTGGCTTACCATTTGGCTGGTGGCTTACCATTTGGCTGGTGGCTTACCATTTGGCTGGTGGCTTACCATTGGCTGGTGGCTTACCATTTGGCTGGTGGCTTACCATTTGGCTGGTGGCTTACCATTTGGCTGGTGGCTTACCATTTGGCTGGTGGCTTACCATTTGGCTGGTGGCTTACCATTTGGCCGGTGGCTTACCATTTGGCCGGTGGCTTACCATTGGCCGGTGGCTTACCATTGGCCGGTGGCTTACCATTGGCCGGTGGCTTACCATTTGGCTGGTGGCTTACCATTGGCCGGTGGCTTACCATTTGGCTGGTGGCTTACCATTTGGCTGGTGGCTTACCATTTGGCCGGTGGCTTACCATTTGGCCGGTGGCTTACCATTGGCCGGTGGCTTACCATTGGCCGGTGGCTTACCATTGGCCGGTGGCTTACCATTTGGCTGGTGGCTTACCATTGGCTATTTGGTTGTAAACTGCAGACCACCAATACTGGACTCTCTTCATCCTTTGGACTGAAGCAACTGTCTTGATATGTACTGTGTTCCTTGTTTGAAATACTGTATTACGTTGACAAAAACATGTCACTGACATTTACATAGCTACTGACATTACTACTGACATAGCTACTGACATTACTACTGACATTACTACTGACATTACTACTGGCATAGCTACTGACATAGCTACTGACATTACTACTGACATAGCTACTGACATTACTACTGACATAGCTACTGACATTACTACTGACATAGCTACTGACATTACTACTGACATAGCTACTGACATTACTACTGACATTACTACTGACATAGCTACTGACATAGCTACTGACATAGCTACTGACATTACTACTGACATTACTACTGACATAGCTACTGACATAGCTACTGACATAGCTACTGACATAGCTACTGACATTACTACTGACATTACTACTGACATTACTACTGACATTACTACTGACATAGCTACTGACATAGCTACTGACATAGCTACTGACATTACTACTGACATTACTACTGACATTACTACTGACATAGCTACTGACATTACTACTGACATAGCTACTGACATAGCTACTGACATTACTACTGACATAGCTACTGACATTACTACTGACATTACTACTGACATTACTACTGACATAGCTACTGACATTACTACTGACATAGCTACTGACATTACTACTGGCATTACTACTGACATTACTACTGACATTACTACTGACATTACTACTGACATTACTACTGACATTACTACTGGCATTACTACTGACATTACTACTGACATAGCTACTGACATTACTACTGACATTACTACTGACATTACTACTGGCATAGCTACTGACATAGCTACTGACATTACTACTGACATAGCTACTGACATTACTACTGACATAGCTACTGACATTACTACTGACATAGCTACTGACATTACTACTGACATAGCTACTGACATTACTACTGACATTACTACTGACATAGCTACTGACATAGCTACTGACATAGCTACTGACATTACTACTGACATAGCTACTGACATTACTACTGACATAGCTACTGACATAGCTACTGACATAGCTACTGACATTACTACTGACATTACTACTGACATAGCTACTGACATAGCTACTGACATAGCTACTGACATAGCTACTGACATAGCTACTGACATTACTACTGACATAGCTACTGACATTACTACTGACATAGCTACTGACATTACTACTGACATAGCTACTGACATAGCTACTGACATTACTACTGACATAGCTACTGACATTACTACTGACATAGCTACTGACATTACTACTGACATAGCTACTGACATTACTACTGGCATTACTACTGACATTACTACTGACATTACTACTGACATTACTACTGACATTACTACTGACATTACTACTGGCATTACTACTGACATTACTACTGACATAGCTACTGACATTACTACTGACATAGCTACTGACATTACTACTGACATAGCTACTGACATTACTACTGACATAGCTACTGACATTACTACTGACATAGCTACTGACACTACTACTGGCATTGCTACTGACATTACTACTGACATAGCTACTGACATTACTACTGGCATAGCTACTGACATTACTACTGGCATTACTACTGACATTACTACTGACATAGCTACTGACATTACTACTGACATTACTATTACTACTGACATTACTACTGACATTACTATTACTACTGACATGTTGGGTAGGCCCAGGGTAAGACCATATTACGTCCTTGGTTACTTGATATCGTGTTATTATGGCCTTGGCTACTTGATATCGGGTTATTGCGGCCTTGGTTACATGATATCGGGTTATTACGGCCTTGGTTACTTGATATCGTGTTATTATGGCTTTGGTTACTTGATATTGTGTTATTACGGCCTTGGTTACTTGATATCGGGTTATTGCGGCCTTGGTTACATGATATCGTGTTATTACGGCCTTGGTTACATGATATCGTGTTATTACGGCCTTGGTTACTTGATATTGTGTTATTACGGCCTTGGTTACTTGATATCGAGTTATTATGGCCTTGGTTACTTGAAGTGCTAGGTGGTGGTGATGACCACGGACTGAACTTGATTATTGTGTGTGTCCCAAATTGCACCATATTTCCTACATAGTGCACTACTTTAGACCAGAGCCAAAAGTAGTGCACTACATTGGGAGTGGACATTATGTTCATATTGTATATATTTTATGCCTCTTGTGTTTCAGGAATCATTGATTTGCCAACAAATTGTATCTTACTTTCCTTTGGATTGAGTTTTGTCATCGTGGTTGAAGGGAACCACGATCATGCTAGCCTGAGTTCTAGCCTGAGTGCCAGTCTGTCTGTGCTATCATGCCAACTCCTTGTCACTCATTTAGCTTGACAATGACCGCATTGAAGTTATCAAGAGAACAAACAGATCTGAGACCAGGCTATGCTCATCAGCTGACAACTCCCAACTTTTAAAATGAATAAAAGCTTTGACATGATGAGACAGATGAGAAATATGCAGTGTTCCATAAAACAACCCAGACCAGAACCGTAGGCCTGATCACCGACGACGACGAGACATCCTATAGGAGGAGGTCAGAGACCTGGCCGTGTGGTGCCAGGACAACAACCTCTCCCTCAACGTGATCAAGGCAAAGGAGATGATTGTGGACTACAGGAAAAGGAGGACCGAGCATGTCCCCATTCTCATTGATGGGGCTGTAGTGGAGCAGGTTGAGAGCTTCAAGTTCCTTGGCGTCCACATCACCAACAAACTAACATGGTCCAAGCACACCAAGACAGTCGTGAAGAGGGCACGACAAAACCTTTTCCCCCTCAGGAGACAAAAGATTTGGCATGGGTCCCCAGATCCTCAAAAAGTTCTACAGCTGCACCATCGAGAGCATCCTGACCGGTTGCATCACTGCCTGGTATGGCAACTGCTCGGCCTCCGACCGTAAGGCGCTACAGAGGGCAGTGAGTACGGCCCAGTACATCACCGGGGCCGAGCTCCCTGCCATCCAGGACCTCTATACCAGGCGGTGTCAGAGGAAGGCCCTAAAAATTGTCAAAGACTCCAGCCACCCTAGTCATAGACTGTTCTCTCTGCTACCGCACGGCAAGCAGTACCGGAGTGCCAAGTCTAGGTCCAAGAGGCTTCTAAACAGCTTCTACCCCCCCAGCCATAAGACTCCTGAACATCTAATCAAATGGCTACCCAGACTATTTGCATTGCTCCCCCCCCCTCTTTACATCGCTGCTACTCCCTGTTGTTATCATCTATGCATAGTCACTTTAATAACTCTACCTACATGTACATATTACCTCAATTACCTTGATACCGGTGCCCCCGAACATTGACTCTGTACCGTAACACCCTGTATATAGCCTCCACATTGACTCTGTACCGTAACACCCTGTATATAGCCTCCACATTGACTCTGTACCGGTACCCCCTGTATATAGCCTCCACATTGACTCTGTACCAGTACCCCCTGTATATAGCCTCCACATTGACTCTGTACCGGTACCCCCTGTATATAGCCTCCACATTGACTCTGTACCGTAACCCCTGTATATAGCCTCCACATTGACTCTGTACCGTAACACCCTGTATATAGCCTCCACATTGACTCTGTACCGGTACCCCCTGTATATAGCCTCCACATTGACTCTGTACTGGTACCCCCTGTATATAGCCTCCACATTGACTCTGTACCGGTACCCCCTGTATATAGCCTCCACATTGACTCTGTACCGTAACACCCTGTATATAGCCTCCACATTGACTCTGTACTGGTACCCCCTGTATATAGCCTCCACATTGACTCTGTACTGGTACCCCCTGTATATAGCCTCCACATTGACTCTGTACCGGTACCCCCTGTATATAGCCTCCACATTGACTCTGTACCGGTACCCCCTGTATATAGCCTCCACATTGACTCTGTACCGTAACACCCTGTATATAGCCTCCACATTGACTCTGTACCAGTACCCCCTGTATATAGCCTCCACATTGACTCTGTACCAGTACCCCCTGTATATAGCCTCCACATTCACTCTGTACCGGTACCCCCTGTATATAGCCTCCACATTCACTCTGTACCAGTACCCCCTGTATATAGCCTCCACATTGACTCTGTACTGGTACACCCTGTATATAGCCTCCACATTGACTCTGTACCGTAACACCCTGTATATAGCCTCCACATTGTCTCTGTACCGGTACCCCCCTGTATATAGCCTCCACATTGACTCTGTACCAGTACCCCCTGTATATAGCCTCCACATTGACTCTGTACCAGTACCCCCTGTATATAGCCTCCACATTGAGTCTGTACCGTAACACCCTGTATATAGCCTCCACATTGACTCTGTACCGGTACCCCCTGTATATAGCCTCCACATTGAGTCTGTACCGGTACCCCCTGTATATAACCTCCACATTGAGTCTGTACCGGTACCCCCTGTATATAACCTCCACATTGAGTCTGTACCGTAACACCCTGTATATAGCCTCCACATTGAGTCTGTACCGGTACCCCCTGTATATAACCTCCACATTGAGTCTGTACCGGTACCCCCTGTATATAACCTCCACATTGACTCTGTACCGGTACCCCCTGTATATAGCCTCCACATTGACTCTGTACCGGTACACCCTGTATATAGCCTCCACATTGACTCTGTACCGTAACACCCTGTATATAGCCTCCACATTGACTCTGTACCGGTACCCCCTGTATATAGCCTCCACATTGACTCTGTACCGGTACCCCCTGTATATAGCCTCCATATTGACTCTGTACCGGTACCCCCTGTATATAGCCTCCACATTGACTCTGTACCGGTACCCCCTGTATATAGCCTCCACATTGACTCTGTACCGGTACCCCCTGTATATAGCCTCCACATTGACTCTGTACCGTAACACCCTGTATATAGCCTCCACATTGACTCTGTACCGGTACCCCCTGTATATAGCCTCCACATTGACTCTGTACCGGTACCCCCTGTATATAGTCTCCACATTGACTCTGTACCGGTACCCCCTGTATATAGCCTCCACATTGACTCTGTACCGTAACACCCTGTATATAACCTCCACATTGACTCTGTACCGGTACCCCCTGTATATAGGCTCCACATTGACTCTGTACCGTAACACCCTGTATATAGCCTCCACATTGACTCTGTACCGGTACCCCCTGTATATAGCCTCCACATTCACTCTGTACCGGTACCCCCTGTATATAGCCTCCACATTGACTCTGTACCGTAACACCCTGTATATAGCCTCCACATTGACTCTGTACCGGTACCCCCTGTATATAGCCTCCACATTGACTCTGTACCGGTACCCCCTGTATATAGGCTCCACATTGACTCTGTACCGGTACCCCCTGTATATAGCCTCCACATTGACTCTGTACCGGTACCCCCTGTATATAGCCTCCACATTGACTCTGTACCGGTACCCCCTGTATATAGCCTCCACATTGACTCTGTACCGTAACACCCTGTATATAGCCTCCACATTGACTCTGTACCAGTACCCCCTGTATATAGCCTCCACATTGACTCTGTACCGGTACCCCCTGTATATAGTCTCCACATTGACTCTGTACCGGTACCCCCTGTATATAGCCTCCACATTGACTCTGTACCGGTACCCCCTGTATATAGCCTCCACATTGACTCTGTACCGTAACACCCTGTATATAGCCTCCACATTGACTCTGTACCAGTACCCCCTGTATATAGCCTCCACATTGACTCTGTACCGGTACCCCCTGTATATAGCCTCCACATTGACTCTGTACCGTAACACCCTGTATATAGCCTCCACATTGACTCTGTACCAGTACCCCCCTGTATATAGCCTCCACATTGACTCTGTACCAGTACCCCCTGTATATAGCCTCCACATTGACTCTGTACCGGTACCCCCTGTATATAGCCTCCACATTGACTCTGTACCGGTACCCCCTGTATATAGTCTCCACATTGACTCTGTACCGTAACACCCTGTATATAACCTCCACATTGACTCTGTACCAGTACCCCCTGTATATAGCCTCCACATTGACTCTGTACCAGTACCCCCTGTATATAGCCTCCACATTGACTCTGTACCGGTACCCCCTGTATATAGCCTCCACATTGACTCTGTACCGTAACACCCTGTATATAGGCTCCACATTGACTCTGTACCGTAATACCCTGTATATAGCCTCCACATTGACTCTGTACCGTAACACCCTGTATATAGCCTCCACATTGACTCTGTACCAGTACCCCCTGTATATAGCCTCCACATTGACTCTGTACCGGTACCCCCTGTATATAGCCTCCACATTGACTCTGTACCGGTACCCCCTGTATATAGTCTCCACATTGACTCTGTACCGTAACACCCTGTATATAACCTCCACATTGACTCTGTACCAGTACCCCCTGTATATAGCCTCCACATTGACTCTGTACCAGTACCCCCTGTATATAGCCTCCACATTGACTCTGTACCGGTACCCCCTGTATATAGCCTCCACATTGACTCTGTACCGTAACACCCTGTATATAGGCTCCACATTGACTCTGTACTGGTACCCCCTGTATATAGTCTCCACATTGACTCTGTACCGTAACACCCTGTATATAGTCTCCACATTGACTCTGTACCAGTACCCCCTGTATATAGCCTCCACATTGACTCTGTACCGTAACACCCTGTATATAACCTCCACATTGTCTCTGTACCGGTACCCCCTGTATATAGCCTCCACATTGACTCTGTACCGTAACACCCTGTATATAGCCTCCACATTGTCTCTGTACCGGTACCCCCCTGTATATAGCCTCCACATTGACTCTGTACCGTAACACCCTGCATATAGCCTCCACATTGACTCTGTACCGGTACCCCCTGTATATAGCCTCCACATTGACTCTGTACCGGTACCCCCCTGTATATAGCCTCCACATTGACTCTGTACCGTAACACCCTGTATATAGCCTCCACATTGACTCTGTACCGGTACCCCCTGTATATAGCCTCCACATTGACTCTGTACCGGTACCCCCTGTATATAGCCTCCACATTGACTCTGTACCGGTACCCCCTGTATATAGCCTCCACATTGACTCTGTACCGGTACCCCCTGTATATAGCCTCCACATTGACTCTGTACCGGTACCTCCCTGTATATAGCCTTCACAATGACTCTGTACCGGTACCTCCCTGTATATAGTCTCCACATTGACTCTGTACCGTAACACCCTGTATATAGTCTTGCTATTGTTATTTTACTGCTGCTCTTTAATTACTTGTTACTTTTATTTTTTATTCTTATCCATCTTATTTTGTTTACTGCATTGTTGGTTAGGGGCTCGTTAGTAAGCATTTCACTGTAAGGTCTACACTTTTTGTTTTCGGGTGCATGTGACTAATAAAGTTTGATTTGATTAGAATCAAAATGCTGTGCATGACTGTATAGTTGGTACACAGCACATGGAACTGTTTTCTATACTACACCAAATGTATCCTGATCTATACGTTGCTGTATTTCATGGTTTTAGCAACTTCATTAAATAAAAAAAACACCTAAAAAAAATAAGGCATTTTTTTATTTTTGTTTTAAATAAATAAATGTTATCCCCTTTTCTCCCCAATTTTCGTGGTATCCAATCGCTAGTAATTACTATCTTGCCTCATCGCTACAAATCCCGTACGGGCTCGGGAGAGACGAAGGTCGAAAGCCATGCGTCCTCCGAGGCACAACCCAACCAGCCTTACTGCTTCTTTAACACAGCGCGCCTCCAACCCGGAAGCCAGCCGCACCAATGTGTCGGAGGAAACACCGTGCACCTGGCCCCCTTGGTTGGCGCGCACTGCGCCCAGCTCGCCACAGGAGTCGCTGGAGCGTGATGAGACAAGGATATCCCTACCGGCCAAACCCTCCCTAACCCGGACGACGCTAGCCCAATTGTGCGTCGCCCCACGGACCTCCCGGTCGCGGCCGGCTGCGACAGAGCCTGGGGGCGAACCCAGAGACTCTGGTGGCGCAGTTAGCACTGCGATGCAGTGCCCTAGACCACTGCGCCACCCGGGAGGCCCCAAAAAATGCATTTTTAAGGCTACCTTTACGTGGTATGCTGGTTTTCCCTTCAAAACATTCCTGAATGGGAGAGATTATGTAGTCCTGATATTGCTATAGGTCTGCCAGTAGTGTTTGTCTCAGACCATGTGACAAGTCTTTACATCATGTCTGCATCCTAAATAGTGCACTACTTTTTTAATGGGCTCTGGTCAAAAAGTAGTGCACTATATTGGGAGTGGACATTATGTTCAGGGAATAGGGGCTCTGTTTGGGACGCTGTCTTATTAGTCATGAAGTACCCAGGTCTCCTCAGTCGGTGTTTTCTCATTGCCTCATCACGCCTGCTATGTTGGTGCTGCTGTTGCCTGCACTGGGCCTGCTCCAGTCTGTGTGTACCCGGGGACCAAGGTGCGGATTTGGCCGGGAGAATACACCCACTCTTGACGATACACCCACTCGTAACGATACACCCACTCGTGACGATACACCCACTCGTGACGATACACCCACTCTTGACGATACACCCACTCTTGACGATACACCCACTCTTGACGATACACCCACTCGTAACGATACACCCACTCGTAACGATCCACCCACTCGTAGCGATCCACCCACTCGTAACGATACACCCACTCTTGACGATACACCCACTCTTGACGATACACCCACTCTTGACGATACACCCACTCTTGACGATACACCCACTCGTAACGATCCACCCACTCGTAACGATCCACCCACTCGTAACGATCCACCCACTCGTAACGATCCACCCACTCGTAACGATCCACCCACTCGTAACGATCCACCCACTCGTAACGATCCACCCACTCGTAACGATATACCCACTCTTGACGATACACCCACTCTTGACGATACACCCACTCGTGACGATACACCCACTCGTAACGATCCACCCACTCGTAACGATACACCCACTCGTGACGATACACCCACTCGTGACGATACACCCACTCGTGACGATCCACCCACTCGTGACGATCTACCCACTCGTGACGATCCACCCACTCGTGACGATCCACCCACTCGTGACGATACACCCACTCGTGACGATCCACCCACTCGTGACGATCCACCCACTCGTGACGATCCACCCACTCGTGACGATCCACCCACTCGTGACGATCCACCCACTCGTGACGATCCACCCACTCGTGACGATCCACCCACTCGTGACGATCCACCCACTCGTGACGATCCACCCACTCGTGACGATCCACCCACTCGTGACGATCCACCCACTCGTGACGATACACCCACTCGTGACGATCCACCCACTCGTGACGATCCACCCACTCTTGACGATACACCCTTTTTCAGTTATTGAGCAACCACAGACAGTGCTTCGGATCAACACAATTGAAGTTGCTCCCAGATTGACATGATGCTATATGTTTTGAATTGTAAATAAACTTTTGGTCAGTGAATGTGCCACTGAAATTGAGAACACGTGCTCAGTATGAAAATATAATGGGAAATCTTATTTATACACAACATTTGGTAACTTTAAAGTTAACTTGAAGACCCTGGTGGAGGAGCTGTCACGGAGAGTCCACCATCAGCAACATTTCCCCCGACGGCTATCCTCCAGGTTCCCTCCACCAGGCAGGAAGTCCAGGGGTACATGGATAAGATGCTGAGATACTGGAAATACGATATGCCCAATGACAATTTATTCCAGTCGTCAGTGAAGGTCAAGGCCGTGATAGATGTTTGGTGTGAGACAGAACCAGGAAGTGCTGTTATCAGAGCTGCTGGAGAGACTGTGGAGTGAGCGGTATGACTTTCTGCTGACTGTGGAGTGAGCGCTATGACACGTTCAAGATCGTGGCAGCTACGAGTTTTATACGCCTCAATCCACCGCATCCACCAATCAAAATGGCTACATGATCCCTGGTATGACCAATTACATATGTTAGCTTAGTAGAACACTCAGCATAGGCCTATTCACTTCATATCCATGTTATTCATATTTGATTCGGTGATTGGAATTACGACCCCATCCTCAGTAGCCTATTCCCACAGGCTATTGGTCAATGGAAGGATTTCTTACCTCGAAATCACCTCGCTGTTCATGTCGAATAAATGAGTCTGTCAGTTTTCAGATTTCCCTGCAGGCAGCTTGGTGGTTTGAATAACGGCCTGTCTTTCTAACCTGGAAGCTACTGCAGCCCGTGGGTGAAAA
The DNA here is from genome assembly GCF_029448725.1 of Salvelinus fontinalis. Taxonomy (NCBI): domain Eukaryota; kingdom Metazoa; phylum Chordata; class Actinopteri; order Salmoniformes; family Salmonidae; genus Salvelinus; species Salvelinus fontinalis. The sequence continues at coordinate 5,508,239 of NC_074685.1, read as the reverse complement.
CTTTTCCCTTAACACCTCCCCCTCCCCTAGATCCGAGCAGTTAAGAGCATTGGGCCAGTAGTAACTGATAAGTCGCTGGTTCGACTCCCCGAACCCGCTATGTGGAACAATCTGCAGTTTTTGTCCTTGAACAAGGCAAGTTAACCCCCGACAACAACAGTTCCCCGGGTACTGAAGACGTGGATGTCGATTTAAGGCAGCCCCTCCGCACCTCTGATTCACGCAGTGAATATTCTGTAAACATCTTTTTGTTATACATGAGGGGGAGGTCCTTGGGACACACACACACACACGAATACATAGGACTGTGGACACACCAAGCACTGAGCAGTCGGCGGGTCTTGCCAGGTACATGTTGAAAGATTTTGTCTATTTTAAAATCGGATTTGTTAAAAGGAATTTATAATGAATTGTATACTTTGTGCTCATAACAGTCAAATGACTAAGTGGCTGAACAACATCTGGCTGACCAACCAGTATGTGGAGTACATAGAGACCACGATCCAGAAGGCTAAGTGGACCAGACAGAATGGGGTCAAGATAGTCTGACAGTCTCCACGTCTGCATGGATACTCCAGGCATGGTGGGTTAGATTTTTCGCAGAAACATTAGACTTGAATTTGATTCTGGTTGCTGTGATTAACTAGTCATGCTGACGCGACCCACGTGACTCAAGTAACAGACACATCTCAACATCAACTGTTCAGAGAGACCGCGTGAATCAGGCCTTCGTGGTCCAATTGCTGCAACAACAACAACTAAAGGACACCAATAAGAAGAAGAGACTTTCTTGGGCCAAGAAACACGAGCAATGAACATTAGACCGGTGGAAATCTGTCCTTTGGTCTGATGAGTCACAATTTGAGATTTTTGGTTCTAACCGCTGTGTCTTTGTGAGACGTAGAGTAGGTGAACGGATGATCTCTGCATGTGTGGTTCCCACCGTGAAGCATGGAGGAGGAGGTGTGATGGTATCGGGCTGCATTGCTGGTGACACTGTCGTTGATTTATTTAGAATTCAAGGCACACTTAACCAGCATGGCTACCACAGCATTCTGCAATGACACGCCATCACATCTGGTTTGTGCTTAGTGGGACTATCATGTGTTTTTCAACAGGAAAATGACCCAAAACACACCTCCAGGTTGTTTAAGGGCTATTTGACCAAGAAGGAGAGTGATGGAGTGCTGCATCAGATGACCTGGCCTCCACAATCACCCGACCTCAACCCAATTGAGATGGTTTGGGATGAGTTGGACCACAGAGTGAAGGAAAAGCAGCAAACAAATGCTCAGCATATGTGGGAACTCCTTCAAGACTGTTGGAAAAGCATTCCTCATGAAGCTGGTTGAGAGAATGCCAAGAGTGTGCAAAGCTGTTAAGGCAAAGGGTGGCTACTTTGAAGAATCTTAAATATAAAGTATTTAGATTTGTTTAAAACTTTTTTGGTTACTACGTGATTCCATGTGTTATTTCACAGTTTTGATGTCTTCACTTATAGTACAATGTAGAAAATAGTAAAAAATAAAGAAAAACCCTTGAATGAGTACCGTAGGTGTGTCCAATTTTTTTGACTGGTACTGTATCGTGAATCACCCATAAATTGAAAAAAAAATTACATGATTTTTAGGCGTAAAATACTTAGGCGTAAAATACTACACACGATGCCCACAGGCTGAGAACGAGACTGAGAACAAGATATATCTCAAAGTAATGGCTGGATTGACATAACATTTGTTGTGCACAATCAAGACCCCAAGTGGAAGAAACCTGTTGATTTGGTGACCTCTTGACCTTTCCTCTAGCGCCACCATCAGGCCTTTTCATTTCCATGTTGTTTTCCATTTCCACTTTTCCAGCTGCTTATTGTCTCGTTGGTACGTATACTTAGTTAAAATAACTGCTGCAGATTTTATTATTTTGTTTGTTATATCATTCTATAGATGATCATGTTAATTTTATTTTAATCGAAGAGGTTAATGTATATTTAAATTATATTTATTTTAAGTTATTCATTAACGTTAAGAGAATTGTACCATTAAAAATGACACGTAGACTGTAAAAGATGGCTTTTAGCACATTTCTTAGAGGTTATCAGTCTTCCATCAAAGAGTGAATTCCACTGTATGCAGAATGTTACATGTCTGTCTGCACAGTGTTATATTTTCACTGCTCACCGTCAGTAAATATCATCCAGTAAATATTGGACTACAAGAGAGTTGAAAGCCTGCAAAGGTAGAGATATTTAAAGCTTTGAACGGGTCGACTGGGTTCTGGAGGTGGAACGGGTCGACTGGGTTCTGGAGGTGGAACGGGTCGACTGGGTTCTGGAGGTGGAACGGGTCGACTGGGTTCTGGAGGTGGAACGGGTCGACTGGGTTCTGGAGGTGGAACGGGTCGACTGGGTTCTGGAGGTGGAACGGGTCGATTGGGTTCTGGAGGTGGAACGGGTCGATTGGGTTCTGGAGGTGGAACGGGTCGATTGGGTTCTGGAGGTGGAACGGGTCGATTGGGTTCTGGAGGTGGAACGGGTCGATTGGGTTCTGGAGGTGGAACGGGTCGATTGGGTTCTGGAGGTGGAACGGGTCGATTGGGTTCTGGAGGTGGAACGGGTCGATTGGGTTCTGGAGGTGGAACGGGTCGACTGGGTTCTGGAGGTGGAACGGGTCGACTGGGTTCTGGAGGTGGAACGGGTCGATTGGGTTCTGGAGGTGGAACGGGTCGATTGGGTTCTGGAGGTGGAACGGGTCGACTGGGTTCTGGAGGTGGAACGGGTCGATTGGGTTCTGGAGGTGGAACGGGTCGATTGGGTTCTGGAGGTGGAACGGGTCGATTGGGTTCTGGAGGTGGAATGGGTCGACTGGGTTTTGGAGGTGGAACGGGTCGATTGGGTTCTGGAGGTGGAATGGGTCGACTGGGTTTTGGAGGTGGAACGGGTCGATTGGGTTCTGGAGGTGGAACGGGTCGATTGGGTTCTGGAGGTGGAACGGGTCGATTGGGTTCTGGAGGTGGAACGGGTCGATTGGGTTCTGGAGGTGGAACGGGTCGATTGGGTTCTGGAGGTGGAATGGGTCGACTGGGTTCTGGAGGTGGAACGGGTCGATTGGGTTCTGGAGGTGGAACGGGTCGACTGGGTTCTGGAGGTGGAACGGGTCGATTGGGTTCTGGAGGTGGAACGGGTCGATTGGGTTCTGGAGGTGGAACGGGTCGATTGGGTTCTGGAGGTGGAACGGGTCGATTGGGTTCTGGAGGTGGAACGGGTCGATTGGGTTCTGGAGGTGGAATGGGTCGACTGGGTTTTGGAGGTGGAACGGGTCGATTGGGTTCTGGAGGTGGAATGGGTCGATTGGGTTCTGGAGGTGGAACGGGTCGATTGGGTTCTGGAGGTGGAATGGGTCGACTGGGTTTTGGAGGTGGAACGGGTCGATTGGGTTCTGGAGGTGGAATGGGTCGATTGGGTTCTGGAGGTGGAATGGGTCGACTGGGTTTTGGAGGTGGAACGGGTCGATTGGGTTCTGGAGGTGGAACGGGTCGATTGGGTTCTGGAGGTGGAACGGGTCGATTGGGTTCTGGAGGTGGAACGGGTCGATTGGGTTCTGGAGGTGGAACGGGTCGATTGGGTTCTGGAGGTGGAATGGGTCGATTGGGTTCTGGAGGTGGAATGGGTCGACTGGGTTTTGGAGGTGGAACGGGTCGATTGGGTTCTGGAGGTGGAATGGGTCGATTGGGTTCTGGAGGTGGAATGGGTCGACTGGGTTTTGGAGGTGGAACGGGTCGATTGGGTTCTGGAGGTGGAACGGGTCGATTGGGTTCTGGAGGTGGAACGGGTCGATTGGGTTTTGGAGGTGGAATGGGTCGATTGGGTTTTGGAGGTGTGTGGTTACAGCAATTGCACAGGGTTGGTGTGGCCTGTGGCGGAGGCCCAAAATCTCTGGCGGCACCCCTGAGAGCACCTGTGGATGGAATTTACAGCTGCGGCATGGACCCGACCGGAGGACTACGAGCCCCGCACACTAGAGACGAATTGTAATTCAACATGAACCAGATCGAACCAGAAAGGAGGCCTGTAAAAACGGCTAGCTGGACATCGTCTGAGTGGTCGGCTATGAATGCCCTCACTCGCTAGTACTTAATGCTGACTCTATTTTCGTCTGACCCACTACACGCGGTCGGAAAAGAACCAGTCAGATGTGTCCATATTCAGAGTTGTATTCTTTAGTTCACCGCCATACATTAGCGCGCACACATTGACGTGATCTTTGTGGTTTAGGGTTAGGAAAACACACTGAAGTTGCTCGGCAACCAAACTTGAGTCTTCATCTGCCGGGGGGCAAAGTTCAAATGTGCATTCGGACATTCTGATTGGTGGAAACCAGGAGGCTGTGATAGGGTGATTTCTCCCCTTCTCAGCTGTCTAACAGGACTGTGGGCAAAGTCACCTGCACAGGCATGGCCTTATTTATTTTCTTACAATGCCTTTTGGGATTCTGGGGGGGGGGGGGGGGGGGGGGGGGTGGTAGCACGTCCACCCTTCCCTAAATGATGTAGCCTTCTCCTCTCATTCCATCCACACCAGTAGAGACTCACAACTGGGGGCGAATTCCTTTCGGCTTTCCTTTTTGTTGATTCTAGCGGCTTTTCTGCCTGAACGCTCACAGCTCACATTTGAACTATTTGAATCAGTAGTATTCCCCCCACTGGCTCTAAATACATGCAGCCAGCAGGCACAGCAGATCACTGGCCAGTCTAAACCTCATCCACCCAAGAAGAAGGCCTCTCCATCCGGGGAGGCCAACTCTGAGGCAACTATCAACACCAATGGGTCCTACAGCCCAGCACCTCTACCCCTGACACCTCCATTACTCCGAGCTACTCCATTACCCCCAGTTCCAGCAGTGGAAAGTACTTAAGTAGTACTTTCAAAGATTTTTACCTAAGTTGTTTTTTGGGGTATCTGTACTTTACTATTTATATTTTTGACAACTTTTACTTCACTACATTCCGAAATAAAATATTGTACTTTCTACTCCATACATTTTCCCTGACACCCAAAAGTACTCGTTACATTTTGAATGCTTAACATGATGGGGAAATGGTCCAATTCACGCACTTAAAGAGAACATCCATGGTCATCCCTACTGCCTCTGACCTGGCAGACTCACTAAACAGAGAACATCCCTGGTCATCCCTACTGTCTCTGATCTGGAGGACTCACTAAACAGAAAACATCCCTGGTCATCCCTACTGCCTCTGATCTGGAGGACTCACTAAACAGAGAACATCCCTGGTCATCCCTACTGTCTCTGATCTGGAGGACTCACTAAACAGAGAACATCCCTGGTCATCCCTACTGCCTCTGATCTGGCGGACTCACTAAACAGAGAACATCCCTGATCATCCCTACTGCCTCTGATCTGGCGGACTCACTAAACAGAGATCATCCCTGGTCATCCCTACTGCCTCTGATCTGGAGGACTCACTAAACACACAACATCCCTGGTCATCCCTACTGCCTCTGATCTGGAGGACTCACTAAACAGAGAACATCCCTGGTCATCCCTACTGCCTCTGATCTGGAGGACTCACTAAACACACAACATCCCTGGTCATCCCTACTGCCTCTGATCTGGAGGACTCACTAAACACACAACATCCCTGGTCATCCCTACTGCCTCTGATCTGGAGGACTCACTAAACAGAGAATATCCCTGGTCATCTCTACTGCCTCTGATCTGGAGGACTCACTAAACAGAGAACATCCCTGGTCATCCCTACTGCCTCTGATCTGGAGGACTCACTAAACAGAGAACATCCCTGGTCATCTCTACTGCCTCTAATCTGGAGGACTCACTAAACACAAAACATCCCTGGCCATCCCTACTGCCTCTGATCTGGAGGACTCACTAAACAGAGAACATCCCTGCTCATCCCTACTGCCTCTGATCTGGTGGACTCACTAAACAGAGAACATCCCTGGTCATCCCTACTGCCTCTGATCTGATGGACTCACTAAACAGAGAACATCCCTGGTCATCCCTACTGCCTCTGATCTGGCGGACTCACTAAACAGAGAACATCCCTGATCATCCCTACTGCCTCTGATCTGGCGGACTCACTAAACAGAGATCATCCCTGGTCATCCCTACTGCCTCTGATCTGGAGGACTCACTAAACACACAACATCCCTGGTCATCCCTACTGCCTCTGATCTGGAGGACTCACTAAACAGAGAACATCCCTGGTCATCCCTACTGCCTCTGATCTGGAGGACTCACTAAACACACAACATCCCTGGTCATCCCTACTGCCTCTGATCTGGAGGACTCACTAAACACACAACATCCCTGGTCATCCCTACTGCCTCTGATCTGGAGGACTCACTAAACAGAGAATATCCCTGGTCATCTCTACTGCCTCTGATCTGGAGGACTCACTAAACAGAGAACATCCCTGGTCATCCCTACTGCCTCTGATCTGGAGGACTCACTAAACAGAGAACATCCCTGGTCATCTCTACTGCCTCTAATCTGGAGGACTCACTAAACACAAAACATCCCTGGCCATCCCTACTGCCTCTGATCTGGAGGACTCACTAAACAGAGAACATCCCTGCTCATCCCTACTGCCTCTGATCTGGTGGACTCACTAAACAGAGAACATCCCTGGTCATCCCTACTGCCTCTGATCTGATGGACTCACTAAACAGAGAACATCCCTGGTCATCCCTACTGCCTCTGATCTGGCGGACTCACTAAACAGAGAACATCCCTGATCATCCCTACTGCCTCTGATCTGGCGGACTCACTAAACAGAGATCATCCCTGGTCATCCCTACTGCCTCTGATCTGGAGGACTCACTAAACACACAACATCCCTGGTCATCCCTACTGCCTCTGATCTGGAGGACTCACTAAACAGAGAACATCCCTGGTCATCCCTACTGCCTCTGATCTGGAGGACTCACTAAACACACAACATCCCTGGTCATCCCTACTGCCTCTGATCTGGAGGACTCACTAAACACACAACATCCCTGGTCATCCCTACTGCCTCTGATCTGGAGGACTCACTAAACACACAACATCCCTGGTCATCCCTACTGCCTCTGATCTGGAGGACTCACTAAACACACAACATCCCTGGTCATCCCTACTGCCTCTGATCTGGAGGACTCACTAAACAGAGAACATCCCTGGTCATCCCTACTGCCTCTGATCTGGAGGACTCACTAAACACACAACATCCCTGGTCATCCCTACTGCCTCTGATCTGGAGGACTCACTAAACAGAGAACATCCCTGGTCATCCCTACTGCCTCTGATCTGGAGGACTCACTAAACACACAACATCCCTGGTCATCCCTACTGCCTCTGATCTGGAGGACTCACTAAACACACAACATCCCTGGTCATCCCTACTGCCTCTGATCTGGAGGACTCACTAAACAGAGAACATCCCTGGTCATCTCTACTGCCTCTGATCTGGAGGACTCACTAAACAGAGAACATCCCTGGTCATCCCTACTGCCTCTGATCTGGAGGACTCACTAAACAGACAACATCCCTGGTCATCCCTACTCCCTCTGATCTGGAGGACTCACTAAACACACAACATCCCTGGTCATCCCTACTGCCTCTGATCTGGAGGACTCACTAAACAGAGAACATCCCTGGTCATCCCTACTGCCTCTGATCTGGAGGACTCACTAAACACACAACATCCCTGGTCATCCCTACTGCCTCTGATCTGGAGGACTCACTAAACAGAGAACATCCCTGGTCATCCCTACTGCCTCTGATCTGGAGGACTCACTAAACACACAACATCCCTGGTCATCCCTACTGCCTCTGATCTGGAGGACTCACTAAACACACAACATCCCTGGTCATCCCTACTGCCTCTGATCTGGAGGACTCACTAAACAGAGAACATCCCTGGTCATCTCTACTGCCTCTGATCTGGAGGACTCACTAAACAGAGAACATCCCTGGTCATCCCTACTGCCTCTGATCTGGAGGACTCACTAAACAGACAACATCCCTGGTCATCCCTACTGCCTCTGATCTGGAGGACTCACTAAACAGAGAACATCCCTGCTCATCCCTACTGCCTCTGATCTGGAGGACTCACTAAACAGAGAACATCCCTGGTCATCCCTACTCCCTCTGATCTGGAGGACTCACTAAACACACAACATCCCTGGTCATCTCTACTGCCTCTGATCTGGAGGACTCACTAAACAGAAATGCTTTGTTTGTAAATGGTGTGTGCCCCTGGATATCCGTAAATAAAAAAACAAGAAAATCGCGCCATCTGGTTTGCTTGATATAAGGAATTTGAAATGATATATACATTTACTATTGATACTTAAGAATATTTTAGCAATTACATTTACTTTTGATACTTAAGAATAATTAAAACCAAAAACTTTTAGACTTTTACTCAAGTAGTATTTTACTGGATGACTTTTACTTGAGTTATTTTCTATTAAGGATCTTTACTTTTACTCAAGTATAAAAATTGGGTACTTTAACCACCACTCTGCCAACGCCACCGTGTTCATCTGGAGCCCTCCATTATCCCCAGCTCTAGCAGTACCAACGCCACCGTGTTCATCTGGAGCCCTCCATTATCCCCAGCTCTAGCAGTGCCAACGCCACCGTGTTCATCTGGAGCCCTCCATTATCCCCAGCTCTAGCAGTACCAACGCCACCGTGTTCATCTGGAGCCCTCCATTATCCCCAGCTCTAGCAGTGCCAACGCCACCGTGTTCATCTGGAGCCCTCCATTATCCCCAGCTCTAGCAGTGCCAACGCCACCGTGTTCATCTGGAGCCCTCCATTATCCCCAGCTCTAGCAGTGCCAACGCCACCGTGTTCATCTGGAGCCCTCCATTATCCCCAGCTCTAGCAGTGCCAACGCCACTGTGTTCATCTGGAGCCCTCCATTATCCCCAGCTCTAGCAGTGCCAATGCCACCGTGTTCATCTGGAGCCCTCCATTATCCCCAGCTCTAGCAGTATCAACGCCACCGTGTTCATCTGGAGCCCTCCATTATCCCCAGCTCTAGCAGTGCCAACGCCATCGTGTTCATCTGGAGCCCTCCATTATCCCCAGCTCTAGCAGTGCCAACGCCACCGTGTTCATCTGGAGCCCTCCATTATCCCCAGCTCTAGCAGTGCCAACGCCATCGTGTTCATCTGGAGCCCTCCATTATCCCCAGCTCTAGCAGTACAAAACGCCATCGTGTTCATCTGGAGCCCTCCATTATCCCCAGCTCTAGCAGTGCCAACGCCACCGTGTTCATCTGGAGCCATGCCTTCATCTCCCCTTCATCTCCTCGCTGGGCTTCTGGGCTGACGACTACCTGGACTACAAGGACCAAGCTGCCTCCTGGAAACTCAACTTCAATGCAGTTGACTGCCTGGACTACAAGGACCAAGCTGCCTCCTGGAAACTCAACTTCAATGCAGTTGACTGCCTGGACTACAAGGACCAAGCTGCCTCCTGGAAACTCAACTTCAATGCAGCTGACTGCCTGGACTACAAAGACCAGAACTCCTGGAAGTTCCAGGTGTTGTAGTAGGGTGGAGGTAAGGAAAGGACCGGCCAGGAGAAGCTCCATTGAGTGTTAAAGACATGGATACGTACACTACCATTCAAAAGTTTGGGGTCACTTAGAAATGTCCGTGTGTTTTAAATAAAAGCACTGTGCTTTTCTTTCAAAAACAAGGAAATTTCTAGCTGGCCCCAAACTTTTGAGTACATGGTAAACGAATAATTTCAGTCCATAAATGTGTTGACTGAGAAACTATCATTCTGTTTTCTGTTAAAACAGATCCGTTGGGCAAGAAATCACATCAATATTGTTAAATCAATGAGATCCTATCAATGTGTGGATACACAATCCATGGGAAATTAAGGTACTAAAGTAGAGGCAGTGACAAACTAATCAACGTTGCCAAACAGAACCGACTTTTTAAAAGGAATTAGGTACCACACTATTGAAAGCCTGTAGAATTAAAACGAATTACATTTAACTTAAAAGTTACATCACAATTTCGATTTGAAATATTTTGGACATCAAAGCAACCTTGAGGTAATCTTATTTGAGTCCGAAAAGGATGTTCATATGATAGGTAAGCTATATAAAACCTTGCAGAGAGCATATCCAACTGACGATCACTTAGAAAAAATATATAAGCTATCGGAACCAAGACTTAAAAAGAACTGATGTTGACACAAGATGGAGGGGAAGTTGGAGCATAACTAACGAAAATTACAGCTAACGAAAATGTACACTTAATCCAGTATAAACTAATGTATAGAATGTAATATTACAATCTGCATAATTCAAAACATGGCATATAGGGGTGTAGTGAGATAGGCAAAGGGCTGGACGATTCTCTTCTCATAACTCATCTGGAAAAAATGTATTCTAAAAATGTGGAAATCAATCCGCCCATATGTGTTTATTTGTCACATGCGCGGAATATAACTTTCCTGAAATGCTTACTTTACAAGCCCTTAACCACCAGTGCAGTCGAAGAAATGGAGTTAAGATATAATATTTAATCAATAAAAATATAAAGTAACACAGTATAATTACATAACAATAACGGACCTATATACAGGGTGCGCCGATACCGAGTAAACGTGCGGGGTACAGGTTAGTCGAGGTAATTTGTATATGTAGGTAGGGGTAAAGTGACTATGTATGGATAATAAACAGCGAGTAGCAGCAGTGTAAAAACGAAGGTGGCGTTTCACGCCTAACTGTTTGAGCATTATGAAACTTCTATTCGATCAAATAAACCTCACGTAGCAAAAAAAAAAAAAAAAAAAAGCCATTCATTTTTGTTGTTGACCAAATTCAACACTTATTGATCTCCATACAAAAACTAATTCCTTGCTTGGTGGGCGAAAATACGCCACCTGGTGGAGGGAAACAAGTTGGGCCTCTCTCTTCCTCTTAGATATGGATAATCGGTGTACAGTTGCTTACCGCCCAGCCCTCGGAATTGTGGGTAAAACGCTTTGTAGCGGTCCACTAGATAGCACAGTCTCAAAGTTAACGATATCTTAACAATTCTTGAACACAAACATCTTCTTTATGTTTTTAATATAAGGTTACCAGTGTGGTCAACGTTAGGGCTAATAAGGTTGTGTTTAATGTTAGGTTTCATCACATTTAAAGACGATAACGTGCCGAAATAGGAGGGGTCTAAGACTTTGTGGCTGTGGTAACGACCCTTTGCAGCAGGAGGGATGCAGTAATCCGCCATTTCAGTAGCTACGATGAGACCTACTTCCAGTTAACATTGAGAGGGGACCATCAATTTACCCATTTTTTTTAGTAGTTAGGTATAGGGCAACCGTGAGAGGTGACAAAACGAGTCCTCTAAAGGTTAGCGGAAAGCAGGGAAAGGGGCGGAAGATGGCGGTCGACAGACGAGACGAGAAAGGTACGGCGCGTTCGTCGCAGTAACGTTGGCTAGCTAGCAACGCCTCTAACTTGCTAACCATTGTCCCGTGTGGCCCTCCTATTCCTTTGTCAATTATGCTAGCTAGAAAGCCATCGTTGACAGTAGTCCAGTTACTCACAATTTGCCTAAAAAGAGTGGTTAATTTAAACTTTATCAAATTAATTTGGACACAGCCAGTTAGCTCATTAGCTAGGTTAACGCGACCACGTCTTACTAGTTAGCTACATTAGCTAACGACATCGCCATAGCTTGGTAGCTAACTATTGATAGCTAAAAGTACACCCATGTTTATACACTCGGGCCATAGCTAGCTAACTATTGAGGTATTAGGTAACGTTATCTACAGCGATGGTTAACCGCTAGTATGTCGCATTAGCTATCAAGCAGAATTGTGCACTGAATTCAAGTACCCGATTTGTGCACCCCTTACCTGGCTCTAGTAGCCAAGTCAACCCCCATTCCAGGGCCGTCATTGGAAATACGAATTTGTTCTTAAATGACTTGCCTAGTTAAATATAAATATGGTAGATCACCAAAATAAATCACGTTATTGGACTCATTCAGCAGTTTTGACCTAATTAAGTAGAATACTATTGGAAATGTATGATGAAAGTTAAATGTAACGTTATATTCGATTAATATTCCGGCGTATGGCGATATCTTACGATCCAAACACATCTGGAATTGCATTAATACAATTGGTACTCAAACACATATTTAGCGGATGTTATTGGTCTCAAACACATATTTAGCAGATGTTATTGATCGCAAACACATATTTAGCGGATGTTATTGCGTGTGTAGCGAAATTCTACTATTATCCCCGGTGTACCGGTACGTACATGATCCATTCATGCTGCAAAGTCTTCGAGTAACTCCTTAACAATAGTTTATGGCGGGCAAAATATGTGCGCTTTCTTTGAGACATTTTCCAACACAACGCTAAAATGGCTAATGCCTAGGAATGCTAGTCAGGGATGTCGCTTATCTGTTTAAGCCAATCAGGTTTCAGCAGTCTGTTTACCCCTGACAGAACGCAGCCGTGCGACATCAGGAAGTAACATTAGTCTCTAGCATGGCGGTGGAAACCTATGTTTCCCAAAGAAAGTACGCATATTTAACCCCTTTTTTTCAGCCTACTCGTCATTTTAAATCTATACTGAACAAAAATATAAACGCAACATGGAGCAATTTCAATTATTTTATTTCGTTACATATAAGGAAATCGGTCAATTGAAATAAATTCACTAGGTCCTAATCTATGGATTTCACACATGACTGGGCAGAGGCGCAGCGATGGATAGACCTGGGAGGGCATTGGCCCACCCACTTGGGAGCCAGGCCCAACCAATCAGAATTAGTTTTTCCAAACAAAAGTGCTTTATTACAGACAGAAATACTCCACAGTTTTCCGGGTGGCTGGTCTCCGATGATCCCACAGGTGAAGAACCCAGATGTGGAAGTCCTGGGCTGGCGTGGTTACATGTGGTTGTGAGGCCTGTTGGACTTACTGCCAAATTCTCTAAAACGGCATTGGATTCAGCTTGAACATTAAATTCAATGACACAGCTCTGGTGGAGATTACTGCAGTCAGCATGCCAATTGCATTTTTGTCCCTAGCACAAGGTGCACCTGTGTATTGATCATGCTTTTTAATCAGAGAACGGCTCACTAACAGGGATGTGAAAACAAATTTGGGCACGAAATGAGAGAAATACGCTTTTTTCTGCATATTAACATTTACTGGGATCTAATATTCCAACTCATGAAACATGGGACCCACACTTTACATGGTGCGTTTTAGTTTAGGAGGAAATCGACTAAACCTTGAATGGACAATGTTTTAGTTATGAATCGGTCCATGCAGCTGCATACCAGATTTTCCTTGGCAAAAAAAAAAAAGAACACAAAGCAGACTAAACTCTATGGTCCTTTTCAATCCTACTTTTGTAAAATATAGTGTGGTATTGCTTGCAGTACAATATTGAGTGCTATAGCTTGCAAAATTAACATGTGTCTCTGGGTGATGCATTTTTCCATCATTAGGACTGTTTTACGAATGTCTCGTAATCAATATGCCGAAACAGTCAATTTTAATGTTTTCAATATATCACAAACTACCTACACATTAGGGAAGTTAACGGTTAGCTGCAGAAAATAGATTTGGTTAATTAGCATCATTTAGTGTTTTCGTTAGTCTTATCTTTTCACGCGCACATCAAACATACGCTATTTGGCTTCTCGAACTAGGCTAACACCTCTCAAGACAGTTTTTTCCCCCCGGGACACCTAAGTCCAGTGTTTGTATATTTATTTCACAATGGAAAAATGCTTTGTTACTTTATATCTGGTGTTAGTCATATAACTTATGTAGAAAAGATAATGTACCCGACACGATTAACATTATGTGCACACCTGATCGTCGAATATCTCATTCCAAAAATCATGGCCATTAATATGGAGTTTCTCCACTCTTCTGGGAAGGCTTTCCACTAGATGTTGGAACATTGCTGCTATAACAGCCTCCACTCTTCTGGGAAGACTTTCCACTAGATGTTGGAACATTGCTGCTAAAACAGCCTCCACTCTTCTGGGAAGACTTTCCACTAGATGTTGGAACATTGCTGCTATAACAGCCTCCACTCTTCTGGGAAGGCTTTCTACTAGATGTTGAAACATTGCTGCTATAACAGCCTCCACTCTTCTGGGAAGACTTTCCACTAGATGTTGGAACATTGCTGCTATAACAGCCTCCACTCTTCTGGGAAGGCTTTCCACTAGATGTTGGAACATTGCTGCTATAACAGCCTCCACTCTTCTGGGAAGGCTTTCCACTAGATGTTGGAACAATGCTGCTATAACAGCCTCCACTCTTCTGGGAAGACTTTCCACTAGATGTTGGAACATTGCTGCTATAACAGCCTCCACTCTTCTGGGAAGACTTTCCACTAGATGTTGGAACATTGCTGCTATAACAGCCTCCACTCTTCTGGGAAGGCTTTCTACTAGATGTTGGAACATTGCTGCTATAACAGCCTCCACTCTTCTGGGAAGGCTTTCCACTAGATGTTGGAACATTGCTGCTATAACAGCCTCCACTCTTCTGGGAAGGTTTTCCACTAGATGTTGGAACATTGCTGCTATAACAGCCTCCACTCTTCTGGGAAGGCTTTCCACTAGATGTTGGAACATTGCTGCTATAACAGCCTCCACTCTAATGGGAAGACTTTCCACTATGGGGTTGGAACATTGCTGCGGGGACTTGCTTCCAATCAGCCACGAGCGTTAGTGAGGCCCGGCACTGATGTTGGGTAATTAGGCATTTCCTGTCCTGTTCTAACTAACCTTAGAAAAAAAACACAGAATCCGCTAATTATATGTACGGTGCGTTTTGGAATGTATTCATACCCTTACACATTTTGATACGTTACAGCCTTATTCTTAAAATTGATTTAAATGACTTATTTCCCCCTCGTCTACACACACTACATAATACAAAGCAAGAACAGGTTTTTAGACATGCTTTTATTTACATAAGTATTCAGACCCTTTGCTACGAGACTCAACATTGAGCTCAGGTGCATCCTGTTTCCATTGATCCTCCTTTTTAGATGTTTCTATAACTTGATTGGAGGCCCATCTGTGATAAATTCAATTGATTGGACATGGGCTGACAGTGTTTCCCACCCACACATTCTTGCCACAATCACATTTTTCTCACTAGTTGAACCAGTTAGAGTTTTTTTTTGTTTTTTATTCTCCAATTCACAATTGAACCAGGTGCTCTAGAAAAGCTTCCTTAGTGAATGGAGCAGCTCGTTCATTCACCCTGCCAACTACTATAAAGCAATTTCAGGTCTGATCATCAACAAAAAGCTTTGCTTTCTACTACATACGATAACAAACTTCTATATTCACACTAAAATCAAACGCTAGTGTTCTAAACGTCATTTTGATTGGACGATGAGTGAAAAGTACTATCTGAGACTAGTGGCTTAGATGCACGGGGGATAACAAGTACAATCATGCCTCTAACTAGCTGACTAAACTCAACTTCACCATTTTATGATGGAGTTGAGCGTTGACTAGTGTTGGCGGACTGGAGCTCTGACGTCACACATGTAAAATACTGATTTCATCACCCAAAGCCCCCTGGCCCTATGATTTGATCATCCGGGACCTGGTCGGAGCTCCACCCAGAATATTTGCCCGCTCAACTCCATAACTCGTTGAGTTTAGTCGGCTCTAACAAGTCTAGCCACTCAACTCTTAATTCTCAAAGTTGATTTAAAAACATTTATGCTAGCTACGGCATCTTATTCCCTCCACAGTGCACTTGTTTTTACCAGAGCTCTATAGCTCTATGGGCTTTGGTCCAAGTTAGCTACCCTAAATGGACTCTGCACTCTGTTAAGTTGTAATTTGCCCTAAATGGACTCTGCACTCTGTTAAGTTGTAATTTGCCCTAAATGGACTCTGCACTCTGTTAAGTTGTAATTTGCCCTAAATGGACTCTGCACTCTGTTAAGTTGTAATTTGCCCTAAATGGACTCTGCACTCTGTTAAGTTGTAATTTGCTATGTCTAACCGTGGTTGAATCTGTCGTCCCAGAGGGAGAACTCAACGTCCTGGATGACATCCTCACCGAGGCCCCTGACCAGGATGACGAGCTCTATAACCCTGAGAGTGAACAGCACGTCAACCAGAAAAAAGGTACCGCTTTAACAGTGCACTTCTGGTCATTTTTAAAAGGTTAAAAGGTTATATGAGCGAGCCTCATTGACAATCTGTACCATCATGTCCAAATCACTTACTCTTTGTCATCCCTTTTTGCAATGTACACTGAACAATTATATATATATATATATAAACGCAAAATGCAACAATTTTAAAGATTTTATTTAGTTCATATAAGGATACTGGTCAATTTAAATAAATGAATCTATTGATTTCGTGACTGGGAATACATATATGCATTTGTTGGACACAGATACCTTAAAGAAAAGGTAGGGGTGTGGATCAGAAAACCAGTCAGTATCTGGTGTGACCTCCGTTTGCCTCATGCAGCGTGACACATCTCCTTCACATAGAGTTGATCAGGCTGTTGATTGGTGGCCTGTGGAATGTTGTCTCACTCCTCTTCAATGGCTGTGTGAAGTTGATGGATATTTTGGCGGGAATTGGAACGCGCTGTTGTACACGTCGATCCAGAGCATCCCAAACATGCTCAATGGGTGACAAATCTGGTGAGTATGCAGTCCGTTGATGAACTGGGACATTTTCAGCTTCCAGGAATTGCGTACAGATCCTTGCGACATGGGGCCGTGACTTATCATGCTGAAACATGAGGTGATGGCGGCGGGTGAATGGCACGACAATGGGGCCTCAGGATCTCATCACGGTATCTCTGCATTTAAATTGCCATCGATAAAATGCAATTGTGTTCGTTGTCCGTGGTTTATGCCTGCCCCATACCATAACCCCACCGCCACCATGGGGCACTCTGTTCACAATGTTGACATCAGAAAACAGCTCACCCACACAACGCCATCTGCCCGGTATAATTGAAACCGAACTACGTCCGTGAAGAGCACACTTCTCCAGCGTGTCAGTGGCTATTTGCCCACTGAAATCGGTTACGACATCAAACTGCAGTCAAGTCAAGACCCTGGTGAGGACTACGATCGTGCAAATGAGCTTCACTGAGACGGTTTCTGACAGTTTGTGCAGAAATTCTTCGGTTGTGCAAACCCACAGTTTCATCAGCTGTCTGGGTGGGTGGTCTCCGATGATCCCGCAGGTGAAGAAGCTTGATGTGGAGGTCCTGGACTGACGTGGTTACACGCGGTTGTGAGGCCAGTTGCACTTACTGCCAAATTCTCAAAAATTATGTGGAGGCGGCTTATGGTAGAGAAATGAACATTACATTTTTTGGCAACAGCTCTGGTTTTTGATTCCTGCAGTCCGCGTGCCAATCCCTCAACATGAGACACCTGTATCGTTCTATGAAAATTGCAAAAGGGTTTTCTAATGATCAATTAGCCTTTTAAAATTATAAACTTGGATTAGCTAAGACAACGTGCCATTGCAACACAGGAGTGATGGTTGCTGATAATGGGCCTCTGTACACCTATGTAGATATTCCAGTAAAAAATTTCCAGCTACGATAGTCATTTACAACATAAACAATGTCTACACTGTATTTCTGATCAATTTGACTGTATTTTAATGGATTAAAAATGAGCTTTTCTTTCAAAAAACAAGGACATTTCTAAGTGACCCCAAACGTTTTAATGGTAGTGGATGTAATTTTTTCTATCACATAACACAGCCACAAAGTCAGAACAGATGCTTCTCCGGTGGAAAAAATAAAGTGAGATTTTAAGACAGTCCAAGGCAGAAGGGTTTAAGAACATGGACACATTTTCAAAATGTAATATTGAAGATTTAATATGACTTTCCCCCCTCCTGCAGGATCTAAGAGGAAGAATGACCGAGGGGATGACCACGAGCTGAAACGTCTTCGGCCCTCGGCTCACACCACCACCAGGCAGGCCACTAAAAGATCTGCCCCCTCGGCTGGCGCCAGCGGGAAAAAGCTGGTCCACCTCAGGGGGGGACGGCACCTCTCCGAATACAAGACTGAAGATTACTACGACGACCGGAAGACCCATTCCATCCGAGCTGGTGGGGCGCAGAGGGGGGACCCTCCCAAAGCATCCCACCTTGACAAGCCTCTGGGCCGCAGGAGAGAGCCAGACAGACACAGGATCAAGCCCCTCATGCCTGAGCTAACCACAGAGGTAGGAGCGGCTAAACTAAGGGGTCACGAGGGGAAGTTACTTTAGCATATCTGCAGGGCTGTTGTAGTCCAGCTCGGGGAGGCAGGGTAGCCTAGTGGTTAGAGCGTTCGGCTAGTAACCGAAAGGTTGCAAGTTCAAATCCCCGAGCTGACAAGGTACAAATCTGTCGTTCTGCCCCCTGAACAAGGCAGTTAACCCACTGTTCCTAGGCCGTCATTGAAAAATATGAGTTTGTTCTTAACTGACTTGCCTAGTTAAATTAAAAAAGGTTAAATGTAAGTCGCTCTGGATAAGAGCGTCTGCTAAATGACGTAAATGTAAATGTCTTTTCACTTCGCTAGTCAGTATAGCCTTTTCTTGTTATAATGAAATGAGATGCATCTTCTAGTGATCTATAGATAGGACAGGTCCCTGTCGGTCACAAAGCCAGCGACGACGGAGAAACACTACTGGTTTGTAGGACAGGTCCCTGTCGGTCACAAAGCCAGCGTCGACAGGGGGAAACACTGCTGGTTTGTAGGACAGGTCCCCTGTCGGTCACAAAGCCAGCGACGACAGAGAAACACTACTGGTTTGTAGGACAGGTCCCCTGTCGGTCACAAAGCCAGCGACGACAGAGAAACACTACTGGTTTGTAGGACAGGTCCCCTGTCGGTCACAAAGCCAGCGACGACAGAGAAACACTACTGGTTTGTAGGACAGGTCCCTGTCGGTCACAAAGCCAGCGACGACAGAGAAACACTACTGGTTTGTAGGACAGGTCCCTGTCGGTCACAAAGCCAGCGACGACAGAGAAACACTACTGGTTTGTAGGACAGGTCCCCTGTCGGTCACAAAGCCAGCGACGACAGAGAAACACTACTGGTTTGTAGGACAGGTCCCTGTCGGTCACAAAGCCAGCGACGACAGAGAAACACTACTGGTTTGTAGGACAGGTCCCTGTCGGTCACAAAGCCAGCGACGACAGAGAAACACTACTGGTTTGTAGGACAGGTCCCTGTCGGTCACAAAGCCAGCGACGACAGAGAAACACTACTGGTTTGTAGGACAGGTCCCCTGTCGGTCACAAAGCCAGCGACGACAGAGAAACACTACTGGTTTGTAGGACAGGTCAGCGACGACGGGGAAACACTACTGGTTTGTAGGACAGGTCCCTGTCGGTCACAAAGCCAGCGACGACAGAGAAACACTGCTGGTTTGTAGGACAGGTCCCTGTCGGTCACAAAGCCAGCGACGACGGGGAAACACTACTGGTTTGTAGGACAGGTCAGCGACGACGGGGAAACACTACTGGTTTGTAGGACTGGTCCCTGTCGGTCACAAAGCCAGCGACGACAGGGGAAACACTGCTGGTTTGTAGGACAGGTCCCCTGTCGGTCACAAAGCCAGCGACGACGGGGAAACACTACTGGTTTGTCAGTCTGTCCCGCTTCTCGGTAGCTATTTTTGTGCACTGTGGTTGGCTGCAGTCAACAATAGAAATGAACGGAGGAGAGGACATGATGCTGTATCTTCTGTCAGTGAATTTCCACATCCCATGTTATGTAACTGGGAACGATGAGTTGAGGTCCACTTCATTATTGTTTTCTGGCACGTGAATTTATTTTTATGTGTTTCCACCGCGGAGTCGGGATATGGAGGCTATTTACGATTCCTTTGATTCTATTCATATTCCCCGGTTCTTTGATTGGCAGCTGATCAGCTTGTGGTGACTAGTTTTATAGAAGGTGCATTACTGACTGAAATAAAGACAAACTCCAAATCGTACAACGTAATTATGTCGTATCAGGACAGTAAACCAAAAATCTTGTATTTTTCCTAGTATTCAAAGCACCGTGTCGAGACTTGCCAGTGACCGCTGAAGTGACTCGTCAGCGTAGCCTAGTGATTGGTTGTTTGCGAATGAACGGCTCTTTTCTTTTTGAGCTGATCTTTTGAAGGTGAATCGAATCGGTGAGAGAGCCGTTCATTCGGCTCCCTAATTTGCGTACTGGTAGGCTACTACTGCTTCTTGGTGGATATCAGCAGATACATTTAGAGAATCATTTTGATAAAGAAGGTGAATCATCACTGCTGGAACAATAGGTCGTGGAGAACCTCATTCTGGTGCAAAATAGGATGAAAGAAAGAAGGGGAAAAAAACTATTTTGAAGGTTATAAAAGCTGATGTCATTGTATCTGTATGGTATTATTAAAGAGATTGATGTAGGGTCAACTAGAGTAGTAGTCAACTGCTGTTGTCTGTGTAACAAAGCACGTTTTTACACCCGGCTTCATGCATTAATCAGACCTATAGGTGTACGGGTGACTGACTTTGTGCACTCCCCCCACTTTTATACAATCTAGCGTGGGGTCTGGGGGTCCTTCCCCCTCAAAATATATTTTTACACCATTTTCCTTCAATTCTATATTGTTTCTCAACAGGGGATATATGTTTACTTGATAGAATTCAAGCTTTTGTCTTAGTTTTTTTGCCACAATAAACTAAATGGAAGGACTAGATTCGTTTCTGACTAGATTACTTATTTCCTGCCTTCCCTCAAAGTCCCACCCACAGGGTTTGATTGATGGGTTTGAAACCCTACCAGTTTATCTTAAACATCCTATCCTTTCCCTGACATTCTCACCCACAGTATTTGATTGACAGGCCAAACTGTTAAAGGGATAGTTCACACAAATAAAGAAAATGACATTCGTTTCCTTAGCCCCCAAGTGTCCACAGCAGCAGAGCCAATAAAATACAGAATTTGACAAACAAACACAATTGTGGCAATTCATGGAACTGTAAACATGACTATAATCTTGAAGGCTGGTTTAATTGTAAAGGTTATCTTAGTGATCATATAGGCCCTAGTTCATATCCAAAACAACCAACACACTGAAGTCATATAGGCCCTAGTCCATATCCAAAA
This sequence comes from Salvelinus fontinalis, assembly GCF_029448725.1. Lineage (NCBI taxonomy): Eukaryota > Metazoa > Chordata > Actinopteri > Salmoniformes > Salmonidae > Salvelinus > Salvelinus fontinalis. Next base: position 5,487,039 of record NC_074685.1, on the reverse strand, counting down.
CAACCAACACACTGAAGTCATAGTGGCCCTAGTCCATATCCAAAACAACCAACACACTGAAGTCATATAGGCCCTAGTCCATATCCAAAACAACCAACACACTGACGTCATAGTGGCCCTAGTTCATATCCAAAACAACCAACACACTGAAGTCATAGTGGCCCTAGTTCATATCCAAAACAACCAACAAACTGACGTCATAGTGGCCCTAGTCCATATCCAAAACAACCAACACACTGAAGTCATAGTGGCCCTAGTTCATATCCAAAACAACCAACACACTGAAGTCATAGTGGCCCTAGTCCATATCCAAAACAACCAACACACTGACGTCATAGTGGCCCTAGTCCATATCCAAAACAACCAACACACTGACGTCATAGTGGCCCTAGTCCATATCCAAAACAACCAACACACTGAAGTCATAGTGGCCCTAGTCCATATCCAAAACAACCAACACACTGACGTCATATAGGCCCTAGTCCATATCCAAAACAACCAACACACTGACGTCATAGTGGCCCTAGTTCATATCCAAAACAACCAACACACTGAAGTCATAGTGGCCCTAGTTCATATCCAAAACAACCAACACACTGACGTCATAGTGGCCCTAGTTCATATCCAAAACAACCAACACACTGACGTCATAGTGGCCCTAGTCCATATCCAAAACAACCAACACACTGACGTCATAGTGGCCCTAGTCCATATCCAAAACAACCAACATACTGACGTCATATAGGCCCTAGTCCATATCCAAAACAACCAACATACTGACGTCATATAGGCCCTAGTCCATATCCAAAACAACCAACACACTGACGTCATAGTGGCCCTAGTTCATATCCAAAACAACCAACACACTGACGTCATAGTGGCCCTAGTTCATATCCAAAACAACCAACACACTGAAGTCATATAGGCCCTAGTCCATATCCAAAACAACCAACACACTGAAGTCATATAGGCCCTAGTCCATATCCAAAACAACCAACACACTGACGTCATAGTGGCCCTAGTTCATATCCAAAACAACCAACACACTGAAGTCATATAGGCCCTAGTCCATATCCAAAACAACCAACACACTGAAGTCATAGTGGCCCTAGTCCATATCCAAAACAACCAACACACTGAAGTCATATAGGCCCTAGTCCATATCCAAAACAACCAACATACTGACGTCATATAGGCCCTAGTCCATATCCAAAACAACCAACACACTGACGTCATAGTGGCCCTAGTTCATATCCAAAACAACCAACACACTGACGTCATAGTGGCCCTAGTTCATATCCAAAACAACCAACACACTGAAGTCATATAGGCCCTAGTCCATATCCAAAACAACCAACACACTGAAGTCATATAGGCCCTAGTCCATATCCAAAACAACCAACACACTGACGTCATAGTGGCCCTAGTTCATATCCAAAACAACCAACACACTGAAGTCATATAGGCCCTAGTCCATATCCAAAACAACCAACACACTGAAGTCATAGTGGCCCTAGTCCATATCCAAAACAACCAACACACTGAAGTCATATAGGCCCTAGTCCATATCCAAAACAACCAACACACTGACGTCATGTCTTTCTAAATACCACAACTAATTGTACCAATTTGGGAGGTGAAGTCGTTAAAGTCTATTATAATTTAGCTGTGAATCAAGCCATTGGAAGACAAGAGGCCGTCACAAATGGAGCTCGTTCTGCAAAAAAAAACATGTCTGGGGGGGACGACTCCCTGCCTTGCTGCTTTTCTACTTACGGAAAACACTTAAAGTGCATTGGTTTTGAACAGAGTCCTATGGTCCACTTTTTTTTTTTTACCAAAGCCTGTTGGCCTTTGCCAAAAGTAGTGCACTATATAGGGAATAGGGTGCCATTTGCGATACAGACCCTGATGCCTTTCTGTTCTCCTCTTGTCTAGAAGCTGATGCGTCCCATCGAGGGGAACGTTAGCAGGGTCAGCACCTCCAAGGAAGAGGCAGAAGAAGAGGCATCAGACCAGGAGACGGGCAGCACGGCCGACTCCTCCGAGGGAGACAGGTCCAACATGGAGGGAGAAGAGGTGATGGAGGAAGAGGAAGAGGAGGAGGAGGGAGAGAAGGGCCCAGAGGAAGACGAGGAAGAGGAGGAGGAAGAGTACGAACAGGAGGAAGGGGATCAGAGAGTTGTGAATGAACCGCCTGATTACGACACTCGCAGTGAAGCCAGCGATTCCCAGTCTGATTCCGTGTCGTTCTCTGAGGGGGAGTCGGTTCACTCTGGGTCTGGTTCTGACGCCTCAGGTAAACAAACATCCGCTCAACACATTTTGTTTCTCTTTTCACTATCCTGGTTGCATCTCATTCTCCCGACGTCTGTTCACTTCCCTTCATGGATTAAGAAGGAAATGACTGGTATCAGAAAATGGGTGAAACGGCCTCTCTAGCCCACGTCTACACCGATCCAATGTTGATTCGTATGTGAACGAGTGCCTGGGATGGAAACCCCAGGCTGAAGTGACTCCGTAACACTGCGATGCAGTGCCACTCGGGAGGCCCCGTGTATTTATGTCGCCTTTATTTTGACAGAGTCATGCTGAGACCAAGGTCTCTTTCACAGATAACCCTGTATCAAACATCAATACACTAAAAGCAAAACACAAGTCTTAGAAAACAGACACATTCTTCAGTGAAATGGTCCTCAATCAGCCTTTTGGACTGTCCTAGAGACACCAATCCATCCCATTTAGAGAGCCTTGGACTGTCTGTCCTAGAGACACCAATCCATCCCATTTAGAGAGCCTTGGACTGTCTGTCCTAGAGACACCAATCCATCCCATTTAGAGAGCCTTGGACTGCCTGTCCTAGAGACACCAATCCATCCCATTTAGAGAGCCTTGGACTGTCTGTCCTAGAGACACCAATCCATCCCATTTAGAGAGCCTTGGACTGTCCTAGAGACACCAATCCATCCCATTTAGAGAGCCTTGGACTGTCTGTCCTAGAGACACCAATCCATCCCATTTAGAGAGCCTTGGACTGTCTGTCCTAGAGACACCAATCCATCCCATTTAGAGAGCCTTGGACTGTCTGTCCTAGAGACACCAAACCATCCCATTTAGAGAGCCTTGGACTATCCTAGAGACACCAATCCATCCCATTTAGAGAGCCTTGGACTGTCCTAGAGACACCAATCCATCCCATTTAGAGAGCCTTGGACTGTCTGTCCTAGAGACACCAATCCATCCCATTTAGAGAGCCTTGGACTGTCTGTCCTAGAGACACCAATCCATCCCATTTAGAGAGCCTTGGACTATCCTAGAGACACCAATCCATCCCATTTAGAGAGCCTTGGACTGTCCTAGAGACACCAATCCATCCCATTTAGAGAGCCTTGGACTGTCCTAGAGACACCAATCCATCCCATTTAGAGAGCCTTGGACTGTCCTAGAGACACCAATCCATCCCATTTAGAGAGCCTTGGAGATTATTCCACCAGTAAGGTGCCAAAACTCTAACAGCAGATGTACCTAACTGGTTGGATATGGAAAGTGTCTCCAGAGTTAGACATCTCTCAACTGGGTCTGGTATCTCTGTCCTATGATGGTACCGCAGAGGTTTATGTAGGAGGGATTTACATAAACAGTGCAATTCATCAATCTTGCTTTCAAAGAGGACCAGGCTACTTTCTGATACAGAAAGCTATGATGTGTCCTAAACCTGGTGCCCTGTCGTAAAAGCCTAGTGTGTTTATCATGAACTGCTAGCTTTCAATACAGTGGCAGCTACATTCATATAAATGATATCCCCATAGTCTATAAGCCGTATGAATATCAACTGAATAATTAGTTTTCTGCTATCTAATGACACAGTGGCAGGTGGGGAGTTTGACTGGGGCGGTACACCTGTCAAACGGTAACGCAGGTGTCCTAAGGCGAGCTCAGGGAGGACAGAAACCTCCCGTGGAGCAGAAGTTCAAAACTTCACAAGAACCCAAACTAGTTTAGCAGTGAGAGAAACAAGATCATGCTTTTAGGGAGTTTGTGGCATTCTAACTATTTGTACAGGGGGGGGTCTAGTAAAATACTATGCATATCGAGCCACTGCTCACATTATATTAGGAGTTTTTGTAACAAAAATCTTGAAACCCACCTGTTCTTTATAAAGGAAGGCCGTGTTAGTTAAGAATGAACTCATCAACATGCTTTCTGAAACACGCCTCTCGTCAATCCAGATGCCTTCACGATCAAAAGTATGTGGACATCTGCTCATCCAACATCTCTTTCCAAAATCATGGGTATTTAATATGGAGTCCCCCCCCCCCCCCCCCCCCTTGCTGCTATAACAGCCTCCACTCTTCTGGGAAGGCTTTCCACTAGATGCTGGAACATTGCTGCTATAACAGCCTCCACTCTTCTGGGAAGACTTTCCACTAGGTGTTGGAACATTGCTGCTATAACAGCCTCCACTCTTCTGGGAAGGCTTTCCACTAGATGTTGGAACATTGCTGCTATAACAGCCTCCACTCTTCTGGGAAGACTTTCCACTAGGTGTTGGAACATTGCTGCTATAACAGCCTCCACTCTTCTGGGAAGACTTTCCACTAGATGCTGGAACATTGCTGCTATAACAGCCTCCACTCTTCTGGGAAGGCTTTCCACTAGATGTTGGAACATTGCTGCTATAACAGCCTCCACTCTTCTGGGAAGGCTTTCCACTAGATGCTGGAACATTGCTGCTATAACAGCCTCCACTCTTCTGGGAAGACTTTCCACTAGGTGTTGGAACATTGCTGCTATAACAGCCTCCACTCTTCTGGGAAGGCTTTCCACTAGATGTTGGAACATTGCTGCTATAACAGCCTCCACTCTTCTGGGAAGGCTTTCCACTAGATGTAGGAACATTGCTGCTATAACAGCCTCCACTCTTCTGGAAAGGCTTTCCACTAGATGTTGGAACATTGCTGCTATAACAGCCTCCACACTTCTGGGAAGGCTTTCCACTAGATGTAGGAACATTGCTGCTATAACAGCCTCCACTCTTCTGGGAAGGCTTTCCACTAGATGTTGGAACATTGCTGCTATAACAGCCTCCACTCTTCAGGGAAGGCTTTCCGCTAGATGTTGGAACATTGCTGCGGGGACTTGCTTCCATTCAGCCACGAGCATTAGTGAGGTCGGGCACTGATGTTGGGGCGATTAGGCCTGGCTCGTAGTTGGTGTTCCAATTCATCCCAAAGGTTGAGGTCAGGGCTCTGTGCAGGCCAGTCAAGTTCTTCCACACCAATCTCAACAAACCATTTCTGTATGGACCTCGCTTTGTGCACGGGGGCATTGTCATGCTGAAACAGGAAAGGGCCTTCCCCAAACTGTTGCCACACAGAATCATCTAGAATGTCATTGTATGCTGTAGCGTTAAGATTTCCCTTCACTGGAACTAAGGGGCCCAAACCATGAATAACAGCCCCAGACCATTATTCCTCCTCCACCAAACTTTACAGTTGTCACTATGCATTGGGGCAGGTAGCGTTCTCCTGGCATCGGCCAAACCCAGATTTGTCCGTCGGGACTGCCAGATGGTGAAGCGTCATTCGTCAACTCCAGAGAACGTGTTTCCTCTGCTCCAGAGTCCAATGGCGACGAGTTTTACACCACTCCAGCCGACGCTTGGCATTGCTGCTGTAATTACTTTGATTTTATGATGTGATTTTTGTTTATTTTTGTTCTTCAGGTTCTGAGAAGAAGCATGAGAAACTATCGTCCTCTGTCCGAGCCGTCCGCAAGGACCAGACCAGCAAGCTGAAGTACATCCTGCGAGACGCACGCTTCTTCCTGATCAAGAGCAACAACCATGAGAATGTCTCCCTGGCCAAGGCGAAGGTGCACTTCTCTATCTTAACTTAGAGTCTCTCAATCTCTACCCAGTACAGCCAGTAGAGGACTGGCCCATCCCCCAGAGCCTGGTTCCTCTCTACCCAGTACAGCCAGTAGAGGACTGGTCATCCCTCAGAGCCTGGTTCCTCTCTACCCAGTACAGCCAGTAGAGGACTGGTCATCCCTCAGAGCCTGGTTCCTCTCTACCCAGTACAGCCAGTAGAGGACTGGTCACCCCTCAGAGCCTGGTTCCTCTGGTCTACCCAGTACAGCCAGTAGAGGACTGGTCATCCCTCAGAGCCTGGTTCCTCTCTACCCAGTACAGTCAGTAGAGGACTGGTCACCCCTCAGAGCCTGGTTCCTCTGGTCTACCCAGTACAGCCAGTAGAGGACTGGTCTCCCCTCAGAGCCTGGTTCCTCTGGTACAGCCAGTAGAGGACTGGTCATCCCTCAGAGCCTGGTTCCTCTGGTCTACCCAGTACAGCCAGTAGAGGACTGGTCGCCCCTCAGAGCCTGGTTCCTCTGGTCTACCCAGTACAGCCAGTAGAGGACTGGTCATCCCTCAGAGCCTGGTTCCTCTCTACCCAGTACAGTCAGTAGAGGACTGGTCACCCCTCAGAGCCTGGTTCCTCTGGTCTACCCAGTACAGCCAGTAGAGGACTGGTCGCCCCTCAGAGCCTGGTTCCTCTGGTACAGCCAGTAGAGGACTGGCCCATCCCTCAGAGCCTGGTTCCTCTGGTACAGCCAGTAGAGGACTGGCCCATCCCTCAGAGCCTGGTTCCTCTGGTACAGCCAGTAGAGGACTGGCTCACCCCTCAGAGCCTGGTTCCTCTGGTACAGCCAGTAGAGGACTGGCTCACCCCTCAGAGCCTGGTTCCTCTGGTACAGCCAGTAGAGGACTGGTCATCCCTCAGAGCCTGGTTCCTCTCTACCCAGTACAGCCAGTAGAGGACTGGTCATCCCTCAGAGCCTGGTTCCTCTGGTCTACCCAGTACAGCCAGTAGAGGACTGGTCACCCCTCAGAGCCTGGTTCCTCTGGTCTACCCAGTACAGCCAGTAGAGGACTGGTCACCCCTCAGAGCCTGGTTCCTCTCTACCCAGTACAGCCAGTAGAGGACTGGCCATCCCTCAGAGCCTGGTTCCTCTGGTACAGCCAGTAGAGGACTGGCCACCCCTCAGAGCCTGGTTCCTCTCTACCCAGTACAGCCAGTAGAGGACTGGTCGCCCCTCAGAGCCTGGTTCCTCTCTACCCAGTACAGCCAGTAGAGGACTGGTCGCCCCTCAGAGCCTGGTTCCTCTGGTACAGCCAGTAGAGGACTGGCCCATCCCTCAGAGCCTGGTTCCTCTGGTACAGCCAGTAGAGGACTGGCCCATCCCTCAGAGCCTGGTTCCTCTGGTACAGCCAGTAGAGGACTGGCCCATCCCTCAGAGCCTGGTTCCTCTGGTACAGCCAGTAGAGGACTGGCTCACCCCTCAGAGCCTGGTTCCTCTCTAGGTTTCTTCTAAGGAGTTTTTCCTAGCCACTGTGCTTTGACTTCTGCTTTGCCCGGCTGTTTGGTTCTAGGCTGTGTAACGGTTAAGCATGTGGTGATAACTTCTGATGTGAAAAGGGCTTTAGTAAAAAAAGATTTAATTTCTGAATGTACAAAACACAAATTACCGCCCAAAATCGAATTGTCTGTTATTGTACACGGTACTGTTAACTGATGCTGAACACAAACAAACAAGTCAGCTGTTATATGTCGGTTGTTGTCTCCAGGGAGTGTGGTCCACTCTGCCCGTTAACGAGAAGAAGCTGAACGCCGCCTTCCATTCTGCCCGCAGCGTCATCCTGGTCTTCTCCGTCAGGGAGAGCGGAAAGTTCCAAGGTAAACAAGGCTACGTCTTAAAGGGGAATCCTATTCCCTATTAATAGTGCACTACTTTTCACTAGGAGCCTCGTTTTAGGAGCCACTAGGAGCCTCGTTTTAGGAGCCACTAGGAGCCTCGTTTTAGGAGCCACTAGGAGCCTCGTTTTAGGAGCCACTAGGAGCCTCGTTTTAGGAGCCACTAGGAGCCTCGTTTTAGGAGCCACTAGGAGCCTCGTTTTAGGAGCCACTAGGAGCCTCGTTTTAGGAGCCACTAGGAGCCTCGTTTTAGGAGCCACTAGGAGCCTCGTTTTAGGAGCCACTAGGAGCCTCGTTTTAGGAGCCACTAGGAGCCTCGTTTTAGGAGCCACTAGGAGCCTCGTTTTAGGAGCCACTAGGAGCCTCGTTTTAGGAGCCTCGTTTTAGGAGCCTCTAGGAGCCTCGTTCAAAGGTGCGCGGGCACAAATATGACTCTAAAGCTAGCGCGCGAGACGGTTTTCCCCCCACAAAGGTTTGGGATTGGTCCATTTTTTTGAACTCGACGGGGGAAAAGTGTGCGTATCTCCACACCAATCTCAGCTTGTTGTTGTTGATCAATTGTATTGCAACCAAATATAGTTTATTTTGAGGGAAACGGAGGTGTTGAACGCACAGTATTTATAATGACGGTAGGCTCATGATAATGCCGTCCAGACACGGTTGATGAGGCCCCCAGAGCCCTATTGTACTTCCTAACTAATCAATAACCTTTAGAAATCACGCAAGTACAAGGGAGGAGCCAAAACCTGCAGACCCCCCGGATCTTCCAGGAATTAACAGCCCTACCTTAGACAGCATTTTGATTTTCTATCTTGGATCACATCCCTGATGTTATCATGCTGTGCGGAGGTCGATGTACGCTATCGCCCCGCGCGGAGGTCGACCTGTATATGGGCCGTCCTCCTGTGTGTGTAGCGTACTGAATATGGTCCGTCCTCCTGTGTGTCCTGAATATGGTCTGTCCTCCTGTGTGTCCTGAATATGGGCTGTCCTCCTGTGTGTACTGAATATGGTCTGTCCTCCTGTGTGTAGTGTCCTGAATATGGTCTGTCCTCCTGTGTGTCCTGAATATGGTCTGTCCTCCTGTGTGTCCTGAATATGGTCTGTCCTCCTGTGTGTCCTGAATATGGTCTGTCCTCCTGTGTGGTGTGTCCTGAATATGGTCTGTCCTCCTGTGTGGTGTGTCCTGAATATGGTCTGTCCTCCTGTGTGGTGTGTCCTGAATATGGTCTGTCCTCCTGTGTGTAGTGTCCTGAATATGGTCTGTCCTCCTGTGTGTCCTGAATATGGTCTGTCCTCCTGTGTGTCCTGAATATGGTCTGTCCTCCTGTGTGTCCTGAATATGGTCTGTCCTCCTGTGTGTCCTGAATATGGTCTGTCCTCCTGTGTGTCCTGAATATGGTCTGTCCTCCTGTGTGTAGTGTCCTGAATATGGTCTGTCCTCCTGTGTGTAGTGTCCTGAATATGGTCTGTCCTCCTGTGTGTCCTGAATATGGTCTGTCCTCCTGTGTGTCCTGAATATGGTCTGTCCTCCTGTGTGTCCTGAATATGGTCTGTCCTCCTGTGTGGTGTGTCCTGAATATGGTCTGTCCTCCTGTGTGTCCTGAATATGGTCTGTCCTCCTGTGTGTAGTGAATATGGTCTGTCCTCCTGTGTGTAGTGAATATGGTCTGTCCTCCTGTGTGTAGTGAATATGGTCTGTCCTCCTGTGTGTAGTGAATATGGTCTGTCCTCCTGTGTGTAGTGAATATGGTCTGTCCTCCTGTGTGTAGCGTCCTGAATATGGTCTGTCCTCCTGTGTGTAGCGTCCTGAATATGGTCTGTCCTCCTGTGTGTAGCGTCCTGAATATGGTCTGTCCTCCTGTGTGTAGCGTCCTGAATATGGTCTGTCCTCCTGTGTGTAGCGTCCTGAATATGGTCTGTCCTCCTGTGGGTAGCGTCCTGAATATGGTCTGTCCTCCTGTGTGTAGTGAATATGGCCTGTCCTCCTGTGTGTGTAGGTTTTGCCAGGCTGTCCTCTGAGTCCCATCACGGAGGGTCTCCCATCCACTGGGTCCTGCCTGCTGGGATGAACGCCAAAATGCTGGGTGGGGTGTTCAAAATCCACTGGATCTGCAGGTAAACGCGCTGCTTCTGGCTTATCCTCAAAAGACGTGGGAACGTTCCAAATGGCACCCTATTCCCTATATAGTGCACTACTTTTGCCCCGGGGCCCATAAGGTTTGGGTCAAAAGTAGTGCACTGCATAGGGAGTTTTGCGTGCCATTTGGAACGCGTCTCATGTCTTTACTGGCATTGTGGTAGCAGCCAGAAATATGAATATGATGATTTTTTTGTTTCTTCAGCCAGTTCAGTGTTTTTGTCATCTCAGATCTGTTTTAAGACTTGTGCATCCCATGATCCGGTGTAAACGAATAATCTTAAATCTCTTGTTTTCAGACGGGAGTTACCGTTCACTAAAACGGCTCACCTCTCCAACCCTTGGAACGAACACAAACCTGTAAAGATCGGCCGAGACGGACAGGTAAACTTTCTTCATTTGTGAAAACTATCCTTGTCTTTTGGTTCTGCGTCGATCACGTTCTAGAGCTCGTCACTCTAGGATTGTGGGTTTGATTCCTGCTGGGGTCAATCATACAATCCATGTGTGCATACATTTTGTTAAGTTGCTTTGTATAAAAGCATCTACTGAATGGCATATGAGTGCGTTCGCTAAGTATTCAGAACCCCAGACTTTTTCCACATATTTTGTTTTACGTTATAGCCCGATCCTAAAAATAGATTAAATCGTTTTCCCACCTCATCTACAAACAATACCCCATAATGACAAATCAATAACATGTTCTGAGAAATATTAGCAAAAGAACAGAAACATCACATTTACATAAGTATTCAGACCCTTTACTCAGTACTTTGTTGAAGCACCTTTGGCAGCGATTACAGCCTCGAGTCTTCTTGGGTATGACGCTACAAGCTTGGCACACCTGTATTTGGGGAGTTTCTCCCATTCTTCTCTGCAGATCCTCTCAAGCTCTGTCAGGTTGGATGGGGAGTGTCGCTGCACAGCTATTTTCAGGTCTCTCCAGAGATGTTAGATCGGGTTCAAGTCCGGGCTCTGGCTGGGCCACTCAAGGACATTCAGAGACTTGTCCCAAAGCCACTCCTGCCTTGTCTTGGCTGTGTGCTTAGGGTCGTTGTCCTGTTGGAAGGTGAACCTTCGCCCCAGTCTGAGGTCCTGAGCGCTCTGGAGCAGGTTTTCATCAAGGATCTCGCTGTACTTTGCTCCGTTCATCTTTCCCTCGATCCTGACCAGTCTCCCAGTCCCTGCCGCTGAAAAACATCCCCACATCATGATGCTGCCACCACCATGCTTCACCGTAGGGATGGTGCCAGGTTTCCTCCAGACGTGACGCTTGGCCTTCAGGCCAAAGATTTCAATCTTGGTTTCATTAGACCAGAGAATCTTGTTCCTCATGGTCAGAGAGACTTTAGGGGCCTTTTAGCAAACTCCAAGCAGGCTGTCATGTGCCTTTTATTAAGGAGAGGCTTCCGTCTGGCCACTCTACCATAAAGGCCTGATTGGTGGAGTGCTGCAGAGATGGTTGTCCTTCTGGAAGGTTCTCCCATCTCCACTGAGGAACTCTGGAGCTCTGTTAGAGTGACCACCGGGTTCTTGGTCAACTCCCTGACTAAGGCCCTTCTCCCCCGATTTCACAGTTTGGGCGGGCGGCCAGCTCTAGGAAGAGTCTTGGTGGTTCCAGACTTTTTTCCATTTAAGAATGAGGCCACCGTGTTTTTGGGGACCTTCAATGCTGCATCAATGTTTTGGTACCCTTCCCCAGATCTGTACCTCGACACAATCCTGTCTCGGAGCTCTATGGACAATTCCTTCGACCTCAGGGCTTGGTTTTTGCTTTGACAAGCACTGTCAACTGTAGGACCTAATATAGACAGGTGTGTGCCTTTCCAAATCATGTCCAATCAATTGAATTCACCACAGGTGGACTCCAATCAAGTTGTAGAAACATCTCAAGAATGATCAATGGAAACAGGATGCACCTGAGCTCAATGTTGAGTCTCATAGCAAATGGTCTTAATACTTATGTAAATAAGGTTTTTCTGTCTTTAATTTAAATGTGAAACATGTCTAAACCAGTTGCTTTTTCGTTATGTGGTATTGAGGGGGGGGGGGGGGGTTATTTAATAAATGTTTTTGAATAAAGCTGTAACGTAACAATGTGAATGGGGTCTGAATACTTTCTGAATGCTCTGTATTATATATTTATATTTTCACACTAACTCTAATTGAGTTTTATCTACTAATCTGTCCCCTCTCCCCCCCCCCCCCCCCCCCCCTCCTCGGGACCGTCAGGAGATCGAACCGGGGTGTGGGATGCAGCTGTGCATGCTGTTCCCCCAGGACGAGAGCATTGACTTGTATCAAGTTATTCATAAAATGCGTCACAAGCGGAGGATGCCTTCGGAGCCGCGTTCTCGAGGGCGCCCGCCGCACAGAGAACCCGCCCGAGGCGACCCGGGAAGGTTAGAAATGTTCTTTGGACCTGCTAGTGAGCTACTTGTGTCGGCGTGACATGATGCCGGAGCAGGGTTCTGATCCGATGGTCTAACCGTCCCTCCCAGAATGTTCTCGTCACATCCCAGCGAAGAGGGAAACCGGCTGACATCCTCTGGGCTGTTGCTAAGGAACCCCGTACCACAGCTCCACAGTATCTATGGGCGGGGCCATTGCTAAGCCCAGTATCTATGGGCGGGGCCAGTGCTAACCCCAGTATCTATGGGCGGGGCCATTGCTAAACCCAGTATCTATGGGCGGGGCCAGTGCTAAGCCCAGTATCTATGGGCGGGGCCAGTGCTAACCCCAGTATCTATGGGCGGGGCCATTGCTAACCCCAGTATCTATGGGCGGGGCCATTGCTAACCCCAGTATCTATGGGCGGGGCCATTGCTAAGCCCAGTATCTATGGGCCGGGCCAGTGTTAACCCCAGTATCTATGGGCGGGGCCAGTGTTAACCACCGTATCTATGGGCGGGGCCAGTGTTAACCACCGTATCTATGGGCCGGGCAGGTGTTAACGACCGTATCTATGGGCCGGGCCAGTGTTAACCCCAGTATCTATGGGCCGGGCCGGTGTTAACCCCAGTATCTATGGGCCGGGCCGGTGTTAACCCCAGTATCTATGGGCCGGGCCGGTGTTAACCCCAGTATCTATGGGCCGGGCCGGTGTTAACCCCAGTATCTATGGGCCGGGCCGGTGTTAACCACCGTATCTATGGGTGGGGCCATTGCTAACCCCAGTATCTATGGGCCGGGCCAGTGTTAACCCCAGTATCTATTGGCGGGGCCAGTGTTAACCCCAGTATCTATGGGCCGGGCCGGTGCTAACCCCAGTATCTATGGGCCGGGCCGGTGCTAACCCCAGTATCTATGGGCGGGGCCATTGCTAACCCCAGTATCTATGGGCGGGGCCATTGCTAACCCCTGTATCTATGGGCGGGGCCAGTGGTAGTCGGCTGAGTGTGGCTTGTCTCTCTGCAGGTGACGGTGGTTAAATTCAATGTATAGAAACAGGTTTAGTTTGATCTCTCAATATAAGGATATTGATTTCATTTTCAATTTCATTTTGAACCGTCATATACTTAAAACCATTTTAAGTTGTAGTTGAGTTTAATACACCAATACATTGTCTTTTCGGTTGCTTGAATGAATTTGTCTAGATAAGTTGTTTTTAAATTTGTTTCCCGAAGCCTTTTTCTTTCAGGAGTATCCTGGGGAGTTAAAAACCCTAGTCATATATTGGACTTAGAAGGAGCCGTTCTATTTTAAACAGAAGATGGCACATGGATTTGAGGAGGGGGGGGGAGAATGATGATGCTGTCTTAAATGCTTCCAGAGGACTTTTCTCTCCCTCCATGGGCCATCTATTGAATATACATCACGTATACCTGTGGTGATATCTACACTACTGCTGTGTGTGCCCTGTAGCCTCAGAGTGGGAGGGGTGGGTGTCTATCTACAAAGCTGCTGGAAAGGGAGTAATAAAGCGTTGGAAAGTTCTGGAAAGCGGTAGGCCAAAGTGGGGGAAAAAGAATCGTTGGCCTTTGGGAGACCTGACGACAACCTAGAGCGCGAGAGAGAGAGAGAGGGCTTGGCTCTGCTGTGTGCTTCTCACTACTTCCTGTTTCAATGCTCCATTTACACCAGCAATCCAAATCCCCCAACATCCCCTCCAAGAAATCATATACCCGCAAAAAAAATAACATTTTGGCTAGCGGTCGGTCGGTCACTGCCCTCCCCCACAACCCAACAGGACTGAAGATGGTTGTGGTGCTGAGAGAGCCTGCCAGCCGTTCCTTGTTAAAATGTCTTCATCTGGAAGGAATGGCATCTGGTGGTAGGTGGTTAGGGGGTTAGGAGTGTTTCCTAAAGGACAGGAGTGTTTCCATACCCTAACCTAAAGGACTAGGTTAGGAGTGTTTCCATACCCTAACCTAAAGGACTAGGTTAGGAGTGTTTCCTAAAGGACAGGAGTGTTTCCATACCCTAACCTAAAGGACTAGGTAAGGAGTGTTTCCTAAAGGACAGGAGTGTTTCCATACCCTGACCTAAAGGACTAGGTAAGGAGTGTTTCCTAAAGGACAGGAGTGTTTCCATACCCAAACCTAAAGGACTAGGTTAGGAGTGTTTCCTAAAGGACAGGAGTGTTTCCATACCCTAACCTAAAGGACTAGGTAAGGAGTGTTCCCTAAAGGACGAGTGTTTCCATACCCTAACCTAAAGGACTAGGTTAGGAGTGTTTCCTAAAGGACAGGAGTGTTTCCATACCCTAACCTAAAGGACTAGGTAAGGAGTGTTCCCTAAAGGACAGGAGTGTTTCCATACCCTGACCTAAAGGACTAGGTAAGGAGTGTTTCCTAAAGGACAGGAGTGTTTCCATACCCTAACCTAAAGGACTGAGAATAAAGTAGGAGGAAACCCACTGGCAGAATGATACAAACCCACTCCTTCCCTTTTAAAGGCCTCAATGGACTGAGAATGACACCGCGAGGACGGGAAGTTCTAAGCCAAAAGGGGGGGGGGGGGGGGGGTCCGTCACCTTTTTTTGGTTTTTATAAAATGGCCGAAGTGAAGTTCATCCCCTGGTCTTTTCGTTTTCGATTGCAATGGACTGCATCAATCACCCTTATCAATCATCCCCCTTTGCCCTCGCAGCCCGGCCCCTCCTTGTAATGTCTTTGTGGCTGTAGACCCTAAACCATAAGATGGACTGTCTATATGAACTCTTTTTGATATCTTAATATATATGTCAACGGTAACAGGTCACAAAACTACAAGAACGCGGTATGTTACAATTTTACCCGGCTCTTTCCTTTTATTTCCCTGTAGACAGTCATTTATCCCAGCTGTGAAAACAAAACAAAAAAAACATTTCACTCTCTGGTTTTGATTTTGAATTGAACATGGAACGTTGTGTTGTGGAGTAATGATCATTCACTTTAGTGCTAAGGTGGTTATTGATGGCTAGTCAGAAGCTTTTAGAATAGAGGTCTAGCTCCCTATTGGAGACAGATGTTGCCTCAAACTATCCCCAAACAGGTAATATAACAAGGGTGCCACTTCCAATAGTTACAGTATTGTAAATATCCTGTTTGAGCTACAGAATGAGTTGAACTATCATCCGACCAATCTGAACAAAAACCTACTGGTCAATAATGTAACTGACCACAAGCAGTAAGATATCATTCAGAATATAATGTAACTGACCACAAGCAGTAAGATCTCATTCAGAATATAATGGTTGGTCAAGCAGTAAGATATCATTCAGAATATAATGTAACTGACCACAAGCAGTAAGATATCATTCAGAATATAATGTAACTGTCCACGAGCAGTAAGATATCATTCAGAATATAATGTAACTGACCACGAGCAGTAAGATATCATTCAGAATATAATGTAACTGACCACAAGCAGTAAGATATCATTCAGAATATATCATTCAGAATATAATGTAACTGTCCACAAGCAGTAAGATATCATTCAGAATATAATGTAACTGACCACAAGCAGTAAGATATCATTCAGAATATATCATTCAGAATATAATGTAACTGTCCACGAGCAGTAAGATATCATTCAGAATATAATGCAACTGTCCACAAGCAGTAAGATATCATTCAGAATATAATGTAACTGTCCACGAGCAGTAAGATATCATTCAGAATATAATGTAACTGTCCACAAGCAGTAAGATATCATTCAGAATATAATGTAACTGTCCACGAGCAGTAAGATATCATTCAGAATATAATGTAACTGACCACAAGCAGTAAGATATCATTCAGAATATAATGTAA
The DNA here is from genome assembly GCF_029448725.1 of Salvelinus fontinalis. Classification (NCBI taxonomy): domain Eukaryota; kingdom Metazoa; phylum Chordata; class Actinopteri; order Salmoniformes; family Salmonidae; genus Salvelinus; species Salvelinus fontinalis. The sequence goes on along the minus strand of NC_074685.1, from coordinate 5,470,909 downwards.
CTGTCCACAAGCAGTAAGATATCATTCAGAATATAATGGTTGGTCAAGCAGTAAGATATCATTCAGAATATAATGGTTGGTCAAGCAGTAAGATATCATTCAGAATATAATGGTTGGTCAAGCAGTAAGATATCATTCAGAATATAATGGTTGATTGATGCAGTCTGCTCATTATAATTGTATATACATGTTTAGTATTTTTTTTTTTTAAGAAGTATTTGGAAATAATGTCCAGATTCAATGAAATGCATCCTGAATTTTGCTCATAAATTAAGTTTCCCCCTTTATGGAGATGGATGAGATCAGAATGGTGATATGGCTTAAATCAATTTGTTTCTCAATCTGTCAATAGGTGATTTTTTTTTTTTCTTCATGTAAATGTTTTGGTGTGTAGATATGCTTTTCAGATGATACTAGATGTTTTAGACTGTTCTACTAGGACGCTGTGCTGTGGTGCTTGTCTCAATTGTTTACCTAATTCATGTAGGCGTCGGCCCGAGGAATATGACATTCGCAACAGGAAACGCCCGAGGATTGACTATCCGGCCGAGTTCCCACAGAGACCAGGTTACTATTACTACCATATGTATTGGTACAGCATGGAAATGTATCCCCTATGGCACCCTATTCCATATATAGTGCACTACTTTTGACCAGAGCCCTATGGCACCCTATTCCATATATAGTGCACTACTTTTGACCAGCGCCCTATGGCACCCTATTCCATATATAGTGCACTACTTTTGACCAGAGCCCTATGGCACCCTATTCCCCTATATAGTGCACTACTTTTGACCAGAGCCCTATGGCACCCTATTCCCCTATATAGTGCACTACTTTTGACCAGAGCCCTATGGCACCCTATTCCATATATAGTGCACTACTTTTGACCAGCGCCCTATGGAACCCTATTCCATATATAGTGCACTACTTTTGACCAGAGCCCTATGGCACCCTATTCCATATATAGTGCACTACTTTTGACCAGAGCTCTATGGCACCCTATTCCCCTATATAGTGCACTACTTTTGACCAGAGCCCTATGGCACCCTATTCCATATATAGTGCACTACTTTTGACCAGAGCCCTATGGCACCCTATTCCCCTATATAGTGCACTACTTTAGACCAGAGCCCTATGGAACCCTATTCCCTATATAGTGCACTACTTTAGACCAGAGCCCTATGGAACCCTATTCCCCTATATAGTGCACTACTTTTGACCAGGGTCCAAATGGCTCTGGTTAAAAGCAGTTTCCTAATATATATATATATATATATATATATATATATATATATATATATATATATATATATATATATATATATATATATATATATATATATATATATATATATATATATATATATATATATATATATATATATATATATATATATATATATATATATAATAGGGTAGGGTGCCATATATATATATGGAACTGGGAACTAGTAATTGTTTTGGTACCAGTCAATGTCAGTTATAAGGCCGAGCTGGACCAACGGGAACGTCGGCCGTGTGCAGTAGATCACCTGCTGGGTGTTGACGAACGGTTCTGATCAAACGTGAAGAAACGTCTGGAAATGAACAGGAAATGACGGCCATTGTGTTCAGAGGTGATAGTACGGCCGCATATGCACGGCCGACGTTTGTTTTGGTCCGTCTTGTCCTTTTTTTTATTGGAATGGTGTTTGAACGATAGAATGTGCTAATGAAAAAAAAATGCTTTTTTGAGTTTCCAAGTAAAGCTCATTTTGGATCCATACGAACAGAGTTCAGATCCAGATGACTGATGTTTTGCCTAGTTAACGTATTACTGTTAACAACTATCAGTTTACTGTAGTGGCAAGAGGTTAGATTTAATGTCCCAATTTCTGTGTGATATTTTCCTCTTTGGATGTTATGAATCAAGAGTAGGAGGTTGTAAGTGGCGACTCGTAGGTAAAGTATTGATTTGACTTATTGACTACTGATGTAACCGTGTTAGAACAAAACATGTTGAAAGGGCAACTTGTGTGTCTGTAAACACAGATGTTCCATAGGGACATGACTCACCAGTCGGAGTAAGTCATCTTTCTCTCTTTATACAGGCTTTATGCCAGTTCCACGTAACCCACCAGTTGACCGGTAAGTACCTGACATCACTCACCGTGGACCCCAAAATCTAAACCCTCTAGGCTCTAGTGTAGATCGATGACCGCGGGGACCCCAAAATCTAAACCCTCTAGGCTCTAGTGTAGATCGATGACCGCGGGGACCCCAAAATCTAAACCCTCTAGGCTCTAGTGTAGATCGATGACCGCGGGGACCCCAAAATCTAAACCCTCTAGGCTCTAGTGTAGATCGATGACCGCGGGGACCCCAAAATCTAAACCCTCTAGGCTCTAGTGTAGATCGATGACCGCGGGGACCCCAAAATCTAAACCCTCTAGGCTCTAGTGTAGATCGATGACCGCGGGGACCCCAAAATCTAAACCCTCTAGGCTCTAGTGTAGATCGATGACCGCGGGGACCCCAAAATCTAAACCCTCTAGGCTCTAGTGTAGATCGATGACCGCGGGGACCCCAAAATCTAAACCCTCTAGGCTCTAGTGTAGATCGATGATCGCTTCGGTTAGCTTCGCATTCCAGCTACGGCTTCATCTGTACTACGACGGTGGATGTCACTCGTCCGCCTGCCGCTAACTAGCAGTCTTGTAACTGCGTGTGTGTGTTTCGGTCATGGTTAGTCGAGCGCCAAACTCTTCATTGAGACAATGCTGAAACATCAATCCATGGGCAAGTCAGTGACACGTTTTCATTTGTGCCCGAAAACCAAATGAAAATGTATCTTGCAAATTAGAAGTGCCGTCTTTGTCCTATTACTTAGCCCCAATGCCGTCTTTATCCTATTACTTAGCCCCAATGCCGTCTTTATCCTATTACTTAGCCCCAATGCCGTCTTTGTCCTATTACTCAGCCCCAATGCCGTCTTTATCCTATTACTTAGCCCCAATGCCGTCTTTGTCCTATTACTTAGCCCCAATGCCGTCTTTATCCTATTACTTAGCCCCAATGCCGCCTTTATCCTATTACTTACCCCCAATGCCGTCTTTATCCTATTACTTAGCCCCAATGCCGTCTTTATCCTATTACTTAGCACCAATGCCGTCTTTATCCTATTACTTAGCCCCAATGCCGTCTTTATCCTATTACTTAGCCCCAATGCCGTCTTTATCCTATTACTTAGCCCCAATGCCGTCTTTATCCTATTACTTAGCACCAATGCCGTCTTTATCCTATTACTTAGCCCCAATGCCGCCTTTATCCTATTACTTAGCCCCAATGCCGCCTTTATCCTATTACTTAGCCCCAATGCCGTCTTTATCCTATTACTTAGCCCCAATGCCGTCTTTGTCCTATTACTTAGCCCCAATGCCGCCTTTATCCTATTACTTAGCCCCAATGCTGCCTTTATCCTATTACTTAGCCCCAATGCCGCCTTTGTCCTATTACTTAGCCCCAATGCCGTCTTTATCCTATTACTTAGCCCCAATGCCGTCTTTATCCTATTACTTAGCCCCAATGCCGTCTTTGTCCTATTACTTAGCCCCAATGCCGTCTTTGTCCTATTACTTAGCCCCAATGCCGCCTTTATCCTATTACTTAGCCCCAATGCCGTCTTTGTCCTATTAGCCCCAATGCCGTCTTTATCCTATTACTTAGCCCCAATGCCGCCTTTATCCTATTACTTAGCCCCAATGCCGTCTTTATCCTATTACTTAGCCCCAATGCCGTCTTTATCCTATTTATTTAGCATCAGGGTTGGCTAGGTTACTTTCTGAATTGTAATCATTAACGTAACTTTTGGATTACCCAAACTCAGTAAGGTAATCTGATTACGTTCACTTTTAGATTACTATCCCCTTTAAGAGACATTTGTCGTTTTCTAATGCATGGTACCAATTGAACGACATCTCTTGCAGGATAAATCAATGTTAAAGTTTAAATAGCTGGCTATATATGGATGTTAAATTGGGTTAGTTATGTAGGCTTCATCTAACCCATCACTTTCTACTACATTATAATAATATGATTAAATTACATCTTTACATTAAAAACCAAAGTCTATCAGAATTAGTCATTCCAATAAATGTTAAACCCCTTGATTTTCAAGAATAGGACTTGGAAATATGGAAGTATAGATCAGCCAAATTGTTTTACCTGAGCATAAAGCCAAAACTAGGAATGTTTTAGCCAGCCCTACTCTGTTGTTTATGATTTAGTTGGCATGGAGGGCTGATTGTGCTCATTGATTCAAGTTGAAAAATAAATGCTACGCTCATGGAATGGCTTTGAGCACTACTGAAAAGTGCTACTTACATGTGGAAAATGAATGTCTTATGCTATAGGGCCTATTTACCTTTTAGTTGGTGACACTTTGATACGTCCTTCAAGACGGTTGGAAAAGCATTCCTCATGAAGCTGGTTGAGAGAATGCCAAGAGTGTGCAAAGCTGTCAAGGCGAAGGGTAGCTACTTTGAAGAATCTAAAATATATTTTGGTTTAACACTTTTTTTGGTTACTACATGATTTCATAGTTTTGATGTCTTCACTATTATTCTACAATGTAGAAAATAGTTTTTTAAAAATAAAGAAAAACCCTTGAATAAGTAGGTGTCCAAAAATGGATGTAGCAACTACAGATAGACTTAAAGTGTGAGTTTGAGCATGTGTTCATTAGGCCATTTTTGTATTTTCTATTAGCGTAAATTAGATTGAGCAAATAAAAGCCAGACTTTTATTCCATAGGCTGTTTTCAAGAGCGCATTTTTCATTGACTATCCGCTGGTTTTAAAAACAATGATTGATAGGCACCTTAAACTCCTTGAATTCAACCATTTAATTGGGTTCAAAATACACATTTAGATTTTGGCCACAACAACCACAATTCGTTAGACACAAATAGCTAAATGAAAAAGCAGCAATTCACATCAATGCGTTATGTAGATATCAATAAGTGATATCCGAATACAGTACACGTATTCATACCGAACCTCATTGCTTAAAGTTTTTTTGTTGTTGATGCTAGTGGTTATATTAATATGGGATCTATAGCGTCCCACAACTGTCCCAGACTGTTTTGAATATTAATTTATTGCGTCGACTAGAATAGGACAACTTTTTTTTGTGCTGTGGTTCTACCAATATCTTCAATATGAGCCTCGGAATTGGATAAGGACGTGCACCGTTCGGTCCCCGACGTGTCTGTATTCACTCGTAGCCTGTGAGGAAAGACCAGTTACGTGATGGAGAGCCATGTGAGTGGTGCTTAGTAGCGCACAGCACTCAGGGGAGAAGGGAATTATCATGATTTATATTGCGGCCACTGGCCACAAAAGGCATGGATTTTTTTGGGGGGGGGGGGGGGGGACATTACACAAAGGGGATGTCTCCGGGAAATTCAAGGCATTATCAAAGTGCTTGTCAAATTGTGAGTGAGAGACTGATGAAGTGTGTACAGCCTGCGCCAAAACAACAAAGCAGAGCTCATGCCTATCATGCAACTTTTTTCAAGTCATCGTTAATGGCATCATGCAGCCTTGCAATGTGTTAAACATCCAAACATAAACTAAAGTTGCGTAAATAACTCTATTAAGCATTTAGGAGGACCTGTTTCTTTTAACCTTTCTTATTTATTCAGCTTTGTTCAATTGTATTCTTAATTCTATAAAATAATCTTGTCTGCTAAATGAACTAGTGCAGCCCCACAGCCACATGGCATAGTCAGATCAGGACCTGCTAAATGAACTAGTGTAGCCCACAGCCAGATCAGGACCTGCTAAATGAACTAGTGTAGCCCATAGTCAGATCAGGACCTGCTATATTAACTAGTGTAGCCCACAGCCAGATCAGGACCTGCTAAATGAACTAGTGTAGCCCACAGCCAGATCAGGACCTGCTAAATGAACTAGTGTAACCCACAGCCATATGGCATAGCCAGATCAGGACCTGCTAAATGAACTAGTGTAACCCACAGCCATATGGCATAGCCAGATCAGGACCTGCTAAATGAACTAGTGTAGCCCACAGCCAGATCAGGACCTGCTAAATGAACTAGTGTAGCCCACAGCCAGATCAGGACCTGCTAAATGAACTAGTGTAGCCCACAGCCAGATCAGGACCTGCTAAATGAACTAGTGTAGCCCACAGCCAGATCAGGACCTGCTAAATGAACTAGTGTAGCCCACAGCCAGATCAGGACCTGCTAAATGAACTAGTGTAGCCCACAGCCAGATCAGGACCTGCTAAATGAACTAGTGTAACCCACAGCCATATGGCATAGCCAGATCAGGACCTGCTAAATGAACTAGTGTAGCCCACAGCCAGATCAGGACCTGCTAAATGAACTAGTGTAGCCCACAGCCGTATGGCATAGCCAGATCAGGACCTGCTAAATGAACTAGTGTCGCCCACAGCCAGATCAGGACCTGCTAAATGAACTAGTGTCGCCCACAGCCAGATCAGGACCTGCTAAATGAACTAGTGTCGCCCACAGCCAGATCAGGACCTGCTAAATGAACTAGTGTAGCCCACAGCCAGATCAGGACCTGCTAAATGAACTAGTGTAGCTCACAGCCACATGGCATAGCCAGATCAGGACCTGCTCTATGAACTAGTGTAGCCCACAGCCAGATCAGGACCTGCTAAATGAACTAGTGTAGCCCACAGCCAGATCAGGACCTGCTAAATGAACTAGTGTAGCCCACAGCCAGATCAGGACCTGCTAAATGAACTAGTGTAGCCCACAGCCAGATCAGGACCTGCTAAATGAACTAGTGTAGCCCACAGCCAGATCAGGACCTGCTAAATGAACTAGTGTAGCTCACAGCCACATGGCATAGCCAGATCAGGACCTGCTCTATGAACTAGTGTAGCCCACAGCCAGATCAGGACCTGCTAAATGAACTAGTGTAGCCCACAGCCAGATCAGGACCTGCTAAATGAACTAGTGTAGCCCACAGCCAGATCAGGACCTGCTAAATGAACTAGTGTAGCCCACAGCCAGATCAGGACCTGCTAAATGAACTAGTGTAGCCCACAGCCAGATCAGGACCTGCTAAATGAACTAGTGTAGCCCACAGCCGTATGGCATAGCCAGATCAGGACCTGCTTAATGAACTAGTGTAGCCCACAGCCAGATCAGGACCTGCTTAATGAACTAGTGTAGCCCACAGCCAGATCAGGACCTGCTAAATGAACTAGTGTAGCCCACAGCCAGATCAGGACCTGCTAAATGAACTAGTGTAGCCCACAGCCAGATCAGGACCTGCTAAATGAACTAGTGTAGCCCACAGCCGTATGGCATAGCCAGATCAGGACCTGCTAAATGAACTAGTGTAGCCCACAGCCAGATCAGGACCTGCTAAATGAACTAGTGTAGCCCACAGCCAGATCAGGACCTGCTAAATGAACTAGTGTAGCCCACAGCCGTATGGCATAGCCAGATCAGGACCTGCTAAATGAACTAGAGTAGCCCACAGCCAGATCAGGACCTGCTAAATGAACTAGTGTAACCCACAGCCATATGGCCTAGCCAGATCAGGACCTGCTAAATGAACTAGTGTAGCCCACAGCCAGATCAGGACCTAACATTAAGACAACTCAGAGTACGCTATTCTGTTTCTTCTGAAATACACTACCTTTTCTTCATGGTTTAAAAAAAAATTAAATAAAACTTTTTTTTTTTTTTTGACCTGTCTAAAATAAATAATGTATGTATTGTGAAGGTGTAGACTATATTACATGGATTTATTAGACTTTTTAAAATGTAGATGTCCCAAAGGTCTTCATCAGTGGCTCTGTGTGGAAGCCAGGAGATGCTAAATGTGTTTGTTAATTAACTGTCATTTAAAAAAAAAAATTAAAAAAAAATATATATATATATATATATATAATAATAATGAAATAACTGACTTGCCTAACCTAACTCTAACCACTAGGCTACCTGCCGCCCCTCCACTCTAACCACTAGGATACCTGCCGCCCCTCCACTCTAACCACTAGGCTACCTGCCGCCCCTCCACTCTAACCACTAGGATACCTGCCGCCCCTCCACTCTAACCACTAGGCTACCTGCCGCCCCTCCACTCTAACCACTAGGCTACCTGCCGCCCCTCCACTCTAACCACTAGGCTACCTGCTGTCCCTCCACTCTAACCACTAGGCTACCTGCCGTCCCTACACTCTAACCACTAGGCTACCTGCCGTCCCTACACTCTAACCACTAGGCTACCTGCCGTCCCTACACTCTAACCACTAGGCTACCTGCCGTCCCTACACTCTAACCACTAGGCTACCTGCCGTCCCTACACTCTAACCACTAGGCTACCTGCCGTCCCTACACTCTACACTCTCTACACTCTCTGCAGGAACAGGGTTGGAGAGCCCATGGCATACAGAGTACTGGGTAGCTACTAGAACAGGGTTGGAGAGCCCATGGCATACAGAGTACTGGGTAGCTACATGAACAGGGTTGGAGAGCCCATGGCATACAGAGTACTGGGTAGCTGCAGGAACAGGGTTGGAGAGACCATGGCATACAGAGTACTGGGTAGCTGCAGGAACAGGGTTGGAGAGACCATGGCATACAGAGTACTGGGTAGCTGCAGGAACAGGGTTGGAGAGCCCATGGCATACAGAGTACTGGGTAGGAACAGGGTTGGAGAGCCCATGGCATACAGAGTACTGGGTAGCTGCAGGAACAGGGTTGGAGAGACCATGGCATACAGAGTACTGGTTAGCTGCAGGAACAGGGTTGGAGAGCCCATGGCATACAGAGTACTGGGTAGCTGCAGGAACAGGGTAGGAGAGACCTTGGCATACAGAGTACTGGATAGGAACAGGGTTGGAGAGACCATGGCATACAGAGTACTGGGTAGCTGCAGGAACAGGGTTGGAGAGCCCATGGCATACAGAGTTTGGGCGGGAATATCACCTGTGGCGTAACGAGTGAAAGCAGAGTTTTGGTGGTTGCCATAAGCAACCGTAGAATCCCAGCTGCTACTATAGTTAGTTCAGCTGCTCCTCTATGAACCGGAGTAGCCGACCCAGCATGCTCGGCGCTCTTTAATATCACGCCCCGACCCAGCATGATTTTACAATGGAAAGCGGCCTCCATTCCCCGTGCATACGGGTGACATGCTCCCCCCCCCCCCCCTATTTGATAATGGGCCATTTTCCCCCTAAATCCAAACAAATTGTACATATGAGTAAAGAAGAGATTAAATTGAGTATAGGTTGATGGGTGAAAAGGTGATCACTTGAGGCAAGGCACAAGCTTCTTTTATTTTTTTTTGCAACCTTTTTCAAATAGCCGATTTTGGTCGCATCATGCAGCCCATTTCTGTTTTGATTTCTAAGACATACTGAGGTTTGTAATCGTTCAATAATAAAGTTGCCAAATAACTCTAAATCTAATGTTTAGGACCCGTTTCAAATTATCACTTTGAGGCTCAACATAGCCACTTCATATGCGCACAAATACTATAAGATAATGTTACGGGGATTTATGAGCATTTCAGCTAAATGAACAAGTCTACAGTCTATATCATAGCCAGATAACATACAGTATCTAGTCTGATAAATGAACAAGTCTACAGTCTATATCATAGATAACATACAGTATCTAGTCTGATAAATGAACAAGCCTACAGTCTATATCATAGATAATATACAGTATCTAGTCTGATAAATGAACAAGTCTACAGTCTATATCATAGATAACATACAGTATCTAGTCTGATAAATGAACAAGTCTACAGTCTATATCATAGATAACATACAGTATCTAGTCTGATAAATGAACAAGTCTACAGTCTATATCATAGTCAGATAACATACAGTATCTAGTCTGATAAATGAACAAGTCTACAGTCTATATCATAGATAACATACAGTATCTAGTCTGATAAATGAACAAGTCTACAGCCTATATCATAGCCAGATAACATACTGTACGCCAACTCATATTCTGTTCTTCTGATATACATTTTCTTCAAATCATAAAGTTTCTTTAAACCTGCCTAAAATAATGGATTTATTGTGATGTTGTAAAATAAAGTGACTATTTTTTAAACGTAGATTTTACAGAGATCTGCATCAGTGGCTTGTAGGCTATGTGTGGAAGCTGGGAGATGTGTTGGTTAATTAACGGTAAATTACTGTGAGACCGGCAGTCATTTGTATGACAATATCCGGCTGACAAAATGTAATGACCGCCCTAGCCCTCCCCCTCCCTCTCTCCACCAATCCTTCCCTGGCCCTCCCTCTCTCCGCCAATCCTTCCCTGGCCCTCCCTCTCCACCAACCCTTCCCTGGCTCTCTACCAATCCTTCCCTCCCCCTCCCTCTCTCCACCAATCCTTCCCCGGCCCTCCCCCTCTCCACCAATCCTTCCCCGGCCCTCCCCCTCTCCACCAATCCTTCCCCGGCCCTCCCCCTCTCCACCAATCCTTCCCTGGCCCTCCCCCTCTCCACCAATCCTTCCCTGGCCCTCCCCCTCTCCACCAATCCTTCCCTGGCCCTCCCCCTCTCCACCAATCCTTCCCTGGCCCTCCCTCTCTCCACCAATCCTTCCCTGGCCCTCCCTCTCTCCACCAGTCCTTCCCTGGCCCTCCCCAGACATTAACTAGTAACTTCATTTCCCCAGGCGCTCCCCTCTCCCCAGACATTAACTAGTAACTTCATTTCCCCAGGCCCTCCCCTCTCCCCAGACATTAACTAGTAACTTCATTTCCCCAGGCCCTCCCCTCTCCCCAGACATTAACTAGTAACTTCATTTCCCCAGGCGCTCCCCTCTCCCCAGACATTAACTAGTAACTTCATTTCCCCAGGCGCTCCCCTCTCCCCAGACATTAACTAGTAACTTCATTTCCCCAGGCCCTCCCCCTCTCCCCAGACATTAACTAGTAACTTCATTTCCCCAGGCGCTCCCCTCTCCCCAGACATTAACTAGTAACTTCATTTCCCCAGGCGCTCCCCTCTCCCCAGACATTAACTAGTAACTTCATTTCCCCAGGCGCTCCCCTCTCCCCAGACATTAACTAGTAACTTCATTTCCCCAGGCGCTCCCCTCTCCCCAGACATTAACTAGTAACTTCATTTCCCCAGGCGCTCCCCTCTCCCCAGACATTAACTAGTAACTTCATTTCCCCAGGCGCTCCCCTCTCCCCAGACATTAACTAGTAACTTCATTTCCCCAGGCCCTCCCCTCTCCCCAGACATTAACTAGTAACTTCATTTCCCCAGGCGCTCCCCTCTCCCCAGACATTAACTAGTAACTTCATTTCCCCAGGCGCTCCCCTCTCCCCAGACATTAACTAGTAACTTCATTTCCCCAGGCGCTCCCCTCTCCCCAGACATTAACTAGTAACTTCATTTCCCCAGGCCCTCCCCTCTCCCCAGACATTAACTAGTAACTTCATTTCCCCAGGCCCTCCCCTCTCCCCAGACATTAACTAGTAACTTCATTTCCCCAGGCGCTCCCCTCTCCCCAGACATTAACTAGTAACTTCATTTCCCCAGGCGCTCCCCTCTCCCCAGACATTAACTAGTAACTTCATTTCCCCAGGCGCTCCCCTCTCCCCAGACATTAACTAGTAACTTCATTTCCCCAGGCGCTCCCCTCTCCCCAGACATTAACTAGTAACTTCATTTCCCCAGGCCCTCCCCTCTCCCCAGACATTAACTAGTAACTTCATTTCCCCAGGCGCTCCCCTCTCCCCAGACATTAACTAGTAACTTCATTTCCCCAGGCGCTCCCCTCTCCCCAGACATTAACTAGTAACTTCATTTCCCCAGGCGCTCCCCTCTCCCCAGACATTAACTAGTAACTTCATTTCCCCAGGCGCTCCCCTCTCCCCAGACATTAACTAGTAACTTCATTTCCCCAGGCCCTCCCCCCTCCCCAGACATTAACTAGTAACTTCATTTCCCCAGGCGCTCCCCTCTCCCCAGACATTAACTAGTAACTTCATTTCCCCAGGCGCTCCCCTCTCCCCAGACATTAACTAGTAACTTCATTTCCCCAGGCGCTCCCCTCTCCCCAGACATTAACTAGTAACTTCATTTCCCCATGCCCTCCCCAGACATTAACTAGTAACTTCATTTCCCCAGGCCCTCCCCAGACATTAACTAGTAACTTCATTTCCCCAGGCGCTCCCCCTCTCCCCAGACATTAACTAGTAACTTCATTTCCCCAGGCGCTCCCCAGACATTAACTAGTAACTTCATTTCCCCAGGCGCTTCCCTCTCCCCAGACATTAACTAGTAACTTCATTTCCCCAGGCCCTCCCCTCTCCCCAGACATTAACTAGTAACTTCATTTCCCCAGGCGCTCCCCAGACATTAACTAGTAACTTCATTTCCCCAGGCGCTTCCCTCTCCCCAGACATTAACTAGTAACTTCATTTCCCCAGGCCCTCCCCTTTCCCCAGACATTAACTAGTAACTTCATTTCCCCAGGCGCTCCCCAGACATTAACTAGTAACTTCATTTCCCCAGGCCCTCCCCTCTCCCCAGACATTAACTAGTAACTTCATTTCCCCAGGCGCTCCCCTCTCCCCAGACATTAACTAGTAACTTCATTTCCCCAGGCCCTCCCCTCTCCCCAGACATTAACTAGTAACTTCATTTCCCCAGGCCCTCCCCTCTCCCCAGACATTAACTAGTAACTTCATTTCCCCAGGCGCTCCCCTCTCCCCAGACATTAACTAGTAACTTCATTTCCCCAGGCCCTCCCCTCTCCCCAGACATTAACTAGTAACTTAATTTCCCCAGGCGCTCCCCTCTCCCCAGACATTAACTAGTAACTTCATTTCCCCAGGCGCTCCCCTCTCCCCAGACATTAACTAGTAACTTCATTTCCCCAGGCGCTCCCCTCTCCCCAGACATTAACTAGTAACTTCATTTCCCCAGGCCCTCCCCTCTCCCCAGACATTAACTAGGAACTTCATTTCCCCAGGCGCTCCCCCCTCCCCAGACATTAACTAGTAACTTCATTTCCCCAGGCGCTTCCCAGCTGGAGTGAGAAGAGATGTGTTCCTCAATGGGGTGAGTTCAGTAAATATACACAAAATAAAGGGAACACTGAAGTGTGATTGACTTGGAGTTACATTGTGTTGTTTAAGTGTTCCCTTTATTTTTTTGAGCAGTGTACTACATCACCAAAGGTATGTGGACACCTACTTGTCAAACATCTCATTCCAAAATCACGGCCATTAATATGGACTTGGTCCTCCCTTTAGTCCTATTAAAAGCCTCCACTCTTCTGGGAAGGCTTTCCACTAGATGTTGGAACATTACTGCGGGGACTTGCTTCCATTCAGCCACGAGCATTAGTGAGGTCGGGCACTGATGTTGGGGCGATTAGGCCTGGTTCGCAGTCGGCGTTCCAGTTCATCCCAAAAGTGTTCGATGGGGTTGAGGTCAGGACTCTCTGCAGGCCAGTCAAGTTCTTCCACACCGATCGACAGACCATTTCTGTATGGACCTCGCTTTGTGCACGGGGGCATTGTCATACTGAAACAGGAAAGGGCCTTCCCCAAACTGTTGACACACAGAATCATCTAGAATGTCATTGTATGCTATAGCGTAAGGGGCTCGAACGATGAAAAACAGCCCCAGACCATCATTCCTCCTCCACCAAACTTTACAGTTGGCACTATTCATTAGTGGCAGATAGCATTCTCCTGAATCCACTAATTTGAAAGGGTGTCCACATACTTTTGTATATGTTGTGTGTGTAGTCATTGATATTAACATAGAGTTAATTTGATTCAGTCCTATTGATATTATCATGTGGTTTGTGATCCCCAGTCCTACAACGATTACATGCGAGAGTTCCACCACACCATCGGGCCGCCTCCTCCTTGGCAAGGAATGGTATGTTCTAGAAGTTTGGTTCATAGAGCTATAGAGCCCTCTAAGTAATATGGTTTAATATAGACATAAGACTAAAATACCTATTAACGCTACCTGAGCAATACCTGTCTGGTTGAAACACGGTACAGTTTATCACCTGTTAATATGTGACACTGATCTGAGAAATACCTGTCTGGTTGAAACACGTTACAGTTTATCACCTGTTAATATGTGACACTGATCTGAGAAATACCTGTCTGGTCGAAACACGTTACAGTTTATCACCTGTTAATATGTGACACTGATCTGAGAAATACCTGTCTGGTCGAAACACGTTACCATTTATCACCTGTTAATATGTGACACTGATCTGAGAAATACCTGTCTGGTCGAAACACGTTACCATTTATCACCTGTTAATATGTGACACTGATCTGCTCCTGTCTGTATATTAGTCAATATTTTGGGTGAATAGTTCTCTGAAGTTTCATCATAGTCTCTATTGTTATTGGCTCATCTCTTCAGAAGACAATAGCTAATATTTATTTTGTTAAATTTACATGCCACACATTTTATATACACGGCTCTTCAATTGTTGTATACCGTAGTTACATAGCAAGAACTTTTTATTTTTAATTGATCCTACCTGCCATTATAAGAGGTTTTCTTGCCACTGATTTCATTCATAGTGTCATTTACAAACCATCTCCCCTGTAGGCACCGTACCCTGGGATGGAGCAGCCACCTCATCACCCGTTCTACCAGCACCATCCTCCTCCTCCCCAGGCACATCCCCCGTACACCGGGCACCACCCTGTACCACACGACGCCCGCTTCAGGGAGAAGAGAGTCGTACGGTCCTTCAGCTCTACCCTGGTACAGCTCCTTTCTGTCCTGGTTAACCTGTTTAGGACTGGAACCCCTCGCCAACAGCAAATTAAATTGCAGGGCGCCAAATACAAATCAAAGGAAATCTCATAAATCTAATTTTTCAAACATACAAGTATTAGGCATCATTTTAAAGATTAACATTCTCGTTAATCCAGCCGCAGTGTCTGATTTTCAAAAATGCTTTACAGCGAAAGCTCCACAAACGATTATGTTAGGTCACCACCAAGTCACAGAAAAAACCCAGCCATTTTTCCCGCCAAAGAGAAGAGTCACAAAAAGCACAATTAGAGATAAACTGAATCACTGACCGTTGATGATCTTCATCAGATGACACTCATAGGACTTCATGTTACACAATACATGTATGTTTTGATCGGTAAAGTTCATATTTATATCCAAAAATCTCATTTTACATTGGCGCGTTACGTTCAGTAGTTAAAAAACATGCTGTGAATTAGCAGAAAACCACATCTATTCACAGAAATACTCATCATAAATGTTGATGAAAATACGAGTGTTATACATGGAATTATAGATAAACTTCTCCTTAATGCAACTGCTGTGTCAGATTTTTTTTTTTAACTTTCCGGAAAAAGCGTAATCTGACTACGGCGCTCACAGCCCAAAACAGCCAGAAGAAATATCCGCCATGTTGCGCCGTCAACATTAGTCTGAAATAGCATTATAAATATTCACTTACCTTTGATGATCTTCATCAGAATGCACTCCCAGGAATCCCAGTTCGACAATAAACATTTGATTTGTTCCATAAAGTCCATCAATTATGTCCAAATAGCTTCTTTTTTTAGGGCGTTAGGTAAACAAATCCAAAAGCGCGTTCAGGTCCAGTCGGCCCAAAAGTTCAAAAAGTTATATTACAGGTCGAAGAAACTTGTCAAACTAAGTATAGAATCAATCTTTAGGATGTTTTTATCATAAATGTTCAATATTGTTCCAACCGGAGAATTCCATTGTCTGTAGAAAAGCAATGGAACGAGAGCTACCTCTCAAGTGAAAGCGCGTGACTGAGAACGAGGCTGTAGGCAGACCCCTTAGTCAAACATCTCTCAACCGGCCTCCCTTCACATGAGCAGCCTGAAATAACTTTCTAAAGACGGTTGACATCTCGTGGAAGCCTTAGGAAGTGAAAAATAACCCCACTGTGTATTCGATAGGAGCTGAGTTCAAAAACTACAAACCTCAGATTTCCCACTTCCTGCTTGGATTTTTTTCTCAGGTTTTTGCCTGCCATATGAGTTCTGTTATACTCACAGACATCGTTCAAACAGTTTTAGAAACTTCAGAGTGTTTCCTATCCAGTACTAATAATAATATGCATATATTAGCATCTGGGACAGAGGAGGCAGTTCACTCTGGGCACGCTATTCATCCAAAAGTGAAAATGCTGCCCCCTATCCCAAAGAAGTTAAATGTGTAGTGTACTATACATGGAATAGGGAGTCATTGGGGACGTAGCCTTTGTATAACCTGAACACCGCCATCTCTCTCCCTCTGAAGCATGACTATGACATGCGGGTGGATGACTTCCTGAGACGGACCCAGGCCGTGGTAACAGGTCGCCGCAGCCGCCCCCGAGAACGAGACAGGCAGAGGGAGCGAGAACGGCCCCGGGATGCCCGCCGGGACCGCGACAGAGACCGCGGACGCGAACGTGACCGAGAGAGAGACAGGATCAGGGACAGGGAGAGGGGGCGCTACAGGAGATAATCAGGGACTAACTAAATCAAATCAAACAGCACGTCCTGTGGTAGTTTCTCTGACCTAGTATTTTTATTTTTTCATTTTAATTTTTAATTTTTTTTCCCTCACATTTATTTTTTATTTTTAAAGAAGCTGAACTGTTCTGTTCTGAGTGATTGTGTTCTGTTCTACATCGTGCTGTGAAGTCGCCTCATGTCTATCATGCATGCAGTGTAACTGAACTAACTGGAGGGGGGGGGGGGGGGGTTAACAACCCAAAATACACATTTTTAGTTCATCTTATTTTGGAGGAGACGCGGTTAAGAGCATTTAACTATTTGGAGCTGGTTTTCGTTTCTTCTTCCTGTCCCCGACTTTCAGTTTTTAATGCCAGTCTTTTGCGTGTATTTTTTTTTTTTTTAAGAAGGGATTGATCCTGCACTTGTCACATTTTGTCTTTGTGCTGTTCATGATCGTACGTGGTTCAAATGAAGATCTCTACTAAAATTGTGTTGAATCTGACTGGCAGTGTTGTTGCCAGTCCCTCTTTTCGCCTTTTTTTAATTTCAAGCCATTTTGTTGTTGTTTTTTCTTGTGTTTGTCTGATCTGGAAGTAAAAAGCAATATTGTTGTTATGTCTAGATCAATCCCTTTTCCTTTCTGAAGTTTAAACCGAGATTCCAATCAGTGCTGGAAAGTTTAGAGAACCTGCAATGTTTGTCGGGGGCGGGGAATAAGGTATCGCTTGTCTTGGATGACTGTTTTGTACAAAAGAAAATTAAATACTATTGAGTGTTTTACTACTGTCGTCAGTTTGAGTAAAAGATGGTTGGATTGATTCACTTTACATTAAACGGGTTTTACCCTGTACTTTCTGCTGGTTTGCAGAGGAAATACTAATCGTAAGATCAACAATGGCAATACACATCGGTCAGATTGAAATGTTTGTGAAAATCTGGTTACATTTTAGGCCTTATGGTTGGGCTCCCGAGTGGCGCAGTGGTCTAAGGCACTGCATCTCAGTGCTAGAGGCGTCACTACAGACCCTGGTTCAGCGGTCTAAGGCACTGCATCTCAGTGCTAGAGGAGTCACTACAGACCCTGGTTCGATCCCGGGCTATATCACAAACGGCTGTGATCGAGAGTCCCAGAGGGTGGCGCACAATTAGCCCACGGTCATCCGGGTTAGGGGAGGGTTTGGCCGGGGTAGGCCGTTGTTTTGGGGTGGCCACAGAAAGTTGACACAAACTTGTGACCGTTATGAAGGAGACAAGAATAACTAAGCACTTCCTGGTCGCGGATTTTCAGAATAAGAGTCCCGTCCTGTAAACAGGGTTGGGGATTAACGGTTTAACGGTACCAGACAACTATTGTAATCAGATGACCAATACTTTTGAACAACTACATTGCTACTTTGATTACTTTTGTTTTCTCCACTGTCAAAGTTTTACGTTTGTTTCCGAGTGATTCCCGACCATAAATCAGAGATGGTGACGCCAAATTCTTTTGGGCTATAGTGCAAGCTATGTCTTTAAATTATGCGACTTCTGTCTTCATCTAAAGATTATACAACAAACTTGAATAAATGCTTGGCGGTAAGGAGGACACGGCCGACACGCAAGTATCACTTTTAGACATGTTATTGATATCTACATGGCAGTGATGTGGATCTCATGCTCTCAATTATTCTCGCTTTTACAGATTGTGGCTGTTCACAAATGTACAGGTGTATTTGTGTGGACATCCCTTCAAATTAGTGGATTTTGGCTATTTCAGCCACACCCGTTGCTGACAGGTGTATGAAATCGAGAACACAGCCACACAATCTCCATAGACAAACATTGGCAGTAGAATGGCCTTACTGAAGAGCTCAGTGACTTTCAACGTGGCACCGTCATAGGATGTCACCTTTCCAACAAGTCAGTTAGTCAAATTTCTACCCTGCTAGAGCTTCCCCGGTCAAGGGTAGGTGCTGTTATTGTGAAGTGGAAACATCAAGGAGCAACAGCGGCTCAGCCACGAAGTGGTAGGACACAGAAGCTCACAGAACGGGACCGCCAAGTGTTGAAGCGCGAAGCACGTAAAAACCGCCTGTCCCCGGCTGCAACACTCACAACCGAGTTCCAAACTGCCTCTGGAAGTAACGTCAGCACAAGAACTGTTCATCAGGAGCTTCATGAAATGGGTTTCCGTGGCCGAGCAGCTGCACACAAGCCTAAAATCACCATGCGCAATGCCAAGCGTCGGCTGGAGTGGTGTAAAGCTTGCCGCCATTGGAATCTGGAGCAGTGGAAACGCGCTCTCTGGAATGATGAATGACGCTTCACCATCTGGCAGTCCGACGGACGAATATGGGTTTGGTGGATGCCAGGAGAACGCTACCTGCCCGAATGCATAGTGCCAACTGTAAAGTTTGGTGGAGGACGAATAAATGTCTGGGGCTGTTTTTCATGGTTCGGGCCCCTTAGTTCCAGTGAAGGGAAATCTTTCCGCTACCGCATACAATGACATTCTAGATGAGTCTGTGCTTCCAACTTTGTGGCAACCGTTCGGAAGACCCTTTCCAGTTTCAGCATGACAATGTCCCCGTGCACAAAGCGAGGTCATACAGAAATGGTTTGTTGAGATCGGTGTGGAAGAACTTGACTGGCCTGCACAGAGCCCTGACCTCAACCCCATCTAACACTTTTGGGATGAATTGGAACGCCGACTGCGAGCCAGGCCTAATTGCCCAAAATCAGTGCCCGACCTGCCGAATGCTCTTGTGGCTGAATGGAAGCAAGTCCCCGCAGCAATGTTCCAACATCTAGTGGAAAGCCTTCCCAGAAGAGTGGAGGCTGTTATAGCAGCAATGTTCCAACATCTAGTGGAAAGCCTTCCCAGAAGAGTGGAGGCTGTTACAGCAGCAATGTTCCAACATCTAGTGGAAAGCCTTCCCAGAAGAGTGGAGGCTGTTATAGCAGCAATGTTCCAACATCTAGCGGAAAGCCTTCCCAGAAGAGTGGAGGCTGTTATAGCAGCAATGTTCCAACATCTAGTGGAAAGCCTTCCCAGAAGAGTGGAGGCTGTTATAGCAGCAATGTTCCAACATCTAGTGGAAAGCCTTCCCAGAAGAGTGGAGGCTGTTATAGCAGCAAAGGGGGAGACCAACTCCATATTAATACTCATGATTTCGGGAATGAGACGTTCGACGAGCAGGTGTCCACATACTTTTGTCAATGTAGTGCATATAAACTCTATTGATTGATCTTTCAATTGGTAGTATTCCTTTTCGTCTTCTGTAATCTAAAAGTAACAAAATAATCTGATTTATTTTACAGAGTTTGAGTAATCCAAACGTTACATTACTGATGAACATTTTGGACAGGTAATTAGTAACTGTAACAGATTGCATTTAGAAGGTAATTTACCCAACTCCTGTTTGTAAATGAATCCTTAGGGGAGAAATTTTGCAAAATTATCTGTATATTTTATACTCGTTACCATACAAAGAATAATTCAATCTCTTTTAGATATGTAATTCATGTATACACTTTTTCAAGCCTAAATGGTCAATATTTTTTGTGTGTATACGCTTCATTTATTGCACTGTACATAATTGCCTCTGCTGTCGCAGTGAAAGTGGGGTCCATTCTGCTCAGGAGCTAGTGGGGTCCATTCTGCTCAGGAGCTAGTGGGATCCATTCTGCTCAGGAGCTAGTGGGGTCCATTCTAATCAGGAGCTAGTGGGGTCCATTCTGCTCAGGAGCTAGTGGGGTCCATTCTGCTCAGGAGCTAGTGGGGTCCATTCTAATCAGGAGCTAGTGGGGTCCATTCTGCTCAGGAGCTAGTGGGGTCCATTCTGCTCAGGAGCTAGTGGGGTCCATTCTGCTCAGGAGCTAGTGGGGTCCATTCTGCTCAGGAGCTAGTGGGGTCCAGTCTGCTCAGGCGCTAGTGGGGTCCATTCTACTCAGGCGCTAGTGGGGTCCATTCTACTCAGGAGCTAGTGGGGTCCATTCTACTCAGGAGCTAGTGGGGTCCATTCTGCTCAGGAGCTAGTGGGGTCCATTTTACTCAGGAGCTAGTGGGGTCTATTCTGCTCAGGAGCTAGTGGGGTCCATTCTGCTCAGGAGCTAGTGGGGTCCACTCTGCTCAGGAGCTAGTGGGGTCCACTCTGCTCAGGAGCTAGTGGGGTCCACTCTGCTCAGGAGCTAGTGGGGTCCATTCTGCTCAGGAGCTAGTGGGGTCCATTCTGCTCAGGAGCTAGTGGGGTCTATTCTGCTCAGGAGCTAGTGGGGTCCATTCTACTCAGGAGCTAGTGGGGTCCATTCTACTCAGGAGCTAGTGGGGTCCATTCTACTCAGAAGCTAGTGGGGTCCATTCTACTCAGGAGCTAGTGGGGTCCATTCTACTCAGGAGCTAGTGGGGTCCATTCTGCTCAGGAGCTAGTGGGGTCCATTCTGCTCAGGAGCTAGTGGGGTCCATTCTACTCAGGAGCTAGTGGGGTCCATTCTACTCAAGAGCTAGTGGGGTCCATTCTACTCAGGAGCTAGTGGGGTCCATTCTACTCAGGCGCTAGTGGGGTCCATTCTACTCAGGCGCTAGTGGGGTCCATTCTACTCAGGAGCTAGTGGGGTCCATTCTGCTCAGGAGCTAGTGGGGTCCATTTTGCTCAGGAGCTAGTGGGGTCCATTTTGCTCAGGAGCTAGTGGGGTCCATTCTACTCAGGAGCTAGTGGGGTCCATTCTACTCAGGAGCTAGTGGGGTCCATTCTACTCAGGCGCTAGTGGGGTCCATTCTACTCAGGCGCTAGTGGGGTCCATTCTACTCAGGAGCTAGTGGGGTCCATTCTGCTCAGGAGCTAGTGGGGTCCATTTTGCTCAGGAGCTAGTGGGGTCCATTCTACTCAGGAGCTAGTGGGGTCCATTCTACTCAGGAGCTAGTGGGGTCCATTCTAATCAGGAGCTAGTGGGGTCCATTCTACTCAGAAGCTAGTGGGGTCCATTCTACTCAGGAGCTAGTGGGGTCCATTCTACTCAGGAGCTAGTGGGGTCCATTCTGCTCAGGAGCTAGTGGGGTCCATTCTGCTCAGGAGCTAGTGGGGTCCATTCTGCTCAGGAGCTAGTGGGGTCCATTCTACTCAGGAGCTAGTGGGGTCCATTCTGCTCAGGAGCTAGTGGGGTCCATTCTGCTCAGGAGCTAGTGGGGTCCATTCTACTCAGGAGCTAGTGGGGTCCATTCTGCTCAGGAGCTAGTGGGGTCCATTCTGCTCAGGAGCTAGTGGGGTCCATTCTGCTCAGGAGCTAGTGGGGTCCATTCTGCTCAGGAGCTAGTGGGGTCCATTCTGCTCAGGAGCTAGTGGGGTCTATTCTGCTCAGGAGCTAGTGGGGTCTATTCTGCTCAGGAGCTAGTGGGGTCCATTCTGCTCAGGAGCTAGTGGGGTCCACTCTGCTCAGGAGCTAGTGGGGTCCACTCTGCTCAGGAGCTAGTGGGGTCCATTCTACTCAGGAGCTATTCTATGTTCCAAATCCAGAGTTTCCACACCGAGGAGAGTCACTGCTCATCTTGCAACCCATCTTGTACAATCAGTTTAAATCTCCCCTAAAATGTATATTGGACATATATATATATATTGCACCGTACACTATGTTCTGTACTTTTTGTCACGGTAAAAGGGTCATCTTGCAACCCATCTTGTACAATCAGTTTAAATCTGCCCTAAAATGTATATTGGACATATATATATATATTGCACCGTACACTATGTTCTGTACTTTTTGTCACGGTAAAAGGGGGGTCCATTCTAGTCTGGAAAACTTTTAGTTTCCAAATCCACCGAGTTTACACCCAGAGGACCGTGGCTTCTCATTGTGCGGCCCTTAAAAGTGGCAAATCATCTTAAATCCAACAGTTCTTTCATATTGGACATACAGTGCATTCGGAAAGTGTTCAGACTCGTGAGGAATAGGAGAGGGTCCTTTCAGAAAGAAGTGGTAGGTATTTTAAAGAGTTCTTACGGCCTATTTTGTACCACTGAAAAGCGGGGTCCAGAAAGGTCGGATCCGCAGCCTCGGCCTTTTAGAAACCAGTAGCAGTTGGTGATTGTGTGCTTGTTCTCTAAAGCAGTCTTCTGAGAGGGCAGTATAAATACACGTTTTCACAATGACATCCAAGACTATGTTTTACATTAGTTATCAGAGAGGAAATTACTTTGTGGAAAGAAGTTAAAATGTTAAGCTTGAATGATACAGCAGACTGATGAAATGAAGATATATGCTTGATAATTAAATTATACTGAACAAAAATATAAACGCAACATGCAACAATTTCAACGATTTTACTGAGTTAAAGTTCATATGGAAATCAGTCAATTGAAATAAATAAATTAGGCCCTAATCTATGGATTTCACATGACTGGGCAGGAGCGCAGCCATGGGTAGGCCTGGTTCCCCAGTGGGTGGGCCTATGCCCTCCCAGGCCAGCCAATCAGAATGAGTTTTTCCCCACAAAAGGGCTTTATTACAGACAGAAATACTCAGTTTCATCAGCTATCCGGGAGGCTGGTGTCAGACGATCCCGCAGGTTAAGGTGCCGGATGTGGAGGTACTGGGCTAGCGTGGTTACACGTGGTTTGTGGTCATGAGGCCGGTTAGACGTACTTCTCTAAAACAACATTGGCTTATGGTAGAGAAATTAACATTAAATTCTCTGGAAACAACTGGTGGACATTCCTGCAGTCAGCATGCCAATTGCCCGCTCCCTCAAAACTTGAGACATGTTTGACAAAAGTGCACATTTTAGAGTGGCCTTTTATTGTCCCCAGCACAAGGTGCACCTGTGTAATGATCATGTTTAATCAGGTTCTTGTTATGCCACACCTGTCAGGTGGATGGATTATTTTGGCAAAGGAGAAATGCTCACTAATGAATGTAAACAAATTTGAGAGAAGTAAGCTTGGAAAATTTCTGGGATCTTTTATTTCAGCTCATGAATCATGGGACCAACACTTTACATACACTACATACACTTTACATTGCGTTTATATTTTTGTTCAGTATTTATTTAAATATAAATGTCTTATTTATTTCATATAGTGGTGGGCACTAATATAGATGATTATATATAATATTGCTATTGTTTGATATCGATATGATCATGGCGTATTGTGATATTGCTTTATTCTTCCTGTTGACGTACACTATTCTGTAATAAAGCATACATGACTGTTTCTGCAGGCACATAGCCCTCTCATAGACCTTCTAACAGGCTGCTTATCATACTATAAAAACCACAGTAAACCAGGCTGCTTAGCATACTATAAACAACAAACTGTAAACCAGGCTGCTTAGCATACTATAAAAAACAAACAGTAAACCAGGCTGCTTAGCATACTATAAAAAACAAACGGTAAACCAGGCTGCTTAGCATACTGTAACAGTCCTGACCTGTTTTATGTTGTTTTTATGTGTTTATGGTCAGGGCGTTAGTTTTGGGTGGGCAGTCTATGTTATTTGTTTCTATGTTGGTTTTGGTTTGCCTGGTATGGCTCTTGATTAGAGGCAGGTGGTTTGCGTTTTCCTCTAATCAAGAGTCATATTTAGGTAGGGCATTCTCACTGTTTGTTTGTGGGTGATTGTCTCCTGTGTCTGTATGTATGTTCGTACCACATGGGACTGTAGCGTTTGTTTGTTTCGTTTCGTTTTCGATGTCGTCTGTTTCCTGTACGTAAGTTTATGTTTAGTTATGTAAGTTTATGTTCAGGTTTCGTCAACGTCGTTTTCTTGTTTTGTAGTTTGGAAAGTGTTTTGTTTCGTTTCGTGTTGCTATCGCATTTATAATAAAGATGGCTTATTTCCCAAATGCTGCGTATTGGTCTGAAGATCCTTCTCTCCTCACCTCGTCCGAGGATGAGGAGAGCACAAGCCGTTACACATACTATGAACAACAAACAGTAAAACAGGCTGTTTAGCATACTATAAACAACAAACCGTAAAACAGGCTGCTTAGCATACTATAAAAAACACAGTAAAACAGGCTGCTTAGCATACTATAAACAACACAGTAAAACAGGCTGCTTAGCATACTATAAACAACACAGTAAAACAGGCTGCTTAGCATACTATAAAAAACACAGTAAAACAGGCTGCTTAGCATACTATAAAAAACACAGTAAAACAGGCTGCTTAGCATACTTAATTGCCTACTGATGGTCCATGAATTGTGGATGGGCTTCCCATTGTATTAAAAGCAGTCGTCTGGTCCAGAAAAGTGAACATTTACACAGTTGCAATGTATTTTCTACAAAACTATATGTTATCAATATGGAATCGTAAAATGCAACTGATATGTGTATAGATTTTCCATATCGGTGCCCATCACTAATAGAATAGATTTATTTGATGAGGGATTGCAACTAATGAATGTATCATAAAGTGTGTTAAACCATGAATTTTTATTTTACAAATTGGTGACTGTAGTGGTGACTGTAGTGGTGACTAGTGACTGTAGTGCTGACTATGGTGACTGTCGTGGTGACTGTAGTGGTGACTGTGGTGACTGTGTACCTATAGCCTGGTTGATATTCATTACGATTAAATTGTAAATAATTGAGATTTTCGTTTTGACTAAAAGATTTGCCTTATGTGATTGTTTTTTGAGTTCTGATAGTTTACTGTATATAGAGGTATTGACTTCAGGACCATGGATAGTTTAAATGTACAGTCATGGCCAAACGTTTTGAGAATGAGACAAATATTAATTTTCACAAAGTCTGCTGCCTCTGTTTGCATGATGGCAATTTGCATATACTCCAGAATGTTATGAAGAGTGATCAGATGAATTGCAATTAATTACAAAGTCCCTCTTTGCCATGCAAATGAACTGAATCCCCCCAAAACATTTCCACTGCATTTCAGCCCTGCCACAAAAGGACCAGCTAACATCATGTCAGTGATTCTCTCTTTAACACAGGTGTGAGTGTTGATGAGGACAAGGCTGGAGATCACTCTGTCATGCTGATTGAGTTCAAATAACAGACTGGAAGCTTCAAAAGGAGGGTGGTGCTTGGAATCATTGTTCTTCCTCTGTCAACCATGGTTACCTGCAAGGAAACACGTGCCGTCATCATTGCTTTGCACAGAAAGGGCTTCACAGGCAAAGATATTGCTGCCAGTAAGATTGCACCTAAATCAACCATTTATCGGATCATCAAGAACTTCAAGGAGAGCGGTTCAATTGTTGTGGCTTCAGGGCGCCCGAGAACGTCCAGCAAGCACCAGGACCATCTCCTGAAGTTGATTCAGCTGCGGGATCGGGGCACCACCAGTACAGAGCTTGCTCAGGAATGGCAGCAGGCAGGTGTGAGTGCATCTGCACACAAAGTGAGGCAAAGACTTTTGGAGGATGGCCTGGTGTCAAGAAGTGCAGCAAAGGAGCCACCTCTCCAGGAAAAACATCAGGGACAGACTGATATTCTGCAAAAGGTACAGGGATTGGACTGCTGAGGACTGGGGTAAAGTCATTTTCTCTGATGAATCCCCTTTCCGATTGTTTGGGGCATCCGGAAAAAAGCTTGTCTGGAGAAGACAAGGTGAGCGCTACCATCAGTCCTGTGTCATGCCAACAGTAAAGCATCCTGAGACCATTCATGTGTGGGGTTGCTTCTCAGCCAAGGGAGTGGGCTCACACAGTTTTGCCTAAGAACACAGCCATGAATAAAGAATGGTACCAACACATCCTCCGAGAGCACCTTCTCCCAACCATCCAGGAACAGTTTGGTGATGAACAATGCCTTTTCCAGCATGATGGAGCACCTTGCCATAAGGCAAAAGTGATAACTAAATGGCTCGGGGAACAAAACATCGATATTTTGGGTCCATGGCCAGGAAACTCCCCAGACCTTAATCCCATTGAGAACTTGTGGTCAATCCTCAAGAGGCGGGTGGACAAACAAATACCCACAAATTCTGACAAACTCCAAGCATTGATTATGCAAGAATGGGCTGCCATCAGTCAGGATGTGGCCCAGAAGTTAATTGACAGCATGCCAGGGCGGATTGCAGAGGTCTTGAATAAGAAGGGTCAACACTGAAAATATTGACTCTTTGCAACAACTTCATGTAATTATCAATAAAAGACTTTGACACTTATGAAATGCTTGTAATTATACTTCAGTATTCCATATTAACATCTGACAAAAAATATCTAAAGACACTGAAGCAGCAAACTTTGTGGAATCTAATATTTGTGTCATTCTCAAAACTTTTGGCCACGACTGTATATAGAGGTATTGACTTCAGGTCCATGAATAGTTGAATGTACAGTATATAGAGGTACTGACTTCAGGACCATGAATAGTTGAATGTACAGTATATAGAGGTACTGACTTCAGGACCATGGATAGTTGAATGTACAGTATATAGAGGTACTGACTTCAGGACCATGAATAGTTGAATGTACAGTATATAGAGGTACTGACTTCAGGACCATGAATAGTTGAATGTACAGTATATAGAGGTACTGACTTCAGGACCATGAATAGTTGAATGTACAGTATATAGAGGTACTGACTTCAGGACCATGGATAGTTTAATGTATGTTCAGGACCATGAATAGTTTAATGTATGTTCAGGACCATGAATAGTTGAATGTATGTTCAGGACCATGAATAGTTGAATGTGTGTTCAGGACCATGAATAGTTGAATGTATGTTCAGGACCATGAATAGTTGAATGTATGTTCAGGACCATGAATAGTTGAATGTATGTTCAGGACCATGAATAGTTGAATGTATGTTCAGGACCATGAATAGTTGAATGTATGTTCAGGACCATGAATAGTTGAATGTATGTTCAGGACCATGGATAGTACCGAGTCATTTGAAGGTGGTTTCTACAGACTATACTGAGTACTCCCAACCACATTTTAAACCTCTGCACATAGAATTGTTTCTTGTATTGGCCTACAGTGTATTGCATT
Organism: Salvelinus fontinalis; assembly: GCF_029448725.1. Classification (NCBI taxonomy): domain Eukaryota; kingdom Metazoa; phylum Chordata; class Actinopteri; order Salmoniformes; family Salmonidae; genus Salvelinus; species Salvelinus fontinalis. The sequence goes on along the minus strand of NC_074685.1, from coordinate 5,443,457 downwards.
GGGACCAATGGAGTGGGTGGAGTAAAAAGTGTTGCTGGGAATATAGACTTCAGTCCCCTCATGAAATGACACCATATATCCATTCTACAGACCCTACTAGGTACTCTCCATTGGCACATATAATCGGTTTTCCTGTACTTTGACCACAGTAAAAGGCCAGCAACACTCCGGATTATTCAGAGTCCCATGAAATGACACCATATATACAGTCGACAGACCCTACTGAGTATTCCCTACAATACTTTTGCAGCAAAATTACAATAGTTCTTGCTCTATTCCATATACAGTGATTTGCATTGGAACATGTTTTAAAACCGAAATGTCATGCAAATGTAACTTAAATATTAACACATATGAATCATTATTCATGTTTAGTGTAATTATTTGTCATATATCATTAATAAATACAGGTTACTGAAACTTTTCAACCATTACGTGTGGAACTTTTGGGGGAACGTTTCCGAAATCCGTAACCCGGAAGTACTTTTTTAAATGTTGCTGACGAGACGCGGATCAAATTCTGCGACTCATCAAGTGGTGAAATGGCTGTACTCACTGAGTACGGCCGACACTCTGGTCAATGGATAGGCATTATATTCATTGTGGTGGTTTTCGTACCCTCTGCCACGGCGCTTATCGAGGGACTGTATTGTGGCACCGAGATTTGTTACGATGTGCTCGGAGTATCGAGGGAAGCGGTTAAATCGGACATAGCCCGGGCTTACAGACAGCTAGCCAGAAAGTATCACCCGGACAGATTCTCAAGTCTTGCAGGCGAGACTCGAGAAAGTGCTCATCAAAAATTTCTGCTCATTGCGACTGCGTATGAAACTCTGAAGGTAAGTGGAGAAACCTCACGTTTGATTCGTTTCAGCTAACCTTTCCAAAGTAAAACGCCGATTTCTTCTCTGGCCAGTTAGCTTACCGGCGGCGCTCGCTGACGTCAACTTATGTTGTATGCCAATGTGGCACTTTTCTCAACTCCGTCAAAGAGGCCTTCAGTCAATTTGACCGTTTTGTCTCATAGTGTACAAATACTGTCAATGACTGTGTTTATAGACCTGAACAGGTTCAAAGTCAAGTTATCATTGTGATGGGTTTTTTTCCCCGCATGCAGTGAAATTTCAGATGTTGGGAAAAGTTGTTGTATCGGTTTATCCGATGAGGAAATCGTAAACTCTTATGACAACTGAATCAGATAAGCAGAATGTAACTGGATGTTGACATGGTCATCTCTGAATCAAATGATCCGTATCTAATAAGACAGGATCCACTGAAGTGTGTTTTGTCAGATAAGGCAATGTTTGGAGGGTTCATGCTTACCACTCCAGATAATAGTGATTTTACGTTGACTCGTGAGGCATGGGAGAGGGTCCTTTCATAAAGAAGTGGTAGGTATTTTTTTTTAAAGTTCCTATTGCCTATTTTGCGCCGCCGAAAAGCGGGGTACAGAAAAGTCGGAAACTCAACCTTGGCCTTTAAAAAAAACAGTATCCGTTTTTTGTGTGTCCTTGGCTTCGATAACCACTACGGTGTTATTTTGGAAAATGGTACGCAGCATCATCTAGATATGTGTGTGACAAATGTTCAACATTTATCTTATGAAACAGTTCAAGACAATTCGTCTGCGCAGTTTGACGCATACGTTCGATAAATCCAAAGTATGAACCACACAGAACGCATTGCAACGCAACGCTGCAACGCAATGCTACAAGGCGTTCCACTGGACATTAATGTAATTCTGGTGTACCAAATTGCAATGACACTGTCGATCACACAGAGGCGTTATGAGAGGGCAAAGCGAATACCCTTTTTCACAGTGACATGCAAGACTTATGTTTTACATGAGTTATCAGAGAGAAATCAAATCAAGTTTATTTTATATAGCCCTTCTTACATCAGCTGATGTCTCAAAGTGCTGTACAGAAACCCAGCCTAAAACCCCAAACAGCAAGCAATGCAGGTGTAGAAGCACGGTGGCTAGGAAAAACTCCCTAGAAAGGCCAAAACCTAGGAAGAAACCTAGAGAGGAACCAGGCTATGAGGGGTGGCCAGTCCTCTTCTGGCTGTGCCTGGTGGAGATTATAACAGAACATGGCCAAGATGTTCAAAATGTTTATAAATGACCAGCATGGTCAAATAATAATCAGGAATAAATGTCAGTTGGCTTTTCATAGCCGATCATTGAGAGTTGAAAACAGCAGGTCTGGGACAGGGAGCACGTCCGGTGGACAGGTCAGGGTTCCATAACCGCAGGCAGAACAGTTGAAACTGGAACAGCAGCAAGGCCAGGTGGACTAGGGACAGCAAGGAGTCATCATGCCCGGGAAGGAGCCATCATGCCTAGTCCTGACGCATGGTCCTAGGGCTCAGGTCCTCCAAGAGAGAAGGAGAGAATTAGAGAGAGCATACTTAAATTCACACAGGACACTGGATAAGACAGGAGAAGTACTCCAGATATAACCAACTGACCCTAGCCCCCCCGACACATAAACTACTGCAGCATAAATACTGGAGGCTGAGACAGGAGGGGTCAGGATACACAAACAGGAAGGATATAACCCCACCCACTTTGCCAAAGCACAGCCCCCGCACCACTAGAGGGATTCCTTCAACCACCAACTTACCATCCTGAGACAAGGCTGAGTATAGCCCACAAAGATCTCCACCACAGCACAAACCAAGGGGGGGCGCCAACCCAGACAGGAAGATCACGTCAGTAACTCAACCCACTCAAGTGACGCACCCCTCCTAGGGACGCATGAAAGAGCACCAGTAAGCCAGTGACTCAGCCCCTGTAATAGGGTTAGAGGCAGAGAATCCCAGTGGAGAGAGGAGAACCGGCCAGGCAGAGACAGCAAGGGTGGTTCGTTGCTCCAGAGCCTTTCCGTTCACCTTCACACTCTTGGGCCAAACTACACTCAATCATATAACCTACTGAAGAGATGAGTCTTCAGTAAAGACTTAAAGGTTGAGACCGAGTCTGCGTCTCTCACATGGGTAGGCAGACCATTCCATAAAAATGGAGATCTATAGGAGAAAGCCCTGCCTCCAGCTGTTTGCTTAGAAATTCTGGGGACAATTAGGAGGCCTGCGTCTTGTGACCGTAGCGTACGTGTAGGTATGTACGGCAGGACCAACTCGGAAAGATAGGTAGGAGCAAGCACATGTAATGCTTTATAGGTTAACAGTAAAACCTTGAAATCAGTCCTTGCCTTAACAGGAAGCCAGTGTAGGGAGGCTAGCACTGGAGTAATATGATCAAATTTCTGTCCTTGAAACAGTCTTGATATGTTCGTCAAAAGATCAGGGTCCAGAGTAACGCCGAGGTCCTTCACAGTTTTATTTGAGACGACTTTACAACCATCAAGATTAATTGTCAGATTTAACAAAAGATCTCTTTGTTTCTTGGGACCTAGAACAAGCATCTCTGTTTTGTCCGAGTTAAAAGTAGAAAGTTTGCAGCCATCCACTTCCTTATGTCTGAAACACAGGCTTCTAGCGAGGGCAATTTTGGGGCTTCACCATGTTTCATTGAAATGTACAGCTGTGTGTCATCCGCATAGCAGTGAAAGTTAACATTATGTTTTCGAATGACATCCCCAAGAGGTAAAATATATAGGGAAAACAATAGTGGTCCTAAAACGGAACCTTGAGGAACACCGAAATGTACAGTTGATTTGTCAGAGGACAAACCATTCACAGAGACAAACTGATATCTTTCCGACAGATAAGATCTAAACCAGGCCAGAACTTGTCCGTGTAGACCAATTTGTGTTTCCAGTCTCTCCAAAAGAATGTGATGATCGATGGTATCAAAAGCAGCACTAAGGTCTAGTAGCACGAGGACAGATGCAGAGCCTCGGTCTGACGCAGAAATGTGCATGTTATCTTAAAGGCGAAACTGCACTCCAACTCTGATAGGCTTGATACATACAGTACCAGTCAACTTTTAGAACATTCATATGTTTTGTTTATTTTGTACTATTTTCTACATTGTATAATAGCAGTGAAGACATCAAAACTATGAAATAACACATATGGAATCATGTAGTAACCAAAAAATTGTTGGAACAAATCAAAATATATTTTATATTTGTTTTTTCTTCAAAGTAGCTACCCTTTGCCTTGATGACAGCTTTTCACAGTCTTTGTTTTCTCTCAACCAGCTTCATGAGGTAGTCACCTGGAATGCATTTCAATAAACAGGTGTGCCTTGTTAAATGTTCATTTGTGGAATTTCTTTCCTTAATGCGTTTGAGCAGTTAGATCAGTTGTGTTGTGACAAGGTAGGGGTGGTATACAGAAGATAGCCCTATCTGGTAAAAGACCAAGTCCATATTATGTCAAGAACAGCTCAGATAAGCAAAGAGAAACAACAGTCCATCAATACTTTAAGACATGAAGGTCAGTCGATAAGGAACATTTCAAGAACTTTGAACATTTCTGCAGTCACAAAAACCATCAAGCGCTGTGATGAAACTGGCTCTCATGAGGACCGCCACAGGAAAGGAAGACCCAGAGTTACCTCTGCTGCAGAGGATAAGTTCATTAGAGTTACCAGCCTCAGAAATGGTCAATTAACTGCACCTCAGAAATTGCAGCCCAAATAAATGCTTCACAGAGGTCAAGTAACAGACACATCTCAACATCAACTGTTCAGAGGAGACTGTGTGAATCAGGCCTTCATGGTCGAATTGCTGCAAAGAAACTACTACTAAAGGACACCAATAAGAAGAAGAGACTTGTTTGCACCAAGAAACACAAGCAATGGAAATTAGACCGGTGGAAATGTGAGATTTCTGGTTCCAACCGCCCTGTCTTTGTGAGACGCAGAGTAGGTGAATGGATTATCTCTGCATGTGTGGTTTCTACCGTGAAGCATGGAGGAGGAGGAGGTGTGGGGGGTGCTTTGCTGGTGAAACTGACAGTGATTTACTTAGAATTCAAGGCACACTTAACCAGAATGTCTACCACAGCATTCTGCAGCGATACGCCATCCCATCTGGTATGCACTTAGTGGGACTATCATTTGTTTTTCAACAGGACAATGGGCAAAAACACACCTCCAGGCTGTGCAAGGGCTATTTGACCAAGAAGGCGGGTCATGGAGTGCTGCATCAGATGACCTGGCCTCCACAATCACCCGACCTCAACCCAATTGTGATGGTTTGGGATGAGTTGAACCGCAGAGTGAAGGAAAAGCAGCAAACAAATGCTCAGCATATGTGGGAACTCCTTCAAGATTGTTGGAAAAGCATTCCTCATGAAGCTGGTTGAGAGAATGCCAAGAGTGTGCAAAGCTGTCATCAAGTCAAAGGGTGGCTACTTTGAAGATTCTAGAATAGAGAATATATTTTGATTTTGTTTTAACACTTTTTGGGGGGGGTTACTACATGATTCCACATGTGTTATTTCATAGTTTTGATGTCTTCACTATTATTCTACAATGTAGAAAATAGTACAAAAATACAGAGAAACCCTTGAATGAGTAGGTGTGTCCACACCTTTGATTAGTACTGAACATGCTGCCCTCAATCATTCTGATAAGGAGATATCTTCTTGTGTCTTTAGTACTAGGCCTATAGCTAATAGTAATAATAGTTTTATACGGGTAATTTCCTCCTGTGTTTCAGGATGAGGACTCCCGTAGAGACTATGACTACATGCTGGACAACCCTGAAGAGTACTACAGCCACTACTACACCTACTACAGGAGACGACTGGCACCTAAAGTGGACGTACGGATAGTCATTCTGGTCACTGTGGTTGCTATATCCATTTTCCAGGTAGGATCATATTTATTTTCACACACACATAATCACATAGTGCACTATAAGGGGAATAGGGTGGCATTTGGAACACACTGTGTTTTTTTTAATACCAATCATGAGAAACGGCAGTAGAATGGCACCGTTTGGTCATGTGAGGTTACGAATGGCACCGTTTGGTAAGGCTACGAATGGCACCGTTTGGTAAGGCTACGAATGGCACCGTTTGGTCATGTAAGGTTACGAATGGCACCGTTTGGTCATGTGAGGTTACGAATGGCACCGTTTGGTAAGGCTACGAATGGCACCGTTTGGTAAGGCTACGAATGGCACCGTTTGGTCATGTAAGGTTACGAATGGCACCGTTTGGTCATGTAAGGCTACGAATGGCACCGTTTGGTCATGTAAGGCTACGAATGGCACCGTTTGGTCATGTAAGGCTACGAATGGCACCGTTTGGACATGTAAGGTTACGAATGGCACCGTTTGGTCATGTAAGGTTACGAATGGCACCGTTTGGTCATGTAAGGTTACGAATGGCACCGTTTGGTCATGTAAGGTTACGAATGGCACCGTTTGGTCATGTAAGGTTACGAATGGCACCGTTTGGTCATGTAAGGTTACGAATGGCACCGTTTGGTCATGTAAGGTTACGAATGGCACCGTTTGGTCATGTAAGGTTACGAATGGCACCGTTTGGTCATGTAAGGTTACGAATGGCACCGTTTGGTCATGTAAGGTTACGAATGGCACCGTTTGGTCATGTAAGGTTACGAATGGCACCGTTTGGTCATGTAAGGTTACGAATGGCACCGTTTGGTCGTGTAAGGTTACGAATGGCACCGTTTGGTCGTGTAAGGTTACGAATGGCACCGTTTGGTAAGGTTACGAATGGCACCGTTTGGTAAGGTTACGAATGGCACCGTTTGGTAAGGTTACGAATGGCACCGTTTGGTAAGGTTACGAATGGCACCGTTTGGTAAGGTTACGAATGGCACCGTTTGGTAAGGTTACGAATGGCACCGTTTGGTAAGGTTACGAATGGCACCGTTTGGTCATGTAAGGCTACGAATGGCACCGTTTGGTCATGTAAGGTTACGAATGGCACCGTTTGGTCATGTAAGGCTACGAATGGCACCGTTTGGTCATGTAAGGCTACGAATGGCACCGTTTGGTCATGTAAGGCTACGAATGGCACCGTTTGGTCATGTAAGGTTACGAATGGCACCGTTTGGTCATGTAAGGCTACGAATGGCACCGTTTGGTCATGTGAGGTTACGAATGGCACCGTTTGGTCATGTGAGGTTACGAATGGCACCGTTTGGTCATGTGAGGTTACGAATGGCACCGTTTGGTCATGTGAGGTTACGAATGGCACCGTTTGGTCATGTGAGGTTACGAATGGCACCGTTTGGTCATGTGAGGTTACGAATGGCACCGTTTGGTCATGTGAGGTTACGAATGGCACCGTTTGGTCATGTGAGGTTACGAGTGGCACCGTTTGGTCATGTGAGGTTACGAGTGGCACCGTTTGGTCATGTGAGGTTACGAGTGGCACCGTTTGGTACATAGCAGTATGTGAGTAATCAGAATGGTTCTGATGGACCCATAGGAACCCATTTCCTCCTCCTGGGATGCACTCCATGAACTCTCTAAATGGCATACATTTTTTCCAGTGGTAACTGTTTAGGCTACAGAATAACTATGCTGACTGCAGAGCGGTGGAAAAACTACCCAACTGTCATACTTGAGTAAAAGTAAAGATACCTTAATAGAAAATGACTCAGTCACCCAATAAAATACCACTTGATTAAAAGTCTAAAAGTATTTTTGTTTTAAATCTACTTAAGTATCAAAGGTAAATGTAATTGTTAAAATATCCTTAAGTATCACAAGTATAAATAATTTCCAATTCCTTATTTTAAGCAAACCAAAATGCACCTATTTTCTTGTTTTTATTTATTTACGGATAGCCAGGGGCACACTCCAACACTCAGACATAATTTACAAACGAATCATGTGTGTTTAGTGAGTCCTCCAGATTAGAGGCAGTAGAGATGACCAGGGATGTTCTCTGTTTAGTGAGTCCTCCAGATCAGAGGCAGTAGAGATGACCAGGGATGTTCTCTGTTTAGTTAGTCCTCCAGATCAGAGGCAGGAGGGATGACCAGGGATGTTCTCTGTTTAGTGAGTCCTCCAGATCAGAGGCAGTAGAGATGACCAGGGATGTTCTCTGTTTAGTGAGTCCTCCAGATCAGAGGCAGTAGGGATGACCAGGGATGTTCTCTGTTTAGTGAGTCCTCCAGATCAGAGGCAGTAGGGATGACCAGGGATGTTCTCTGTTTAGTGAGTCTGCCAGGTCATAGGCAGTAGGGATGACCAGGGATGTTCTCTGTTTAGTGAGTCCTCCAGATCAGAGGCAGTAGGGATGACCACGGATGTTCTCTGTTTAGTGAGTCCTCCAGATCAGAGGCAGTAGGGATGACCAGGGATGTTCTCTGTTTAGTGAGTCCTCCAGATCAGAGGCAGTAGGGATGACCAGGGATGTTCTCTGTTTAGTGAGTCCTCCAGATCAGAGGCAGTAGAGATGACCAGGGATGTTCTCTGTTTAGTGAGTCCTCCAGATCAGAGGCAGTAGGGATGACCAGGGATGTTCTCTGTTTAGTGAGTCCTCCAGATCAGAGGCAGTAGAGATGACCAGGGATGTTCTCTGTTTAGTGAGTCCTCCAGATCAGAGGCAGTAGGGATAACCAGGGATGTTCTCTGTTTAGTGAGTCCTCCAGATCAGAGACAGTAGGGACGACCAGGGATGTTCTCTGTTTAGTGAGTCCTCCAGATCAGAGGCAGTAGGGATGACCAGGGATGTTCTCTGTTTAGTGAGTCCTCCAGATCAGAGGCAGTAGAGATGACCAGGGATGTTCTCTGTTTAGTGAGTCCTCCAGATCAGAGGCAGTAGGGATGACCAGGGATGTTCTCTGTTTAGTGAGTCCTCCAGATCAGAGACAGTAGGGACGACCAGGGATGTTCTCTGTTTAGTGAGTCCTCCAGATCAGAGGCAGTAGGGATGACCAGGGATGTTCTCTGTTTAGTGAGTCCTCCAGATCAGAGACAGTAGGGACGACCAGGGATGTTCTCTGTTTAGTGAGTCCTCCAGATCAGAGGCAGTAGGGATGACCAGGGATGTTGTCTGTTTAGTGAGTCCTCCAGATTAGAGGCAGTAGAGATGACCAGGGATGTTCTCTGTTTAGTGAGTCCTCCAGATCAGAGGCAGTAGGGATGACCAGGGATGTTCTCTGTTTAGTGAGTCCTCCAGATCAGAGGCAGTAGAGATGACCAGGGATGTTCTCTTGATAAGTGTGTGAATTGGACTATTTTCCTGCTAAGCGTTCAAAATGTAAAGAGTGCTTTTAAGTGCATGGAGTAAAAAGCACATCCTTTTCTTTTTAGGAACGTAGTGAAGTAAAGTTTTCTCAACCGTGTGTGTCGGTCGGTCGTGCAACGGTCCAGACACACATCACATATCCACTATTTTCCCTGTAGTCTCTTACATAGATCCGTATCTGCCTTGGAGCTGTTGTCATGGTTATTCATTCCATTCTCTCCCAGGATATCAACACACAACCCCAACATTCCATCAGTTCCACTATTTCAGACGTTCTATCTCTGTGTTCTAATGTTTTGATTTTTAAATCGTTAAAAAAAATTATAAATACTAAAGTACAGCTACCTCCAGAAACTACTTACAGTAAGTAGTTCTTTTTAAAGTATTTTTTACTTCATTACTTTACACCACTGCCTGATTGTGACTTAATTTTCCTCCTTCAGTACTACAGTTGGTGGGCCAGCTACGCTGAAGCCATCAACTACCTATCAACGGTCCCCAAGTACCGTATCCAGGCGACAGAGATAGCCAAACAGCTGGGTCTCCTGAACAAGACAAAAGAGAAGGGCAAGAACCGACGGTCCAAAGAGGAGATCCGGGAACAGGAAGAAGAAATCATCCGTGACATCATCAAGAACAAGATCGACATCAAGGGAGGCTACCAGAAGCCTAAAATCTTGGACATCCTGCTCTGTAAGATTGTCCTGTTCCCTTACTGCCTGTGTGCCTATGTGGTCTGGTACTGTAAGTGGATCTACAGGTTCACCATCTGCAGAGAGGAGTACGGAGACGAGGAGAAGCTGTACGTCATCAGGAAGAACATGAAGATGTCTCAGTCTCAGTTTGACAGTCTGGAGGAGGAGCAGAGAGACACCTTACTGGAGAGGCAGCTCTGGATCAAAGACAACTATGAGGTCTGTAGTAACAAACATAGTAGAGGTAGTAGTAGTAGTAGCACAAGTAGTAGAGGTAGCAGTAGTAGTAGCAGCAGTATTAGTGGTAGTAGTAGTAGCACAAGTAGTAGAGGTGGCAGTAGTAGAGGTGGCAGTAGTAGAGGTGGCAGTAGTAGAGGTGGCAGTAGTAGAGGTGGCGGTAGTAGAGGTGGCGGTAGTAGAGGTGGCGGTAGTAGAGGTGGCGGTAGTAGAGGTGGCGGTAGTAGAGGGGGCGGTAGTAGAGGGGGCGGTAGTAGAGGGGGCGGTAGTAGAGGGGGCGGTAGTAGAGGGGGCGGTAGTAGAGGGGGCGGTAGTAGAGGGGGCGGTAGTAGAGGGGGCGGTAGTAGAGGGGGCGGTAGTAGAGGGGGCGGTAGTAGAGGGGGCGGTAGTAGAGGGGGCGGTAGTAGAGGGGGCGGTAGTAGAGGGGGCGGTAGTAGAGGGGGCGGTAGTAGAGGGGGCGGTAGTAGAGGGGGCGGTAGTAGAGGGGGCGGTAGTAGAGGGGGCAGTAATAGTAGCAGCAGTATTAGTAGTAGTAGCAGAATTAGTAGTAGTAGTAGCGGTAGTAGTAGCAGTAGCAGTATTAGTAGTAGTAGCAGTATTAGTAGTAGTAGTAGTAGCAGTAGCAGTATTAGTAGTAGTAGTAGTAGCAGTAGCAGTATTAGTAGCAGCAGTGGTAGTAGTAGCAGTATTAGTAGCAGCAGTGGTAGTAGTAGCAGTATTAGTAGCAGCAGTGGTAGTAGTAGCAGTAGTAGTAGTAGACTACACACACAAACAGTGGAACACTTTGCACCAGATATTACAATGTTATTACAACAGAACACATTCTATACGTGAACACACACACATTCTATACGTGAACACACACACATTCTATACGTGAACACACACACATTCTATACGTGAACACACACACATTCTATACGTGAACACACACACATTCTATACGTGAACACACACACATTCTATACGTGAACACACACACATTCTATACGTGAACACACACACATTCTATACGTGAACACACACACATTCTATACGTGAACACACACACATTCTATACGTGAACACACACACATTCTATACGTGAACACACACACATTCTATACGTGAACACACACACATTCTCTACGTGAACACACACACATTCTCTACGTGAACACACACACATTCTCTACGTGAACACACACATTCTCTACGTGAACACACACACATTCTATACGTGAACACACACACACATTCTATACGTGAACACACACACACATTCTATACGTGAACACACACACACATTCTATACGTGAACACACACACACATTCTCTACGTGAACACACACACACATTCTCTACGTGAACACACACACACATTCTCTACGTGAACACACACACACATTCTCTACGTGAACACACACACACATTCTCTACGTGAACACACACACACATTCTCTACGTGAACACACACACACATTCTCTACGTGAACACACACACACATTCTCTACGTGAACACACACACACATTCTCTACGTGAACACACACACACATTCTCTACGTGAACACACACACACATTCTCTACGTGAACACACACACACATTCTCTACGTGAACACACACACACACACATTCTCTACGTGAACACACACACACACACATTCTCTACGTGAACACACACACACACACATTCTCTACGTGAACACACACACACACACATTCTCTACGTGAACACACACACACACACATTCTCTACGTGAACACACACACACACACATTCTCTACGTGAACACACACACACACATTCTATACGTGAACACACACACACACATTCTATACGTGAACACACACACACACATTCTATACGTGAACACACACACACACACATTCTATACGTGAACACACACACACACACATTCTATACGTGAACACACACACACACATTCTATACGTGAATACACACACACACACATTCTATACGTGAATACACACACACACACACATTCTATACGTGAATACACACACACACACACATTCTATACGTGAATACACACACACACACACATTCTATACGTGAATACACACACACACACACATTCTATACGTGAATACACACACACACACATTCTATACGTGAACATTATCTGTTGCAAAGCATTCCACTTTCATATTATGGAAAATGAGATGTAAAAGCCCAAGGTGTGGTTTCCTGGACAGAGATTAAGCCTAGTACTGGTACAAAAAGAAGCTCATTAGAGTATCTCCATTAAAAAAATACTGATGCTTTCTCTTTGGTGCCTTTTTTTTTTTTTCATGTGTTTATATATTTATATTGCCTGATGTTGTTGTACAGGTGTACAAGGAAGAACAGGAGGAAGAGATGAAGACGAAGATGGCCCTGGATCCCAGGTGGAAGAGGTACCGACGGTGGATGAAGAATGAAGGACCGGGACGGCTCACTTTTATTGACGATTGACGACATGCCGATCAATAATCACACCTGACTTGTGGCAATATATACAGATACACACTGTGTTATACCGATACAGTGCATTGGGAAAGTATACAGGCCCCTTTACTTTTTCCACATTTTGTTACGTTACAGCCTTATTCTAAAATTGATGGGAAAAAATATTTAAGAAATCTACACACAATACCCCATATTGACAAAGCAAAAACAGTTTTTTAGATTTTTTTTGCAAATGTATAAAAATAAAAAAATCATTTACATTAGTATTCAGACCCTTTACTCAGTACTTTGTTGAAGCACCTTTGGCAGCGATTACAGCCTCGAGTCTTCTTGGGTAGGACGCTACAAGCTTGGCACACCTGTATTTGGGGAGTTTCTCCCATTTCTTCTCTGCAGATCCTCTCAAGCTCTGTCAGGTTGGATGGGGAGCGTTGCTGCACAGCTATTTTCAGGTCTCCCCAGAGATGTTTGATCAGGTTCAAGTCCGGGCTCTGGCTGGGCCACTCAAGGACATTCAGAGACTTGTCCCGAAGCCACTCCTGCCTTGTCTTGGCTGTGTGCTTAGGGTCATTGTCCTGTTGGAAGGTGAACCTTCACCCCAGTCTGAGGGCCTGAGTGCTCTGGAGCAGGTTCTCATCAAGGATCTCTCTGTGCTTTGCTCCGTTCATCTTTCCCTCCATCCTGACTAGTCTCCCAGTCCCTGCCGCTGAAAAACATCCCCACAGCATGATGCTGCCATCACCGTGCTTCACCGTAGGGATGGTGCCAGGTTTCCTCTAGATGTGACGCTTTGCATTCAGGGAAAGAGTTCAATCTTGGTTTCATCAGACCAGAGAATCTTGTTTCTCATGGTCTTAGAGTCCTTTAGGTGCCTTTTGGCAAACTCCAAGCAGGCTGTCATGTGCCTTTTACTGAGGAGTGGCTTCCATCTGGCCACTCTACCATAAAGGCCTGATTGGTGGAATGCTGCAGAGATGGTTGTCCTTCTGGCCACTCTACCATAAAGGCCTGATTGGTGGAGTGCTGCAGAGATGGTTGTCCTTCTGGAAGGTTCTCTCATCTCCACTGAGAAACTCTGGAGCTCTGTTAGAGTGACCATTGGGTTCTTGGTGACCTCCCTGACCAAGGCCCTTCTCCCCCGATTGCTTAGTTTGGCCGGGCGGCCAGCTCTAGGAAGAGTCTTGGTGGTTCCAGACTTTTTTTCCATTTTAAGAATGAGGCCACCGTGTTTTTGGGGACCTTCAATGCTGCAGAAATGTTTTGGTACCCTTCCCCAGATCTGTGCCTTAATACAATCCTGTCTCGGCGCTCTACGGACATTTCCTTCAACCTCATGGCTTGGTTTTTGCTCTGACATGCACTGTCAACTGTAGGACCTTTATATAGATAGGTGTGTGCCTTTCCAAATCATGTCCAATCAGTTGAATTTAGCACAGACTTCAATCAGGTTGTAGAAACATCTCAAGGATGATCAATGGAAACAGGATGCACCTGAGCTCAATGTTGAGTCTCATAGCAAATGGTCTGAATACTTATGTAAATAAGGTATTTCTGTTTTTATTTTTATTACATTTGCAAAAATGTCTAAAAACCTTGTGTAGATTGAGGAAATAAAAACTCAATAAATTTTTTAGAAAAGGCTGTAACGTAACAAAGTGGAAAAGAGATACACTGTGATAAAATATATACAAACACACTGTGTTACACAGATACACTGTTTGCATACCTGAGAGTTTGTGAATACGTCGACTGGTGTGTGTGTGTGTGTACAGACGATTGACAATAATGCCTGTTTGTATGGAGAGTTATTTTCATAGATATTGTATTGGGGATGTTTAAAGCCGGTGAAAGGTACTACTGTATAACTAATAAGATGTATTGAAGCCTTATACAGCATATCGAGAGCTGGGGACTAGAAGGCTCTATCTGCAAAAAGATCATTCTGAGATAATTGGCTTTAAAGTTCTGAACCCTCATTGGTTTGAAAGGTGTTGGCTATTTTTTTTAAATCTTGTATTCTTTGGAACTTAACACGAATTGTGGTATGTAGAGTACTAGATACGTAGTGTATTTAGAGTACATTGTATTTAGAGTACTATGTAGTATATGTAGAGAACATTGTATTTAGAGTACTGTGTAGTATATGTAGAGAACATTGTATTTAGAGTACTGTGTAGTATATGTAGAGAACATTGTATTTAGAGTACTATGTAGTATATGTAGAGAACATTGTATTTAGAGTACTATATAGTATATGTAGAGAACATTGTATTTAGAGTACTATGTAGTATATGTAGAGAACATTGTATTTAAGAGTACTGTGTAGTATATGTAGAGAACATTGTATTTAGAGTACTATGTAGTATATGTAGAGAACATTGTATTTAGAGTACTATGTAGTATATGTAGAGAACATTGTATTTAGAGTACTATGTATGTAGAGAACATTGTATTTAGAGTACTATATATGTAGAGAACATTGTAGTTAGAGTACTATGTATGTAGAGAACATTGTATTTAGAGTACTATATATGTAGAGAACATTGTATTTAGAGTACTATATAGTATATGTAGAGAACATTGTATTTAGAGTACTATATAGTATATGTAGAGAACATTGTATTTAGAGTACTATGTAGTATATGTAGAGAACATTGTATTTAGAGTACTGTGTAGTATATGTAGAGAACATTGTATTTAGAGTACTATGTAGTATATGTAGAGAACATTGTATTTAGAGAACTATATATGTAGAGAACATTGTATTTAGAGTACTGTGTAGTATATGTAGAGAACATTGTATTTAGAGTACTGTGTAGTATATGTAGAGAACATTGTATTTAGAGTACTGTGTAGTATATGTAGAGAACATTGTATTTAGAGTACTATGAAGTATATGTAGAGAACATTGTATTTAGAGTAATATGAAGTATATGTAGAGAACATTGTATTTAGAGTACTATGTAGTATATGTAGAGATCATTGTATTTAGAGTACTGTGTAGTATATGTAGAGAACATTGTATTTAGAGTACTATGTAGTATATGTAGAGAACATTGTATTTAGAGTACTATGTATGTAGAGAACATTGTATTTAGAGTACTATATATGTAGAGAACATTGTAGTTAGAGTACTATGTATGTAGAGAACATTGTATTTAGAGTACTATATATGTAGAGAACATTGTATTTAGAGTACTATATATGTAGAGAACATTGTATTTAGAGTACTGTGTAGTATATGTAGAGAACATTGTATTTAGAGTACTGTGTAGTATATGTAGAGAACATTGTAGTTAGAGTACTATGTATGTAGAGAACATTGTATTTAGAGTACTATATATGTAGAGAACATTGTATTTAGAGTACTATATATGTAGAGAACATTGTATTTAGAGTACTATATAGTATATGTAGAGAACATTGTATTTAGAGTACTATGTAGTATATGTAGAGAACATTGTATTTAGAGTACTGTGTAGTATATGTAGAGAACATTGTATTTAGAGTACTATGTAGTATATGTAGAGAACATTGTATTTAGAGTACTATATATGTAGAGAACATTGTATTTAGAGTACTATGTAGTATATGTAGAGAACATTGTATTTAGAGTACTGTGTAGTATATGTAGAGAACATTGTATTTAGAGTACTGTGTAGTATATGTAGAGAACATTGTATTTAGAGTACTGTGTAGTATATGTAGAGAACATTGTATTTAGAGTACTATGTAGTATATGTAGAGAACATTGTATTTAGAGTACTATGTAGTATATGTAGAGAACATTGTATTTAGAGTACTATGTATGTAGAGAACATTGTATTTAGAGTACTATATATGTAGAGAACATTGTAGTTAGAGTACTATGTATGTAGAGAACATTGTATTTAGAGTACTATATATGTAGAGAACATTGTATTTAGAGTACTATATAGTATATGTAGAGAACATTGTATTTAGAGTACTATATAGTATATGTAGAGAACATTGTATTTAGAGTACTATGTAGTATATGTAGAGAACATTGTATTTAGAGTACTGTGTAGTATATGTAGAGAACATTGTATTTAGAGTACTATGTAGTATATGTAGAGAACATTGTATTTAGAGTACTATATATGTAGAGAACATTGTATTTAGAGTACTGTGTAGTATATGTAGAGAACATTGTATTTAGAGTACTGTGTAGTATATGTAGAGAACATTGTATTTAGAGTACTGTGTAGTATATGTAGAGAACATTGTATTTAGAGTACTATGAAGTATATGTAGAGAACATTGTATTTAGAGTAATATGAAGTATATGTAGAGAACATTGTATTTAGAGTACTATGTAGTATATGTAGAGAACATTGTATTTAGAGTACTATGTATGTAGAGAACATTGTATTTAGAGTACTATATATGTAGAGAACATTGTAGTTAGAGTACTATGTATGTAGAGAACATTGTATTTAGAGTACTATATATGTAGAGAACATTGTATTTAGAGTACTATATATGTAGAGAACATTGTATTTAGAGTACTGTGTAGTATATGTAGAGAACATTGTATTTAGAGTACTGTGTAGTATATGTAGAGAACATTGTAGTTAGAGTACTATGTATGTAGAGAACATTGTATTTAGAGTACTATATATGTAGAGAACATTGTATTTAGAGTACTATATATGTAGAGAACATTGTATTTAGAGTACTATATAGTATATGTAGAGAACATTGTATTTAGAGTACTATGTAGTATATGTAGAGAACATTGTATTTAGAGTACTGTGTAGTATATGTAGAGAACATTGTATTTAGAGTACTATGTAGTATATGTAGAGAACATTGTATTTAGAGTACTATATATGTAGAGAACATTGTATTTAGAGTACTGTGTAGTATATGTAGAGAACATTGTATTTAGAGTACTGTGTAGTATATGTAGAGAACATTGTATTTAGAGTACTATGAAGTATATGTAGAGAACATTGTATTTAGAGTACTATGAAGTATATGTAGAGAACGTTGTATATGTAGAGAACATTGTATTTAGAGTACTATGAAGTATATGTAGAGAACGTTGTATATGTAGAGAACATTGTATTTAGAGTACTATGAAGTATATGTAGAGAACGTTGTATATGTAGAGAACATTGTATTTAGAGTACTATGTAGTATATGTAGAGAACATTGTATTTAGAGTAGTATATGTAGAGAACATTGTATTTAGAGTACTGTGAAGTATATGTAGAGAACATTGTATTTAGAGTACTGTGTAGTATATGTAGAGAACATTGTATTTAGAGTACTATGTAGTATATGTAGAGAACATTGTATTTAGAGTACTATGAAGTATATGTAGAGAACATTGTATTTAGAGTACTGTGTAGTATATGTAGAGAACGTTGTATATGTAGAGAACATTGTATTTAGAGTACTATGAAGTATATGTAGAGAACGTTGTATATGTAGAGAACATTGTATTTAGAGTACTGTGTAGTATATGTAGAGAACGTTGTATATGTAGAGAACATTGTATTTAGAGTACTATGAAGTATATGTAGAGAACGTTGTATATGTAGAGAACATTGTATTTAGAGTACTATGAAGTATATGTAGAGAACGTTGTATATGTAGAGAACATTGTATTTAGAGTACTGTGAAGTATATGTAGAGAACGTTGTATATGTAGAGAACATTGTATTTAGAGTACTGTGAAGTATATGTAGAGAACGTTGTATATGTAGAGAACATTGTATTTAGAGTAGTATATGTAGAGAACATTGTATTTAGAGTACTGTGAAGTATATGTAGAGAACGTTGTATATGTAGAGAACATTGTATTTAGAGTACTGTGAAGTATATGTAGAGAACATTGTATTTAGAGTAGTATATGTAGAGAACATTGTATTTAGAGTAATATGAAGTATATGTAGAGAACGTTGTATATGTAGAGAACATTGTATTTAGAGTACTATGAAGTATATGTAGAGAACGTTGTATATGTAGAGAACATTGTATTTAGAGTACTGTGAAGTATATGTAGAGAACGTTGTATTTAGAGTACTGTGAAGTATATGTAGAGAACATTGTATTTAGAGTACTATATATGTAGAGAACATTGTATTTAGAGTACTGTGTAGTATATGTAGAGAACATTGTATTTAGAGTACTGTGAAGTATATGTAGATAGAACTTTCTAGCCCCAACCTCTGCTGGTATATGTGACGCCTTTCATAATATGACCTTTCTGCTCTACAGGGAAAAGCTCATGGTGTGAGAGAGTCAGACGATGTATTTAAAACCTGCCTGGAGGAACTGTTCTTATTACGAAGTCCGTATCCTAAATGGAACCCTGTATAGTGCACCACTTCTGGTCAAAACTAGTGCACTATATAGTGTGCCACTTCTGGTCAAAACTAGTGCACTATATAGTGCGCCACTTCTGGTCAAAACTAGTGCACTATATAGTGCACCACTTCTGGTCAAAACTAGTGCACTGTATAGTGTGCCACTTCTGGTCAAAACTAGTGCACTATATAGTGTGCCACTTCTGGTCAAAACTAGTGCACTATATAGTGCGCCACTTCTGGTCAAAACTAGTGCACTATATTGTGTGCCACTTCTGGTCAAAACTAGTGCACTATATAGTGTGCCACTTCTGGTCAAAACTAGTGCACTATATAGTGTGTCACTTTTAGTCAAAACTAGTGCACTATATAGTGTGTCACTTTTAGTCAAAACTAGTGCACTATATAGTGCGCCACTTCTGGTCAAACTAGTGCACTATATAGTGTGCCACTAGGGACAGACACATCAAGGGTTAGGCAGGGTTGTATAGTCTGTTATTATAGATGCTCATCGTCTGTCTCTGGTCCTAACTGTTATCCCGTCAGACACAGATTAAACCCTACTTGGGCAATCTCTACTGAAAGTGCTTTTTAATCCAGGAATAGCCTTCACCTGGGTTATGGGAAACCCGTCTGTTATGGGTTAGAATGGAATTGGCCTTCCTATGAATTGTCGTACCTGGGAAGGCTATTTTGAATCACAACTGAAAGTACTGGTACACAGTACTCAGAACCCAGTAAAAATGAGTCCTGGCTCTGTGATATTAGTTCTGCCCCCATTCTTTACTTTAAATATTTACTTCGTTGCATGTTAACAGCCAACAAATCAAGCTTCATTTGATCTATACTGTAATAATAAGGTATAGTATGGAGTAGTTGGGTACGTGTTGAGATTTGTTGGATTGAAAACACAAACATGATTTTTTTTTTTTAAATGAAACCAGAGATTCAAAAAGCATCTTGTTGGTATTATCATGGTACTGCATTTGGGTTTATTTGTATTTAAAATCACTGTCAGTCTAGTTAGTCAGTCTCTGTCTGTGTCCCACGTGGACCCTATTCCATATAGACCTGCAATACTTTTGACCAGGGCACATAAGACTTTGGTCAAAAGTAGTGTACTATATAGGGAATTAGGGTGTGTATTTGGGACAAAGTCTAGGTTTATTGTTGATCATGTAACCATAACATGATTAAATCTGCCCCTCAGACTGTGGTTGCTACACATCATTTACAATTCGATGCTAAATCCTCTCTGTAGTATATATGTAACTTTAGTCTGTTCCCTCGCCCCGACCCGGGCGCGAACCAGGGACCCTCTGCACACATCAACAACAGTCACCCACGAGGCATCGTTACCCATCGCGCCACAAAAGCCGCGGCCCTTGCAGAGCAAGGGGAACCACTACTTTAAGGTCTCAAAGCGAGTGACGTCACCGATTGAAACGCTATTAGCGCGCACCACCGCTAACTAGCTAGACATTTCACATCGGTTACATAGTGTAACGACCCTGGGTTTATAAGCACGGAAATCGACTCTGCCGTTCAGCATGCTTTTGCGGCACAGTCGATAGCGCGCCGGACCTCGGGCTAGGAGGTCGAGGGTTCGAGACCTGCTCCCTGCTGTTTCATTACAATATATTCAGTAATATATTAGAGTAATTTGCAACATCAACAAGAATTTAGTGCAGTTCAACTATTTCTCGCTTAGTTGGAACTCCTGTTTGGGTGAGAAATATTGGGGGGTGGGGGGGCAACATATTAAAAGAATAGTATATTTTAAATGTCAGGGTACATTACAAAAAACATGTCATAAACGGAATGTATTGCTTGACTGCTGGACACGTGATACAACCAGATGCATCAAACCTTTTACGTTCCGGCGGAAGTCATTCATCGTTAATGGAGCAGTCCGCGACGATCCGTTGCTAAAGGAAAGACGGGCTGAAACTTTTTGCAGAGTTAGATTTCGGGTATATGAATTGCATATACGATGATTGTAAACGTGTGGGTGATGATGATGATGTCACGCCAGCTACTTCTAACAGTTTCAGGCGGCGCTTGTGTGGTCCGCTGAGGGAAGGTGTCAAATACCATTTACAATTCAGTCAACCAACATTGGCCTGGATGCTTCCTACATAGAAAAGGAGGTTTTTATTAATTTAGTAGCGTAAGCTAAATAATTATATTTTTTGCACCGTTGTCTGTCACTTATTATTAATGATATGCTATTATTATTTTTACGATATTAAAGGGCTGCTGTCAAAAATAGCAACATTTAGCTAAATTGTGTCTCTTGACGTTCTAGTCATTTGTCAACCTTGCCTTTGCTGTTTCTATCATCTCAGTGATTTACGGTAATTACAGTGCATTCGGAAAGTATTAAGACCATTTGCTATGAGACTAGAAATTGAGCTCACGTGCATTCTGTTTCCACTGATCTTCCTTGACATGTTTCTACAACTTGATTGGAGTCTGTGGTAAATTCAATACCTGTGGTAAATTAATTTAATTGGACATGATTTGGAAAGGCACACCTGTCTATATAAGGTCCCACAGTTGACAGTTCATGTCAGAGCAAAAACCAAGCCATGAGGTCGAAGGAATTGACCGTAGAGCTCCAAGACAGAATTGTGTCGAGGTACAGATCTGGGGAAGGATACCAAAACATTTCTGCAGCATTGAAGGTCCCCAAGAACTGAAGTTTGTAACCACCAAGACTCTTCCTAGAGCTGGCCACCCGGCCAAACTGAGCAATTGGGGGAGAAGGGCCTTAGTCAGGGAGTTGACCAAGAACCGGGTGGTCACTCTGACAGAGCTCTAGAGTTCCTCTGTGGAGATGGGGGAACCTTCCAGAAGGACAATCATCTCTGTAGCACTCCACCAATCAGGCCTTTAATGGTAGAGTGGCCAGACGGAAACCACTCTTTAGTAAAGGCACATGACAACCTGCTTGGAGTTTGCTAAAAGGCACCTAATGGACTCTCAGACCATGAGAAACAAGATTCTCTGGTCTGATGAAACCATGATTGAGCTCTTTGGCCTGAATGTCAAGCGTAACATCTGGAGGAAACCTGGCACCATCTCTACGGTGAAGTGCGGTGGTAGCAGCATCATGCTGTGGGGATGTTTTTCAGCGGCAGGAACTGGGAGACTAGTCAGGATCGAGGGAAAGATGAACGGAGCACTGTACAGGGAGATCCTTGAGGAAAACCTGCTCCAGAGAGCTCAGGACCTCAGACTGGGGCGAAGGTTCAACTTCCAACAGGACAACAACCGTAAGCACACAGCCTAGACAGCGCAGGAGTGGCTTTGGGACAAGTCTCTGAATGTCCTTGAGTGGCCCAGCCAGAGCCCGGACTTGAACCCGATTTAACATCTCTGGAGAGACCTGAAAATAGCTGTGCAGCGACAGAGCTTGACAGGATCTGCAGAGAATAATGGGGGAAAACTCCCCAAATACAGGTGTGCCAAGCTTGTAGCGTCATACCCAAGAAGACTCAAGGCTGTAATCAATGCCAAAGGTGCTTCAACAAAGTACTGATTAAAGGGTCTGAATAATTATGTAAATGTAATATTTCAGTTTTTATTTTTAATACATTTGCAAACATTTCTAAAAACCTGCTTTTGCTTTGTCATTATGGGGTATTGTGTGCAGATTGATGCGGGGGAAAAAATTATGTAATCCATTTTAGAATAAGGCTGTAATGTGACAAAATGTGGGGAAAGTAATGGGGTCTGATTACTCTCCGAAGGAACCTTATCTGCATTTTAACCCCCATTCAAATGGGCTGCACCCTATCGTCTCAGGTAGACATACTGTTTCTTGTCTAGTCCTTTGACGTGATGTTGAGGCCTAGGGGTTCTTTACAGTTAGTTATATAGTTGTCTAGTGATATTGGTGTCTAGCTGTAGGCTAGTTGTCTAGTGATGTTGGTGTCTAGCTGTAGACTAGTTGTCTAGTGATATTGGTGTCTAGCTGTAGACTAGTTGTCTAGTGATATTGGTGTCTAGTTGTCGAGTGATATTGGTGTCTAGCTGTAGGCTAGTTGTCTAGTGATATTGGTGTCTAGCTGTAGGCTAGTTGTCTAGTGATATTGGTGTCTAGCTGTAGGCTAGTTGTCTAGTGATATTGGTGTCTAGTTGTCGAGTGATATTGGTGTCTAGCTGTAGGCTAGTTGTCTAGTGATATTGGTGTCTAGCTGTAGGCTAGTTGTCTAGTGATATTGGTGTCTAGCTGTAGGCTAGTTGTCTAGTGATGTTGGTGTCTAGCTGTAGGCTAGTTGTCTAGTGATATTGGTGTCTAGCTGTAGGCTAGTTGTCTAGTGATATTGGTGTCTAGCTGTAGGCTAGTTGTCTAGTGATATTGGTGTCTAGCTGTAGGCTAGTTGTCTAGTGATATTGGTGTCTAGTGATATTGGTGTCTAGTGATATTGGTGTCTAGCTGTAGGCTAGTTGTCTAGTGATATTGATATCTAGCTGTAGGCTAGTTGTCTAGTGATATTGGTGTCTAGCTGTAGGCTAGTTGTCTAGTGATATTGGTGTCTAGCTGTAGGCTAGTTGTCTAGTGATATTGGTGTCTAGCTGTAGGCTAGTTGTCTAGTGATATTGGTGTCTAGCTGTAGGCTAGGTTTCTAGTGATATTGGTGTCTAGCTGTAGGCTAGTTGTCTAGTGATATTGATATCTAGCTGTAGGCTAGTTGTCTAGTGATGTTGGTGTCTAGCTGTAGACTAGTTGTCTAGTGATATTGATATCTAGCTGTAGGCTAGTTGTCTAGTGATATTGGTGTCTAGCTGTTGGCTAGTTGTCTAGTGATATTGATATCTAGCTGTTGGCTAGTTGTCTAGTGATGTTGGTGTCTAGCTGTAGGCTAGTTGTCTAGTGATATTGATGTCTAGCTGTAGGCTAGTTGTCTAGTGATGTTGGTGTCTAGCTGTAGGCTAGTTGTCTTGTGATATTGATATCTAGCTGTAGGCTAGTTGTCTAGTGATGTTGGTGTCTAGCTGTAGGCTAGTTGTCTTGTGATATTGATATCTAGCTGTAGGCTAGTTGTCTAGTGATATTGGTGTCTAGCTAGCTGTTGGCTAGTTGTCTAGTGATATTGGTGTCTAGCTGTAGGCTAGTTGTCTAGTGATATTAGTGTCTAGCTGTAGGCTAGTTGTCTAGTGATATTGGTGTCTAGCTGTAGGCTAGTTGTCTAGTGATATTGGTGTCTAGCTGTAGGCTAGTTGTCTAGTGATATTGGTGTCTAGCTGTAGGCTAGTTGTCTAGTGATATTGGTGTCTAGCTGTAGGCTAGTTGTCTAGTGATATTGGTGTCTAGCTGTATGCTAGTGATATTGGTGTCTAGCTGTAGGCTAGTTGTCTAGTGATATTGGTGTCTAGCTGTAGGCTAGTTGTCTAGTGATGTTGGTGTCTAGCTGTAGGCTAGTTGTCTAGTGATATTGGTGTCTAGTGATATTGGTGTCTAGCTGTAGGCTAGTTGTCTAGTGATGTTGGTGTCTAGCTGTAGACTAGTTGTCTAGTGATATTGGTGTCTAGCTGTAGACTAGTTGTCTAGTGATATTGGTGTCTAGTTGTCGAGTGATATTGGTGTCTAGCTGTAGGCTAGTTGTCTAGTGATATTGGTGTCTAGCTGTAGGCTAGTTGTCTAGTGATATTGGTGTCTAGCTGTAGGCTAGTTGTCTAGTGATATTGGTGTCTAGTGATATTGGTGTCTAGCTGTAGGCTAGTTGTCTAGTGATGTTGGTGTCTAGCTGTAGACTAGTTGTCTAGTGATATTGGTGTCTAGCTGTAGACTAGTTGTCTAGTGATATTGGTGTCTAGTTGTCGAGTGATATTGGTGTCTAGCTGTAGGCTAGTTGTCTAGTGATATTGGTGTCTAGCTGTAGGCTAGTTGTCTAGTGATATTGGTGTCTAGCTGTAGGCTAGTTGTCTAGTGATGTTGGTGTCTAGCTGTAGGCTAGTTGTCTAGTGATATTGGTGTCTAGCTGTAGGCTAGTTGTCTAGTAATATTGGTGTATAGCTGTAGGCTAGTTGTCTAGTGATATTGGTGTCTAGTGATACTGGTGTCTAGTGATATTGGTGTCTAGCTGTAGGTTAGTTGTCTAGTGATATTGATATCTAGCTGTAGGCTAGTTGTCTAGTGATATTGGTGTCTAGCTGTAGGCTAGTTGTCTAGTGATATTGGTGTCTAGCTGTAGGCTAGTTGTCTAGTGATATTGGTGTCTAGCTGTAGGCTAGTTGTCTAGTGATATTGGTGTCTAGCTGTAGGCTAGGTTTCTAGTGATATTGGTGTCTAGCTGTAGGCTAGTTGTCTAGTGATATTGATATCTAGCTGTAGGCTAGTTGTCTAGTGATGTTGGTGTCTAGCTGTAGACTAGTTGTCTAGTGATATTGATATCTAGCTGTAGGCTAGTTGTCTAGTGATATTGGTGTCTAGCTGTTGGCTAGTTGTCTAGTGATATTGATATCTAGCTGTTGGCTAGTTGTCTAGTGATGTTGGTGTCTAGCTGTAGGCTAGTTGTCTAGTGATATTGATGTCTAGCTGTAGGCTAGTTGTCTAGTGATGTTGGTGTCTAGCTGTAGGCTAGTTGTCTTGTGATATTGATATCTAGCTGTAGGCTAGTTGTCTAGTGATGTTGGTGTCTAGCTGTAGGCTAGTTGTCTTGTGATATTGATATCTAGCTGTAGGCTAGTTGTCTAGTGATATTGGTGTCTAGCTAGCTGTTGGCTAGTTGTCTAGTGATATTGGTGTCTAGCTGTAGGCTAGTTGTCTAGTGATATTAGTGTCTAGCTGTAGGCTAGTTGTCTAGTGATATTGGTGTCTAGCTGTAGGCTAGTTGTCTAGTGATATTGGTGTCTAGCTGTAGGCTAGTTGTCTAGTGATGTTGGTGTCTAGCTGTAGGCTAGTTGTCTAGTGATATTGATATCTAGCTGTAGGCTAGTTGTCTAGTGATATTGATATCTAGCTGTAGGCTAGTTGTCTAGTGATGTTGGTGTCTAGCTGTAGGCTAGTTGTCTAGTGATATTGGTGTCTAGCTAGCTGTTGGCTAGTTGTCTAGTGATATTGGTGTCTAGCTGTAGGCTAGTTGTCTAGTGATATTAGTGTCTAGCTGTAGGCTAGTTGTCTAGTGATATTGGTGTCTAGCTGTAGGCTAGTTGTCTAGTGATATTGGTGTCTAGCTGTAGGCTAGTTGTCTAGTGATGTTGGTGTCTAGCTGTAGGCTAGTTGTCTAGTGATATTGATATCTAGCTGTAGGCTAGTTGTCTAGTGATATTGATATCTAGCTGTAGGCTAGTTGTCTAGTGATGTTGGTGTCTAGCTGTAGGCTAGTTGTCTAGTGATATTGGTGTCTAGCTGTAGGCTAGTTGTCTAGTGATATTGGTGTCTAGCTGTAGGCTAGTTGTCTAGTGATATTGGTGTCTAGCTGTAGGCTAGGTTTCTAGTGATATTGGTGTCTAGCTGTAGGCTAGTTGTCTAGTGATATTGATATCTAGCTGTTGGCTAGTTGTCTAGTGATGTTGGTGTCTAGTGATATTGGTGTCTAGCTAGCTGTTGGCTAGTTGTCTAGTGATGTTGGTGTCTAGCTGTAGGCTAGTTGTCTTGTGATATTGATATCTAGCTGTAGGCTAGTTGTCTAGTGATATTGGTGTCTAGCTAGCTGTTGGCTAGTTGTCTAGTGATGTTGGTGTCTAGCTGTAGGCTAGTTGTCTAGTGATATTAGTGTCTAGCTGTAGGCTAGTTGTCTTGTGATATTGATATCTAGCTGTAGGCTAGTTGTCTAGTGATATTGATATCTAGCTGTAGGCTAGTTGTCTAGTGATATTGATATCTAGCTGTAGGCTAGTTGTCTAGTGATAAATAAACATGTTTTTCTTACTAGTTTAATAGACTTAATAGAAAAGTCTGAATTTATTTTTCTATTTGGGGAGGTCATAGGTCATTCACACTTTTTGAGTGGTTTAAACAATATGCTGTAAAACAGTCAGACACTGTTGAATGAGCCTTAATACATTTAGAATGATTTTATGGAGAAGGGTGAGATTATTTTACAGGACAAAGTCTGAGTGTTACTGCAGTAATCAGTATTATTGCGTCAGATATCCACAGAGGTTTAAGAGCACCAGAAAGGTAAAGTTTATTTTAGTAAACAAACCAACATGCTGTATGGATGAAGGTTATGTATTTTGTGCTCCCGAGTGGCGCAGCGGTCTAAGGCACCGCATCTCAGTGCTAGAGGTGTCACTGCAGGCCCTGGTTCGATTCCAGACTGTATCACAACCGGCCGTGACTGGGAGTCCCATAGGGAGGTGCACAATTGGCCCAGCGTCGTCTGGGTTTGGACGGGGTAGGCCGTCATTGTAAAAAATAAAATGTTCTTAACTGACTTGCCTAGTTAAATAAAGGTTAAAATACATGGAATGCATGACATGTACTTGGGAATGTGCACCCATTGAGAATTTCCAAAGACACACATGCTTCCTCGTACATGTTGTATGACTCCCGAGATGTACATTGTCAGTGAGAGTGAGGCAATACTCAGCAGGTAAGAGATGTTGGCATATTAAATATCGGTGGAAACAACCAGAGGAGAAAGTCCAGTCCAATGACGCCATAATGACGCATATCCATGGGAACAAGAGTGGAGTGGATCGTTCGTTCATATAGAAAGGATTGGGTGTGATGCACAGTTATATAAAGGAGATGTGATTGTGCTCTTACCAAGTATACCCATTCAGTACACAATAGGTCATGAATAAATCATTACAAATTATTTCCCCAAAAACAGCCAATTGAAAACTTTTTTTGTGACACGTGAAACATTCATGAATGAATTAACACACAAACTGTCCACACATAAACAAAGCAAGTTAAGACATAAAATTCAACAGTACAAAATATTTCAACAATACCAAATAACAGACAGGTAATAATCTATCAAAATTAATCCATACCGCATGTTGGTATAACGTACATTTATTTAACTAGGCAAGTCAGATAAGAACAAATTCGTATTTACAATGAAGGCCTACCCCGACCGGTTGTGATACAGCCTTGTAATACAAGGTAGTTTGATAAGGACTTGAATTAAATTATCTGTTCATAAAGATAACATGAAACTTGACTATGCAAACACGAAAAGCTTTTTTTCTGTTCTGCAAAATTAATCTTCAAAAGCTTCTGTAACTTAAGTTAGTTCTTCTCTAAGGAACTCCTTTCTCTAATATAGGCCTACAAATGATATTTATAACTGGTGCTGATATTGCAATAGTATATCATTCTAAAGAAGGAATGCATCGACATGCTTTCTCACACAAGTTGTATTGTATTATAGCGCAATATGATCTGTAGTAGACGAGAGAGACGTGGTTCTCTGGTCAGGAACTCGAAGTCTTTTTTTGAGTTAGAAGACTACCGTCGTCATGGGCGGAAGTGCTGTACCCCGCCCAGTTCGTACCTTATGCGACGTTTTGGAGCAGATTCTCTACCTCGGTGATTCGCTCACCAGTCTGCGTGGGTATTTACACCCGTGGTACACCCGTGGTGTAGCTACAACAAGGCGCAACCATGGACCTTGTGGATCTTGCTATGCAAGGGCTCTCTGTCTTTGGATTCATTCTTTTTCTCGTACTCTGGTTTATGCATTTCATGTCCATCATCTATGTGTAAGTATTGCCTATCAATTTAGGTAGCTAGCTAAGTTAGTACTGTAGCCAATTTAACTCATCTCCACGATGAGTTGATCCGTAACTAACGTTAGTGTGGGCAGAGATGAGCTCTGAGTCACATCAAATGAAGTTTTTTTTAAATAAAAAACGATAGATTTCAGCACCCAAAGAATAGCCTGCAATTACACACGACATTGTTATGCGTAATTTTGGCCTATTGTTTGGGTGCTGAAATCAGTAGTTGTTGAACAACTCCAGTCTGTCCAAACTAACGTTAGTCGCCGCTCAACTCCACCGTAAATCGTTGAGTTTAGTCGGCTAGGTATGTCGCTCAAGACAAGGTAGCACGCTAACGGTAGCCTACTCAAAGTTGTCAAATGGTAGCAGCTTGCTATCTAACTAGTTATCTATGCCAATATACTGATTTTAGAACTCCTAACCTCGCATATAACTAACTAGCCACCGTGAGCTACATGGCTAGCTTAACATCGATTAGCTTACTAGCTAACGTCAGCTGACTAGCTACCTAGCTAAGGTGAAGTGGGCACTGTAAAGTTGGTTAACTAAAACGTAACTAGTAACAGTTGTTAGCTAACTATTTGTAAGATACTACCAAAGATACTGGTAACTAATGCTACTTGTTTTTTGTTGTTGTCTAAACCGGTGTTTTTCAGCGCTTCCTTGTGGTTCTGATGCGGCACTATCTACAGTAACTAGATGGTTACTTTACTTAGTGGCTTGGTATCTAGCTAGCTAGTTTGATAGCGATCTAGTACCTGCTCTTGGGGCTAAGGAAATCCGTTACCTCTGTCATTTTCATTACCGTGAGAAAGCACCGTTCCCCCATTTGATGGCGAGTTAGCCAATTCAACTCTAGGAGATGGAGCCACCTTTTCGGTCAGCCCCGTTTCTGTCTCAGGCACAAACCTCTCTACTCAGAGTTCAGCCACACACTTACTCAGATTTGCCTACAGGGGAAAAAACAATCAATGTGTTTTAGCTGCTCATGTGCACATTACATGAACCCTTGTAAAATGAAATACTAACTACTAGTTTTGAGTCTAGGCAGATGTAGATAGGCAGTGGCTGTTATTCAAAGGTACATCGAAGTTGCTGATTTGTAAATTCTTTACTCAAAGCCGGTGCACTATAAAAGTGGTGCACTATATAGGGAATAGGGTGCCATAGGGATCTAATCAAAAGTAGTGCACTATATAGGGAATAGGGTTCCATTGGGATCTAGTCAAAAGTAGTGCACTATATAGGGGAATAGGGTGCCATAGGGATCTAATCAAAAGTAGTGCACTATATAGGGAATAGGGTGCCATAGGGATCTAGTCAAAAGTAGTGCACTATATAGGGAATAGGGTGTCATTTGGGATGCACCCAGGAGTCTGGACAGGAGAGAGGTGGTATGTTTGGTATGGTACTATAGGTAATGGATGGGGAGGCTGACCATTTGTAATGTATACATGTGTAGCTAATGGATTTGCTGCTTACATCAAATGCATCAAAACACAATGTTGAAGACCCCTGCCAACTAGTATTAACACTTATATTTAGTTTTGGATAAATGATTTGCTTTCTGTAAGTTTTTAAAAGGCCCAGTGCCTGTCGGGTGTGATTTTTATTTTATTTATCAGTGTTATTCCTGCTGTTGTTGTTTTTTTACAATCAGCAACTATCTAGACAGGACCTTCTAATCAACAGGTTTGCATGGGCGGGACTTTTGTCTTTCCCAGGTGATGTCATCATGTGGTTTAATAGACCAATAGCAAAGTGTTCCAAACCCCTCTGCCATTCCAAATAGCTTTTATTTCCCTGGGAGGGAACTTCATGTCTGGTGATGAATGGTACATACAAGACGCGACAACATAAAACACTAAAACATGCAGGCTACAGTATAAACTAATCATTCTATGTAATCACAGGGTATGTATACAAATAGAGTAATTGAAAACACATCTATCTTTTCTAATATAGAAATGCTCTATTTTTACATAAGCTAATGATGGAGTGCTGCTGGAGATAATGAATATGAAGTTGACATAAAAATAAAAATAAAATCCCTTTAAGTGATTTGCTTTGTATAAAAGTAAAGACGGCTTCAAAATGGTGTAGCATACACTGTAGTTGGAGGAAACATGCTTTAAAAGTTGGTACATTTGAGCTCCGTTCAAGACTATCCTACCAACGGGTCGTAAAAAACTGTAATATCTTATTTTTCACCGAGTCGTGGCTGAACGACGACATGGATAACATACAGCTGGCTGGGTTTTCCGTTCATCGGCAAGATAGAACAGCTGCCTCCGGTAAGACAAGGGCTGGAGGTCTGTGGCTATCTGTCAACAACAGCTGGTGTGCGAAATCAAATATTAAGGAAGTCTCAAGGTTTTGCTCGCCGGAGGTAGAGTATCTCATGATAAACTGTAGACCACACTATTTACCAAGAGTTCTCATCTATATATTTTTTTTGTAGCTGTCTATTTACCACCATAAACCGATGCTGTCACTAAGACCGCACTCAACGAGCTGTATTCCGCCATAAGCAAACAAGGTTATGCTCCTCGAGAGGCGGTGCTCCTAGTGGCCGGGGACTTTAACGCAGGGAAACTGTTACATGTGCAACAAGAGTGGAAAAAACGTCTAGACCACCTTTACGCCACACACAGAGACTTGGAACAAAGCTCTCCCTCACCCTCCATTTGGAAACTCTGACCAGGTAGACAACAACACATCTGCCACGCTGATCCTCAACATGGGGGGCCCCCTCAGGGGTGTGCGCTTAGTCCCCTCCTGTACTCGCTGTTCACCCATGACTGCGTGGCCAAGCACGACTGAGGCCTGGTTACCGACAACGATGAGACAGCCTATAGGGAGGAACTCAGAGACCTGACAGTGTGGTTCCAGGACAACAACCTCTCCCTCAACATGATCAAGACAAAGGAGATGATCGTGGACTACAGGAAAAGGAGGGCCAAGCACTCCCCCATTCTCATCGACGTGGCTGTATTGGAGCAGGCTGAGAGCTTCAAGTTCCTTGGCGTCCACATCACCGACAAACTAGAATGGTCCAAACACACCAAGACAGTCGTGAAGAGGGCACGACAAAACCTTTTCCCCTTCAGGAGACAAAAGATTTGGCATGGGTCCCCAGATCCTCAAAACGTTCTACAGATGCACCATCGAGAGCATCCTGACTGGTTGCATCACCGCCTGGTGTGGCAACTGATTGGCCTCTGACCGCAAGGCGCTACAGAGGGTAGTGTGTAATGCCCAGTACATCATGGGGCCAAGCTTCCTGCCATCCAGGACATCTATACCAGGCGGTGTCAGAGGAAGACCCTAAAAATTGACTGACTCCAGCCACCCTAGTCATAGACTGTTCTCTCTGCTACCTCACAGCAAGCGGTAACGGAGCACCAAGTCTAGGACCAAAAGGCTCCTTAACAGCTTCTACCCCCAAGCCATAAGACTGCTGAACAATTAATCAAATGGCCACCGGACTAGTAGCATTGACCCCCCCCCCCCCCCCCCCCCACTGCTGCTACACGCTGTTTATTATCTATTACCTATCCATAGTCACTTCACCCCTACCTACATGTACATACTACCTCGGCTAACCTGTACCCCCGCACATTGACTCGATACCGGTATCCCCCTGTATATATTGTCTATTTTATTGTTGCTCTTTTGTCTTAACTTCCCTTAAGCCCGCCATATTTAGCATCGTTTACGGCCCCTTAAGCCCGCCATATTTATTAGCATCGTTTACGGCCCCTTAAGCCCGCCATATTTATTAGCATCGTTTACGGCCCCTTAAGCCCGCCATATTTATTAGCATCGTTTACGGCCCCTTAAGCCCGCCATATTTATTAGCATCGTTTACGGCCCCTTAAGCCTGCCATGTTTATTAGCATCGTTTACGGCCCCTTAAGCCCGCCATGTTTATTAGCATCGTTTACGACCCCTTAAGCCCGCCATGTTTATTAGCATCGTTTACGGCCCCTTAAGCCCGCCATGTTTAGCATCGTTTACATGTGAACCCATGTAACTGTGTCCATTTGCTAAAGCAGTGAGGTAGTGCTTCAATTAAGAAAAAATAATATATTTATTTACCTCAAGTCCTAGCCCACAAGTAGGAAACGCATGACGGTAAAAACACTAACTAGACCTATTACATTAAATATGTGATGTGAACCTTTTTAAACTTTAAAAACTTATTGACGCACGGATCCCTTTAGCGGGATCTATTTCATCAACAACTGCTAAATTGCAGAGCGCCAAATTTATTATTTTCTTCAAAAAATATTTATATTCATGAAATCACAAGTGCAATATAGCAAAACACAGCTTAGCTTGTTGTTAATCCACCTGTCGTGTCAGATTTTGAAAATATGCTTTACAGCGAAAGCAATCCAAGCGTTTGTGTGAGTTTATCGATCACTATGCAAAACATTAAGAACACCTAGCAGCAGTGTAGATTGGTCACGAAAGCCAGAAAAGCAATAAAATGAATCGCTTACCGTTGATGATCTTCGGATGTTTGCACTCACGAGACTCCCAGTTACACAATAAATGTTCGTTAAAGATAATTTTTATATTCAAAAACCTCCATTTGTTTGGCGCGTTATGTTCAGTATTCCACAGCCTTAGACAGGTCATCGAGGCTTGACGAAAATTCCAAAGAGTATCCGTAAAGTTCTTAGAAACATGTCAAAAGTTTTTAATAATCAATCCTCAGGTTGTTTTTAACATCAATAAACGATAATATTTGAACCGGACTGTAAACTATTCAATACTGGAGAGAAAGAAAATATCGAGCAAACAGTGGCGAGCGCATCAACTAATGGAGGGACATCCGTGTATCCACCGACGCGTTTTGATAAATCTCGCAAATTTTTCAAAATAAAAGCTTGAAACTATGTCTAAAGACTGTTCACACCCTGAGGAAGCCACAGGAAAAGGAATCTGGTTGATATCCCTTTAAATGGAGGATAGGCAGGCAATGGAACAGGGATTTTTCAAAATAGAAGTCACTTCCGGGTTGGATTTTCTCAGGTTTTCGCCTGCAAAATCAGTTCTGTTATACTCACAGACAATATTTTGACAGTTTTGGAAACTTTAGAGTGTTTTCTATTCTACCCTGTCAATTATATGCATATTCTAGCATCTGGACCTGAGAAATAGGCAGCTTACAATGGGAACGTTATTTTTCCAAACCTAAAAATTCTGCCCCCTAGCTTCAAGAGGTTTTAAAGATGCACTATGTAGAATTCATTCCGCCATTACAAAAATGTGAATAGTTCGCCTATTTTCAGTTTGTGGCTTAACAAGCAAGTGTAGTGTAGAGAATCATTGTACCATCTAAACCGCTGTGGAAAAATATTGTATAATCAGCTGCTGGGGTACAAAACCGAAAGTAAAAGATGCAAAACAAACTAAACTTAAGCAACATCTCACTCATCAATATCATCAATATCTATTCATTCATGATAGGACCAGCTTTACAGAAGTTGTGAGACATTGCAAGCCAAGTCAAGAAATTGAGAGATACAGCTTTTTGGTTGCCGATAGATAGGCCTAGGTCAGGATTCTGACTGTCTGCATGTTGGCCGACCTGCCTGTATTGTGTCCCTCCCGTCTCTTTCCATCTCTCGCTAGGTCGCTATGAAGGATGCCAGTGTTTGTGTTGCTCGGCTGTATGGCAACTAATCAGTCTCCTCCGTTTTCAAAAATACTGATTCTTAGGAGTCGATTCCTTGCAGGATCGAATGTTGACACTCCGAAATTGGGAGTCGCCATGCAAGGGGGTCGAGGAATACATTACTTTGGAGTCGACTCCAGCACTATGTCATCGTCGTTAACAGTTAGAAAAATGGAAAGTAGGGATCGGCGATTTTATATCGATATATTTCAAATGTCTGTTTTAGCGCAACGTTCCAAATGCCTTTTATAAACCGCATGGTTCGAGCCCTGAATGCTGATTGGCTGACAGCCGTGGTATATCAGACCGTATACCACGACTATGACAAAACATTCTATTTTTACTGCTCTAATCACGTTGGTAACCAGTTTATAATAGCAATAAGGCTCCTCTGGGGTTTGTGGTATATGGCCAATATACCACGGCTAAGGGCTGTATCCAGGCACTAAGAATCTCCCTTAGCCGTGGTATATGGCCAATATACCACGGCTAAGGGCTGTATCCAGGCACTAAGAATCTCCCTTAGCCGTGGTATATGGCCAATATACCACGGCTAAGGGCTGTATCCAGGCACTAAGAATCTCCCTTAGCCGTGGTATATGGCCAATATACCACGGCTAAGGGCTGTATCCAGGCACTAAGAATCTCCCTTAGCCGTGGTATATTGGCCAATATACCACGGCTAAGGGCTGTATCCAGGCACTAAGAATCTCCCTTAGCCGTGGTATATGGCCAATATACCACGGCTAAGGGCTGTATCCAGGCACTAAGAATCTCCCTTAGCCGTGGTATATGGCCAATATACCACAGCTAAGGGCTGTATCCAGGCACTAAGAATCTCCCTTAGCCGTGGTATATGGCCAATATACCACGGCTAAGGGCTGTATCCAGGCACTAAGAATCTCCCTTAGCCGTGGTATATGGCCAATATACCACGGCTAAGGGCTGTATCCAGGCACTAAGAATCTCCCTTAGCCGTGGTATATGGCCAATATACCACGGCTAAGGGCTGTATCCAGGCACTAAGAATCTCCCTTAGCCGTGGTATATGGCCAATATACCACGGCTAAGGGCTGTATCCAGGCACTAAGAATCTCCCTTAGCCGTGGTATATGGCCAATATACCACGGCTAAGGGCTGTATCCAGGCACTAAGAATCTCCCTTAGCCGTGGTATATGGCCAATATACCACGGCTAAGGGCTGTATCCAGGCACTAAGAATCTCCCTTAGCCGTGGTATATTGGCCATATACCACAACCCCTCGTACCTTATTGCTTAAGTATATATCGCAAGAATCAAGGTTTTTATTAACATTTTTAACATTTTTTAAGAGCGTTCTGTGTCTTTGGTCTCATCTCCTTCTGTGCCGTGTGCACTGTGCACCTTCCCACTCCACAGACGCCAAGCCCCTTCCTCTGCCGCTCACAACAACAACAGAAGACAGAAGATAACTTGTTCTCGAACAACGAGCAGATTCAACGAGCTATTTGAGGTTTGCTACAACAGATTCGGTCATATCGACCCTGATTTAATGAGCACAGCAGACCCTACTAAAACGAGAGGATTAATGAACACAGCAGACCCTACTAAAACGAGAGGATTAATGAACATGTTGAACACAGCAGACCCTACTAAAACGAGAGGATTAATGAACACAGCAGACCCTACTAAAACGAGAGGATTAATGAACATGTTGAACACAGCAGACCCTACTAAAACGAGAGGATTAATGAACACAGCAGACCCTACTAAAACGAGAGGATTAATGAACATGTTGAACACAGCAGACCCTACTAAAACGAGAGGATTAATGAACACAGCAGACCCTACTAAAACGAGAGGATTAATGAGCACAGCAGACCCTACTAAAACGAGAGGATTAATGAGCACAGCAGACCCTACTAAAACGAGAGGATTAATGAACATGTTGAACACAGCAGACCCTACTAAAACGAGAGGATTAATGAACACAGCAGACCCTACTAAAACGAGAGGATTAATGAGCACAGCAGACCCTACTAAAACGAGAGGATTAATGAACATGTTGAACACAGCAGACCCTACTAAAACGAGAGGATTAATGAGCACAGCAGACCCTACTAAAACGAGAGGATTAATGAACACAGCAGACCCTACTAAAACGAGAGGATTAATGAACACGATCGAGGGAAATGTGTGCTCAGGTTTTTTTATTCAGGTAGGCCATTGCGGTACCGCGTAGTCGCAAAAATCTTGCCACAGACTCTTATATGCTACCTGTCTAGTTTTGTGTTTGTTTTTTTAATACATATTGAGTGAGCATAAAAATACAGGTTTTATATCAGGATTTGGCTTATCATTTTGAGTAATAAGCATCGTCTTATCCAGGTAGGCCACTTGATTTCAACATGTAAACAAAGTGAACAGGCTGTGTTGTTAACAGTTGGAGACGGACAGGAGGGTGAATCGCCGTATACAGAACAGTTCAACTGTTCTACCTAGTTAGCAAGAAAATAGATCCGTTTTTGGCTAGAATTTAAATCTAAAGTTTAGCTGGTTACTCACTAGCATGTGGACTTGTTCCTGAGAGATTGTTAGTGAGTCCTTGTTAATGATCTATATGGTCTCCTACCAGAAGTTGGTCTTTCAAATCAAAGTTTATTTGTCACGTGCGCCGAATACAACAGGTGTAGTAGACCTCACAGTGAAATGTTTACTTACAGGCTCTAACCAATAGTGCCAAAAATAG
Source organism: Salvelinus fontinalis (assembly GCF_029448725.1). NCBI lineage: Eukaryota > Metazoa > Chordata > Actinopteri > Salmoniformes > Salmonidae > Salvelinus > Salvelinus fontinalis. The sequence continues at coordinate 5,406,473 of NC_074685.1, read as the reverse complement.
GTGTTTGGTGAGCAATAGGTAAGTAAAAATAAATAAAAACAACAGTAAAAAGACAGGCTCTGTGCGGCAGAGGGGCTCTGTGCGCGGCAGAGGGGCTCTGTGCGCGGCAGAGGGGCTCTGTGCGCGGCAGAGGGGCTCTGTGCGCGGCAGAGGGGCTCTGTGCGCGGCAGAGGGGCTCTGTGCGCGGCAGAGGGGCTCTGTGCGCGGCAGAGGGGCTCTGTGCGCGGCAGAGGGGCTCTGTGCGCGGCAGAGGGGCTCTGTGCGCGGCAGAGGGGCTCTGTGCGCGGCAGAGGGGCTCTGTGCGCGGCAGAGGGGCTCTGTGCGCGGCAGAGGGGCTCTGTGCGCGGCAGAGGGGCTCTGTGCGCGGCAGAGGGGCTCTGTGCGCGGCAGAGGGGCTCTGTGCGCGGCAGAGGGGCTCTGTGCGCGGCAGAGGGGCTCTGTGCGCGGCAGAGGGGCTCTGTGCGCGGCAGAGGGGCTCTGTGCGCGGCAGAGGGGCTCTGTGCGCGGCAGAGGGGCTCTGTGCGCGGCAGAGGGGCTCTGTGCGCGGCAGAGGGGCTCTGTGCGCGGCAGAGGGGCTCTGTGCGCGGCAGAGGGGCTCTGTGCGCGGCAGAGGGGCTCTGTGCGCGGCAGAGGGGCTCTGTGCGCGGCAGAGGGGCTCTGTGCGCGGCAGAGGGGCTCTGTGCGCGGCAGAGGGGCTCTGTGCGCGGCAGAGGGGCTCTGTGCGCGGCAGAGGGGCTCTGTGCGCGGCAGAGGGGCTCTGTGCGCGGCAGAGGGGCTCTGTGCGCGGCAGAGGGGCTCTGTGCGCGGCAGAGGGGCTCTGTGCGCGGCAGAGGGGCTCTGTGCGCGGCAGAGGGGCTCTGTGCGCGGCAGAGGGGCTCTGTGCGCGGCAGAGGGGCTCTGTGCGCGGCAGAGGGGCTCTGTGCGCGGCAGAGGGGCTCTGTGCGCGGCAGAGGGGCTCTGTGCGCGGCAGAGGGGCTCTGTGCGCGGCAGAGGGGCTCTGTGCGCGGCAGAGGGGCTCTGTGCGCGGCAGAGGGGCTCTGTGCGCGGCAGAGGGGCTCTGTGCGCGGCAGAGGGGCTCTGTGCGCGGCAGAGGGGCTCTGTGCGCGGCAGAGGGGCTCTGTGCGCGGCAGAGGGGCTCTGTGCGCGGCAGAGGGGCTCTGTGCGCGGCAGAGGGGCTCTATTAGTGGATGTGCGTTCTGGTTAAATTGAAGAAAAAGGTTGTTTTCATAGACAGACTTGAAAGCCAGGTCAGTTATTATTGCAAATAAAGCAGGTTAAACAATTGTGATAAAATAATCAAGTTATTAGTCTAATTTCATACACCCTGAATTCATTAGATTATTGCTAACTGTTTGTAATGTGGGGTATTTGACCTTTTTAATTGTACAAAGCTTATTTAGAGCAAACATTTTTTTGTTGATAATATATATATATATATATATATATATATATATATATTTTATACCTATCTCATGAATCGCCGTTAAGCTTGGAAAAAAATCAAAATATGATTTTTGTGACCATATTGACCAGCCCTATTCGTGTGGAAACATAGACTCTTAACAGTGTGATTAAACTTCGTTACTCCTTGCTGAAGAAACGAGCAACAAACAAGTATTTGGTTGCCTAGGCCTTACCCCTACAATGCAGCACACAAATATATATAATTAGTGCTCGTCTGTCTCCGTAAGAAGAGCGGTGACACTAACGATGTGATTGTCTGTCTCCTGTAGCCGACTCTCTGCCTCAACAAGAAGAGCGGTGACACTAACGATGTGATTGTCTCTCCTGTAGCCGACTCTCTGCCTCAACAAGAAGAGCGGTGACACTAACGATGTGCTTGTCTGTCCTGTAGCCGACTCTCTGCCTCAACAAGAAGAGCGGTGACACTAACGATGTGCTTGTCTGTCTCTCCTGTAGCCGACTCTGCCTCAACAAGAAGAGCGGTGACACTAACGATGTGCTTGTCTGTCTCTCCTGTAGCCGACTCTGCCTCAACAAGAAGAGCGGTGACACTAACGATGTGCTTGTCTGTCTCTCCTGTAGCCGACTCTCTGCCTCAACAAGAAGAGCGGTGACACTAACGATGTGCTTGTCTGTCTCTCCTGTAGCCGACTCTCTGCCTCAACAAGAAGAGCGGTGACACTAACGATGTGATTGTCTGTCCTGTAGCCGACTCTCTGCCTCAACAAGAAGAGCGGTGACACTAACGATGTGCTTGTCTGTCCTGTAGCCGACTCTCTGCCTCAACAAGAAGAGCGGTGACACTAACGATGTGATTGTCTGTCCTGTAGCCGACTCTCTGCCTCAACAAGAAGAGCGGTGACACTAACGATGTGATTGTCTCTCCTGTAGCCGACTCTCTGCCTCAACAAGAAGAGCGGTGACACTAACGATGTGCTTGTCTCTCCTGTAGCCGACTCTCTGCCTCAACAAGAAGAGCGGTGACACTAACGATGTGCTTGTCTGTCTCTCCTGTAGCCGACTCTCTGCCTCAACAAGAAGAGCGGTGACACTAACGATGTGCTTGTCTGTCTCTCCTGTAGCCGACTCTCTGCCTCAACAAGAAGAGCGGTGACACTAACGATGTGCTTGTCTCTCCTGTAGCCGACTCTCTGCCTCAACAAGAAGAGCGGTGACACTAACGATGTGATTGTCTCTCCTGTAGCCGACTCTGCCTCAACAAGAAGAGCGGTGACACTAACGATGTGCTTGTCTGTCCTGTAGCCGACTCTGCCTCAACAAGAAGAGCGGTGACACTAACGATGTGATTGTCTGTCTCTCCTGTAGCCGACTCTCTGCCTCAACAAGAAGAGCGGTGACTCTAACGATGTGATTGTCTCTCCTGTAGCCGACTCTGCCTCAACAAGAAGAGCGGTGACTCTAACGATGTGCTTGTCTGTCTCTCCTGTAGCCGACTCTGCCTCAACAGGAAGAGCGGTGACACTAACGATGTGATTGTCTCTCCTGTAGCCGACTCTCTGCCTCAACAAGAAGAGCGGTGACACTAACGATGTGATTGTCTCTCCTGTAGCCGACTCTCTGCCTCAACAAGAAGAGCGGTGACACTAACGATGTGCTTGTCTGTCCTGTAGCCGACTCTCTGCCTCAACAGGAAGAGCGGTGACACTAACGATGTGCTTGTCTGTCCTGTAGCCGACTCTGCCTCAACAAGAAGAGCGGTGACACTAACGATGTGATTGTCTGTCCTGTAGCCGACTCTGCCTCAACAAGAAGAGCGGTGACACTAACGATGTGATTGTCTCTCCTGTAGCCGACTCTCTGCCTCAACAGGAAGAGCGGTGACACTAACGATGTGATTGTCTCTCCTGTAGCCGACTCTCTGCCTCAACAGGAAGAGCGGTGACACTAACGATGTGCTTGTCTCTCCTGTAGCCGACTCTCTGCCTCAACAAGAAGAGCGGTGACACTAACGATGTGCTTGTCTGTCTCTCCTGTAGCCGACTCTGCCTCAACAGGAAGAGCGGTGACACTAACGATGTGCTTGTCTGTCTCTCCTGTAGCCGACTCTCTGCCTCAACAAGAAGAGCGGTGACACTAACGATGTGCTTGTCTGTCTCTCCTGTAGCCGACTCTCTGCCTCAACAAGAAGAGCGGTGACACTAACGATGTGCTTGTCTGTCTCTCCTGTAGCCGACTCTCTGCCTCAACAAGAAGAGCGGTGACACTAACGATGTGCTTGTCTGTCTCTCCTGTAGCCGACTCTCTGCCTCAACAAGAAGAGCGGTGACACTAACGATGTGTCTGTCTCTCCTGTAGCCGACTCTCTGCCTCAACAAGAAGAGCGGTGACACTAACGATGTGCTTGTCTGTCTCTCCTGTAGCCGACTCTCTGCCTCAACAAGAAGAGCGGTGACACTAACGATGTGCTTGTCTGTCTCTCCTGTAGCCGACTCTCTGCCTCAACAAGAAGAGCGGTGACACTAACGATGTGCTTGTCTGTCCTGTAGCCGACTCTGCCTCAACAAGAAGAGCGGTGACACTAACGATGTGATTGTCTCTCCTGTAGCCGACTCTGCCTCAACAAGAAGAGCGGTGACACTAACGATGTGATTGTCTCTCCTGTAGCCGACTCTGCCTCAACAAGAAGAGCGGTGACACTAACGATGTGATTGTCTCTCCTGTAGCCGACTCTGCCTCAACAAGAAGAGCGGTGACACTAACGATGTGCTTGTCTGTCCTGTAGCCGACTCTCTGCCTCAACAAGAAGAGCGGTGACTCTAACGATGTGCTTGTCTGTCTCTCCTGTAGCCGACTCTCTGCCTCAACAAGAAGAGCGGTGACACTAACGATGTGCTTGTCTCTCCTGTAGCCGACTCTCTGCCTCAACAAGAAGAGCGGTGACACTAACGATGTGATTGTCTCTCCTGTAGCCGACTCTCTGCCTCAACAAGAAGAGCGGTGACACTAACGATGTGATTGTCTCTCCTGTAGCCGACTCTGCCTCAACAAGAAGAGCGGTGACACTAACGATGTGATTGTCTCTCCTGTAGCCGACTCTGCCTCAACAAGAAGAGCGGTGACACTAACGATGTGATTGTCTCTCCTGTAGCCGACTCTCTGCCTCAACAAGAAGAGCGGTGACACTAACGATGTGCTTGTCTGTCCTGTAGCCGACTCTCTGCCTCAACAAGAAGAGCGGTGACACTAACGATGTGCTTGTCTGTCTCTCCTGTAGCCGACTCTCTGCCTCAACAAGAAGAGCGGTGACACTAACGATGTGATTGTCTCTCCTGTAGCCGACTCTGCCTCAACAAGAAGAGCGGTGACACTAACGATGTGATTGTCTGTCCTGTAGCCGACTCTGCCTCAACAAGAAGAGCGGTGACACTAACGATGTGATTGTCTGTCCTGTAGCCGACTCTGCCTCAACAAGAAGAGCGGTGACACTAACGATGTGATTGTCTCTCCTGTAGCCGACTCTCTGCCTCAACAGGAAGAGCGGTGACACTAACGATGTGATTGTCTCTCCTGTAGCCGACTCTCTGCCTCAACAAGAAGAGCGGTGACTCTAACGATGTGCTTGTCTGTCTCTCCTGTAGCCGACTCTGCCTCAACAGGAAGAGCGGTGACACTAACGATGTGATTGTCTCTCCTGTAGCCGACTCTCTGCCTCAACAAGAAGAGCGGTGACACTAACGATGTGATTGTCTCTCCTGTAGCCGACTCTCTGCCTCAACAAGAAGAGCGGTGACACTAACGATGTGCTTGTCTGTCCTGTAGCCGACTCTCTGCCTCAACAGGAAGAGCGGTGACACTAACGATGTGCTTGTCTGTCTCTCCTGTAGCCGACTCTGCCTCAACAGGAAGAGCGGTGACACTAACGATGTGATTGTCTGTCTGTCCTGTAGCCGACTCTCTGCCTCAACAAGAAGAGCGGTGACACTAACGATGTGCTTGTCTGTCTGTCCTGTAGCCGACTCTCTGCCTCAACAAGAAGAGCGGTGACACTAACGATGTGCTTGTCTGTCTCTCCTGTAGCCGACTCTCTGCCTCAACAAGAAGAGCGGTGACACTAACGATGTGCTTGTCTGTCCTGTAGCCGACTCTGCCTCAACAAGAAGAGCGGTGACACTAACGATGTGATTGTCTCTCCTGTAGCCGACTCTCTGCCTCAACAAGAAGAGCGGTGACACTAACGATGTGATTGTCTCTCCTGTAGCCGACTCTCTGCCTCAACAAGAAGAGCGGTGACACTAACGATGTGATTGTCTCTCCTGTAGCCGACTCTGCCTCAACAAGAAGAGCGGTGACACTAACGATGTGCTTGTCTGTCCTGTAGCCGACTCTCTGCCTCAACAGGAAGAGCGGTGACACTAACGATGTGCTTGTCTGTCTGTCCTGTAGCCGACTCTGCCTCAACAGGAAGAGCGGTGACACTAACGATGTGCTTGTCTGTCCTGTAGCCGACTCTCTGCCTCAACAGGAAGAGCGGTGACACTAACGATGTGCTTGTCTGTCTGTCCTGTAGCCGACTCTGCCTCAACAGGAAGAGCGGTGACACTAACGATGTGATTGTCTCTCCTGTAGCCGACTCTCTGCCTCAACAGGAAGAGCGGTGACACTAACGATGTGCTTGTCTGTCTGTCCTGTAGCCGACTCTGCCTCAACAGGAAGAGCGGTGACAAGCAGCCCTACAGTAAGCTGGCAGGGGTCTCTCTACTGAAGCCTCTGAAAGGAGTAGATCCTAACCTCATCAATAACCTGGAGACCTTCTTTGAACTCGACTACCCCACGGTACTTCCTGTTCTATATCCTACATGTCTATATCCTACCCCACGGTACTTCCTGTTCTATATCCTACATGTCTATACTCTACCCCACGGTACTACCTGTTCTATATCCTACATGTCTATATCCTACCCCACGGTACTACCTGTTCTATATCCTACATGTCTATACTCTACCCCACGGTACTACCTGTTCTATATCCTACATGTCTATACCCTACCCCACGGTACTACCTGTTCTATATCCTACATGTCTATACTCTACCCCACGGTACTACCTGTTCTATATCCTACATGTCTATACTCTACCCCACGGTACTACCTGTTCTATATCCTACATGTCTATACCCTACCCCACGGTACTACCTGTTCTATATCCTACATGTCTATACCCTATCCCTCGACTACCCCACGGTACTACCTGTTCTATATCCTACATGTCTATACTCTACCCCTCGGTACTACCTGTTCTATATCCTACATGTCTATACCCTACCCCACGGTACTACCTGTTCTATATCCTACATGTCTATACCCTATCCCTCGACTACCCCACGGTACTACCTGTTCTATATCCTACATGTCTATACCCTACCCCTCGGTACTACCTGTTCTATATCCTACATGTCTATATCCTACCCCACGGTACTACCTGTTCTATATCCTACATGTCTATACCCTACCCCTCGGTACTACCTGTTCTATATCCTACATGTCTATACCCTACCCCTCGGTACTACCTGTTCTATATCCTACATGTCTATATCCTACCCCACGGTACTACCTGTTCTATATCCTACATGTCTATACTCTACCCCACGGTACTACCTGTTCTATATCCTACATGTCTATACCCTACCCCACAGTACTACCTGTTCTATATCCTACATGTCTATACCCTACCCCTCGGTACTACCTGTTCTATATCCTACATGTCTATACCCTACCCCACGGTACTACCTGTTCTATATAGTGCGTGTCTATACCCTACCCCACGGTACTAGCTGTTCTATATCGTGCGTGTCTATATCCTACCCCACAGTACTAGCTGTTCTATATCGTGCGTGTCTATATCCTACCCCACGGTACTACCTGTTCTATATCCTACATGTCTATACCCTATCCCTCGGTACTACCTGTTCTATATCCTACATGTCTATACCCTATCCCTCAGTACTACCTGTTCTATATCCTACATGTCTATACCCTACCCCACGGTACTACCTGTTCTATATCCTACATGTCTATACTCTACCCCTCGGTACTACCTGTTCTATATCCTACATGTCTATACCCTATCCCTCAGTACTACCTGTTCTATATCCTACATGTCTATACTCTACCCCACGGTACTACCTGTTCTATATCCTACGTGTCTATACTCTACCCCTCGGTACTACCTGTTCTATATCCTACGTGTCTATACCCTACCCCACGGTACTACCTGTTCTATATCTTGCGTGTCTATATCCTACCCCACGGTAGGAACCTCTTCTACAGGCTTGAGCATAACCACCCCAAGGTACGACCTGTTCTATATCCTACGTGTCTATACCCTACCCCACGGTAGGAACCTCTTCTACAGGCTTGAGCATAACCACCCCAAGGTACGACCTGTTCTATATCCTACATGTCTACACCCTACCCCACGGTAGGAACCTCTTCTACAGGCTTGAGCATAACCACCCCAAGGTACGACCTGTTCTATATCCTACATGTCTATACCCTACCCCACGGTAGGAACCTCTTCTACAGGCTTGAGCATAACCACCCCAAGGTACGACCTGTTCTATATCCTACATGTCTATACCCTACCCCACGGTAGGAACCTCTTCTACAGGCTTGAGCATAACCACCCCAAGGTACGACCTGTTCTATATCCTACATGTCTATACCCTACCCCATGGTAGGAACCTCTTCTACAGGCTTGAGCATAACCACCCCAAGGTACGACCTGTTCTATATCCTACGTGTCTATACCCTACCCCACGGTAGGAACCTCTTCTACAGGCTTGAGCATAACCACCCCAAGGTACGACCTGTTCTATATCCTACGTGTCTATACCCTACCCCACGGTAGGAACCTCTTCTACAGGCTTGAGCATAACCACCCCAAGGTACGACCTGTTCTATATCCTACATGTCTATACCCTACCCCATGGTAGGAACCTCTTCTACAGGCTTGAGCATAACCACCCCAAGGTACGACCTGTTCTATATCCTACGTGTCTATACCCTACCCCACGGTAGGAACCTCTTCTACAGGCTTGAGCATAACCACCCCAAGGTACGACCTGTTCTATATCCTACATGTCTATACCCTACCCCACGGTAGGAACCTCTTCTACAGGCTTGAGCATAACCACCCCAAGGTACGACCTGGAACGACACTGTTTGTAAAGAGTTAATTTCCCTCCCAGACGTCTCGCCACATTGTTTCAGTGACTCTCTATCAGTCTACTGTTAGAATGTTGCAGTGCAGTTAGACAGGGCAAAGTCATGCATTATAGGGTGCAGCAAGCAGGTACTACGTGCTGCTTCCCGTAGAACAAGTTCTACGTGCTGCTTCCCGTAGAACAAGTTCTACGTGCTGCTTCCCGTAGAACAAGTTCTACGTGCTGCTTCCCGTAGAACAAGTTCTACGTGCTGCTTCCCGTAGAACAAGTTCTACGTGCTGCTTCCCGTAGAACAAGTTCTACGTGCTGCTTCCCGTAGAACAAGTTCTACGTGCTGCTTCCCGTAGAACAAGTTCTACGTGCTGCTTCCCGTAGAACAAGTTCTACGTGCTGCTTCCCGTAGAACAAGTTCTACGTGCTGCTTCCCGTAGAACAAGTTCTACGTGCTGCTTCCCGTAGAACAAGTTCTACGTGCTGCTTCCCGTAGAACAAGTTCTACGTGCTGCTTCCCGTAGAACAAGTTCTACGTGCTGCTTCCCGTAGAACAAGTTCTACGTGCTGCTTCCCGTAGAACAAGTTCTACGTGGCTAGAGCGGAGGGGCGGCTGGTAGACTAGCGGTTAGAGTGGAGGGGATCAGTATGAGGCCCGTTAACCAGACCGGGGTAATAACATGGCAGCTTTGGACTAATGTCTCTCTGTGTTTCTCTCCCCAGTATGGGACTAATGTCTGTGTTTCTCTCCCCAGTATTGGACTAATGTCTGTGTTTCTCTCCCCAGTATGAGACTAATGTCTCTCTGTGTTTCTCTCCCCAGTATTGGACTAATGTCTGTGTTTCTCTCCCCAGTATTGGACTAATGTCTGTGTTTCTCTCCCCAGTATGGGACTAATGTCTCTCTGTGTTTCTCTCCCCAGTATGGGACTAATGTCTCTCTGTGTTTCTCTCCCCAGTATGGGACTAATGTCTCTCTCTGTGTTTCTCTCCCCAGTATGGGACTAATGTCTCTCTGTGTTTCTCTCCCCAGTATGGGACTAATGTCTCTCTGTGTTTCTCTCCCCAGTATGGGACTAATGTCTCTCTGTGTTTCTCTCCCCAGTATGGGACTAATGTCTCTCTGTGTTTCTCTCCCCAGTATGGGACTAATGTCTGTGTTTCTCTCCCCAGTATGGGACTAATGTCTCTCTGTGTTTCTCTCCCCAGTATGGGACTAATGTCTCTCTGTGTTTCTCTCCCCAGTATGGGACTAATGTCTCTCTGTGTTTCTCTCCCCAGTATGGGACTAATGTCTCTCTGTGTTTCTCTCCCCAGTATGGGACTAATGTCTGTGTTTCTATCCCCAGTATGAGACTAATGTCTCTGTGTTTCTCTCCCCAGTATGAGACTAATGTCTCTGTGTTTCTCTCCCCAGTATGAGACTAATGTCTGTGTTTCTCTCCCCAGTATGGGACTAATGTCTGTGTTTTTCTCCCCAGTATTGGACTAATGTCTCTCTCTGTGTTTCTCTCCCCAGTATGAGACTAATGTCTCTGTGTTTCTCTCCCCAGTATGAGACTAATGTCTCTGTGTTTCTCTCCCCAGTATGAGACTAATGTCTGTGTTTCTCTCCCCAGTATGAGACTAATGTCTCTGTGTTTCTCTCCCCAGTATGAGACTAATGTCTGTGTTTCTCTCCCCAGTATGGGACTAATGTCTGTGTTTTTCTCCCCAGTATTGGACTAATGTCTCTCTCTGTGTTTCTCTCCCCAGTATGGGACTAATGTCTCTCTCTGTGTTTCTCTCCCCAGTATGAGACTAATGTCTCTGTGTTTCTCTCCCCAGTATGAGACTAATGTCTCTGTGTTTCTCTCCCCAGTATGAGACTAATGTCTCTGTGTTTCTCTCCCCAGTATGGGACTAATGTCTCTCTGTGTTTCTCTCCCCAGTATGGGACTAATGTGTCTCTCTGTGTTTCTCTCCCCAGTATGGGACTAATGTCTCTCTGTGTTTCTCTCCCCAGTATGGGACTAATGTCTCTCTGTGTTTCTCTCCCCAGTATGGGACTAATGTCTCTCTGTGTTTCTCTCCCCAGTATGGGACTAATGTCTGTGTTTCTATCCCCAGTATGAGACTAATGTCTCTCTGTGTTTCTCTCCCCAGTATGGGACTAATGTCTCTCTGTGTTTCTCTCCCCAGTATTGGACTAATGTCTCTCTCTGTGTTTCTCTCCCCATTATGGGACTAATGTCTCTCTCTGTGTTTCTCTCCCCAGTATGGGACTAATGTCTCTGTTTCTCTCCCCAGTATGAGACTAATGTCTCTGTTTCTCTCCCCAGTATGGGACTAATGTCTGTGTTTCTCTCCCCAGTATTGGACTAATGTCTGTGTTTCTCTCCCCAGTATGAGACTAATGTCTCTGTGTTTCTCTCCCCAGTATGGGACTAATGTCTGTGTTTCTCTCCCCAGTATTGGACTAATGTCTCTCTCTGTGTTTCTCTCCCCAGTATGAGACTAATGTCTGTGTTTTTCTCCCCAGTATTGGACTAATGTCTCTCTCTGTGTTTCTCTCCCCAGTATGGGACTAATGTCTGTGTTTCTCTCCCCAGTATGGGACTAATGTCTGTGTTTCTCTCCCCAGTATGGGACTAATGTCTCTGTGTTTCTCTCCCCAGTATGAGATCCTGTTGTGTGTACAGGACCATGATGACCCAGCCGTTGATGTGTGTAAAAAGCTCCTGGGAAAATATCCCAACGTAGATGCTAGGTTGTTTGTAGGTAAGAGCTTGACTTTATGTTTTATTAGAAGAAACTGTTAATTTAATATTCATGTTTCTGACATTTCTACAATCTGTCTAATAAATATGTTTGTGTAGTATTGAAGTGGGGAACCTGTTGGTATTAACAGTTTTATACATTGATTCCAAGGTAGTCTAGTCTATAAATATAACAAATGATGTCAAAATGTGTGTAATTGGACTATAGAGGCCAAAATGTCACCTTATTCCATAATAGTGTGAGGCCATTTGGAGAAACTATTGATTCTAGCTCATTAGCAGCATCTGAGGTCTCTCTCTAGTGAAAGGCAGGGGATCCACACTGTGCTGTCTGTAAGGCAGGGGATCCACACTGTGCTGTCTGCAGGGGATCCACACTGTGCTGTCTGAAAGGCAGGGGATCCACACTGTGCTGTCTGTAAGGCAGGGGATCCACACTGTGCTGTCTGAAAGGCAGGGGATCCACACTGTGCTGTCTGCAGGGGATCCACACTGTGCTGTCTGCAGGGGATCCACACTGTGCTGTCTGAAAGGCAGGGGATCCACACTGTGCTGTCTGTAAGGCAGGGGATCCACACTGTGCTGTATGAAAGGCAGGGGATCCACACTGTGCTGTCTGCAGGGGATCCACACTGTGCTGTATGAAAGGCAGGGGATCCACACTGTGCTGTATGCAGGGGATCCACACTGTGCTGTCTGCAGGGGATCCACACTGTGCTGTCTGAAAGGCAGGGGATCCACACTGTGCTGTATGAAAGGCAGGGGATCCACACTGTGCTGTCTGCAGGGGATCCACACTGTGCTGTCTGAAAGGCAGGGGATCCACACTGTGCTGTCTGCAGGGGATCCACACTGTGCTGTCTGCAGGGGATCCACACTGTGCTGTATGCAGGGGATCCACACTGTGCTGTCTGCAGGGGATCCACACTGTGCTGTCTGAAAGGCAGGGGATCCACACTGTGCTGTATGAAAGGCAGGGGATCCACACTGTGCTGTCTGCAGGGGATCCACACTGTGCTGTCTGAAAGGCAGGGGATCCACACTGTGCTGTATGAAAGGCAGGGGATCCACACTGTGCTGTCTGCAGGGGATCCACACTGTGCTGTCTGAAAGGCAGGGGATCCACACTGTGCTGTCTGAAAGGCAGGGGATCCACACTGTGCTGTCTGTAAGGCAGGGGATCCACACTGTGCTGTCTGTAAGGCAGGGGATCCACACTGTGCTGTCTGAAAGGCAGGGGATCCACACTGTGCTGTCTGCAGGGGATCCACACTGTGCTGTCTGTAAGGCAGGGGATCCACACTGTGCTGTCTGTAAGGCAGGGGATCCACACTGTGCTGTCTGTAAGGCAGGGGATCCACACTGTGCTGTCTGCAGGGGATCCACACTGTGCTGTCTGTAAGGCAGGGGATCCACACTGTGCTGTCTGTAAGGCAGGGGATCCACACTGTGCTGTCTGCAGGGGATCCACACTGTGCTGTATGAAAGGCAGGGGATCCACACTGTGCTGTCTGAAAGGCAGGGGATCCACACTGTGCTGTCTGAAAGGCAGGGGATCCACACTGTGCTGTATGAAAGGCAGGGGATCCACACTGTGCTGTCTGTAAGGCAGGGGATCCACACTGTGCTGTCTGTAAGGCAGGGGATCCACACTGTGCTGTCTGCAGGGGATCCACACTGTGCTGTATGAAAGGCAGGGGATCCACACTGTGCTGTATGAAAGGCAGGGGATCCACACTGTGCTGTCTGAAAGGCAGGGGATCCACACTGTGCTGTCTGAAAGGCAGGGGATCCACACTGTGCTGTCTGCAGGGGATCCACACTGTGCTGTCTGCAGGGGATCCACACTGTGCTGTCTGAAAGGCAGGGGATCCACACTGTGCTGTCTGAAAGGCAGGGGATCCACACTGTGCTGTCTGCAGGGGATCCACACTGTGCTGTCTGTAAGGCAGGGGATCCACACTGTGCTGTCTGAAAGGCAGGGGATCCACACTGTGCTGTCTGTAAGGCAGGGGATCCACACTGTGCTGTCTGAAAGGCAGGGGATCCACACTGTGCTGTCTGTAAGGCAGGGGATCCACACTGTGCTGTCTGCAGGGGATCCACACTGTGCTGTATGAAAGGCAGGGGATCCACACTGTGCTGTCTGTAAGGCAGGGGATCCACACTGTGCTGTATGAAAGGCAGGGGATCCACACTGTGCTGTCTGCAGGGGATCCACACTGTGCTGTCTGTAAGGCAGGGGATCCACACTGTGCTGTCTGAAAGGCAGGGGATCCACACTGTGCTGTCTGAAAGGCAGGGGATCCACACTGTGCTGTCTGAAAGGCACCCCCCCCCCCCAGTCGGTGGCACCCCCCCAAAAGGTTTCTGCAGCGTCAAACAATCGGCTACATTTGAGTCGTTATCTAATGAAGTCAGTATAAAGTAATTCGCTTTATGAAGAGGTGCAGTCGATGACTGAGATGTTACTTAATAAATACGTCGTTACGTCTAACATGTCCACGCTGGAATGGAGGATTCAAAACATTTTGATATGCAGCCTAGTTCAGTGATTGGCATGAATGTTGGTTTGACAATTAGGCTATTTTTTGTTATATTTTACTGTCAAAATAGGGCAATTTTTTTTATTTTTTTTGTTAATTAGAAATGAATTTGCCTTTCATCGTTATTTACCCCCAATACTATACGAAGGCCTTATTGAATTGGTGGTAATTCATCACCTGAGGAAGTGGAAACTCATTAGTTTATTCTAAATGTAACCCCCTACTAATTACCATGTTTTAATCTAACAGTAAATGTAGTGTCCTAAAAATATAAAAATGGTATCCATGAGTTTGTCTGACTCTTGGTAAGTACATTTTTACATTTTAGTCATTTAGCAGACGCTCTTATCCAGAGCGACTTACAGAGTGCATACATTTGATTACATTTTTTACATACTGAGACAAGGATATCCCTACCGGCCAAACCCTCCCTAACCCGGACGACGCTATGCCAATTGTGCGTCGCCCCACGGACCTCCCGGTTGCGGCCGGCTGCGACAGAGCCTGGGCGCGAACCCATAGACTCTGGTGGCGCAGCTAGCACTGCGATGCAGTGCCCTAGACCACTGCGCCACCCGGGAGGCTAAGTAGATCAACAACCAAAATCTCACAGTATCCCTTTAAAGCACCGCTGACCGATTGGCAAGTGTTTTTCTGTTGCTGGTCTCTTGACCGATTCCCCGTTTTGGTTTATGATGTTTGTCCCTCATGAGACACTACACATGGAAGCCTACACTACATTAACAAAAGTATGTGGACACCTGCTTGTCGAACATCTCATTCCAAATATCATGGGTATGGAGATGGTCCTCCCTTTGCTGCTATAACAGCCTCCACTCTGCTGGGAAGGCTTTCCACTAGATGTTGGAACATTGCTGCTATAACAGCCTCCACTCTTCTGGGAAGGCTTTCCACTAGATGTTGGAACATTGCTGCTATAACAGCCTCCACTCTCCTGGGAAGGCTTTCCACTAGATGTTGGAACATTGCTGCTATAACAGCCTCCACTCTTCTGGGAAGGCTTTCCACTAGATGTTGGAACATTGCTGCTATAACAGCCTCCACTCTTCTGGGAAGGCTTTCCACTAGATGTTGGAACATTGCTGCTATAACAGCCTCCACTCTTCTGGGAAGGCTTTCCACTAGATGTTGGAACATTGCTGCTATAACAGCCTCCACTCTTCTGGGAAGGCTTTCCACTAGATGTTGGAACATTGCTGCTATAACAGCCTCCACTCTTCTGGGAAGGCTTTCCACTAGATGTTGGAACATTGCTGCTATAACAGCCTCCACTCTTCTGGGAAGGCTTTCTACTAGATGTTGGAACATTGCTGCTATAACAGCCTCCACTCTTCTGGGAAGGCTTTCCACTAGATGTTGGAACATTGCTGCTATAACAGCCTCCACTCTTCTGGGAAGGCTTTCCACTAGATGTTGGAACATTGCTGCTATAACAGCCTCCACTCTTCTGGGAAGGCTTTCCACTAGATGTTGGAACATTGCTGCTATAACAGCCTCCACTCTTCTGGGAAGGCTTTCCACTAGATGTTGGAACATTGCTGCTATAACAGCCTCCACTCTTCTGGGAAGGCTTTCTACTAGATGTTGGAACATTGCTGCTATAACAGCCTCCACTCTTCTGGGAAGGCTTTCCACTAGATGTTGGAACATTGCTGCTATAACAGCCTCCACTCTTCTGGGAAGGCTTTCTACTAGATGTTGGAACATTGCTGCTATAACAGCCTCCACTCTTCTGGGAAGGCTTTCCACTAGATGTTGGAACATTGCTGCTGTAACAGCCTCCACTCTTCTGGGAAGGCTTTCCACTAGATGTTGGAACATTGCTGCTATAACAGCCTCCACTCTTCTGGGAAGGCTTTCCACTAGATGTTGGAACATTGCTGCTATAACAGCCTCCACTCTTCTGGGAAGGCTTTCAACTAGATGTTGTAACATTGCTGCTATAACAGCCTCCACTCTTCTGGGAAGGCTTTCCACTAGATGATGGGACATTGCTGCGGGGACTTGCTTCCATTCAGCCACAAGAGCATTAGTGAGGTCGGGCACTGATGTTGGGCGATTAGGCCTGGCTCGCAGTTGGTGTTCCAATTCATCCCAAAAGTGTTAGATGGGGTTGAGGTCAGGGCTCTGTGCAGGCCAGTCAAGGTCTTCCTCACTGATCTCGACAAACCATTTCTGTATGGACCTCGCTTTGTGCACAGGGGCATTGTCATGCTGAAACAGGAATGAGCCTTCCCCAAACTGTTGCCAGAAAGTTGGAAGCACAGAATCTTCTAGAATGTCATTGTATGCTGTAGTGTTAAGATTTCCCTTCACTGGAACTAAGGGGCCCGAACCATGAAAACCAGACCATTATTCCTCCTCCACCAAACTTTACAGTTGACACTACATTCGGGCAGGTAGCGTGCTCCTGGAATCCTCCAAACCCAGATTAGTCCGTCGGACTGCCAGATGGTGAAGCGTCATTCATCCAGGCTGTATCACAACCGGTCGTGATTGGTAGTCCCATAGGGCGACGCACAATTGGCCCAGCGTCGTCCGGGTTTGTCTGGGCTAGGCCGTCGTTGTAAATAAGAATTTGTTCTTAACTGACTTGCCTCGATAAATAAAGGTTAAATAAATGTTAAAAAATCACTCCAGGGAACGCTGCTCCAATGGCGGTGAGCTAAACACCACTCCAGCCAACGTTTGGCATGTTGTATGGTGATCTTCGGCTTGTGTGAGGCTGCTCGGCAACGGAAACCCACTTCGTGAAGCTCCCGACAAACAGTTATTGTGCTGACGTTGCTTCCAGAGGCAGTTTGGAACTCGGTAGTGAGTGTTGCAGCCGAGGACAGACGATCGATAAGCTTTTCAGCACCCGGCGGTCCCGTTCTGTGAGCTTGTGTGGCCTACCACTTCGTGACTGAACCGTTGTTGCTCCTTGACGTTTTCCTCTTCACAATAACAGCACATACAGTTGACCGGGGCAGATCTAGCAGGGCAGACATTTGTCGAACTGACTTGTTGGAAAGGTGGCATCCTATGACGGTGCCACGTTGAAAGTCACTGAGCTCTTCAGTAAGGCCATTCTACTGCCAATGTTTGTCTATGGAGATTGCATGGCTGTGTGCTCGATTTTATACACCTGTCAGCAACGGGTGTGGCTGAACTAGCCGAATCCACTAATTTTAAGTGGTGTCCACGTACTTTTATATGTGCACATTCAGAAAGTATTCAGACCCCTTGACTTTTTCCACGTTTGTTACGTTACAACCCAGTTTCTAAAATGAATAAAATAAATGTTTTTCCTCATCAATCTCCAATACAATACCCCATAATGAGATCACAATACCCCATAATGAGATCACAATACCCCATAATGAGATCACAATACCCCATAATGAGATCACAATACCCCATAATGACAAAGCAAAAACAGGATTTGGGACTCCAGGATGCTGGCCTTCTAGGCAGAGTTCCAAACATTTTGACTATATTAGCCCACACAGCTACGAGGATGCACGTTCATGCTCAAGTCCTCAACTGGCAGCTTCGTTAAATAGTACCCACAAAACACCAGAGTTCCTCTGTCCAGTGTCTGTGTTCTTTTGCCCATCTTAATCTTTTATTTTTATTGGCCAGTCTGAGATATGGCTTTTTCTTTGCAACTCTGCCTAGAAGGCCAGCATCCCGGAGTCGCCTCTTCACTGTTGACGTTGAGACTGGTGTTTTGTGGGTACTATTTAATAAAGCTGCCAATTGAGGACTTGTGAGGTGTCTGTTTCTCAAACTAGACACTCTAATGTACTTGTCCTCTTGCTCAGTTGTGCACCGGGGCCTCCCACTCCTCTTTCTATTCTGGTTAGAGCCAGTTTGCGCTGTTCTGTTAAGGGAGTAGTGCACAGCGTTGTACGAGATCTTCATTTTCTTGACAATTTCTCACATGGAATAGCCTTCATTTCTCAGAACAAGAATAGACTGACGAGTTTCGGAAGAAAGGTCTTTGTTTCTGGCCATATCAAATCAAGTTTATTTTATATAGCCCTTCGTACATCAGCTAATATCTCGAAGTGCTGTACAGAAACCCAGCCTAAAACCCCAAACAGCAAGCAATGCAGGTGTAGAAGCACGGTGGCTAGGAAAAACTCCCTAGAAAGGCCAGAACCTAGGAAGAAACCTAGAGAAGAACCAGGCTATGAGGGGTGGCCAGTCCTCTTCTGGCTGTGCCGGGTAGAGATTATAACAGAACATGGCCAAGATGTTCAAATGTTCATAAATGACCAGCATGGTCAAATAATAATCAGGAGTTAATGTCAGTTGGCTTTTCATAGCCGATCATTAAGAGTATCTCTACCGCTCCTCTCTAGAGCCTGTAATCAAACCTACAAATGCTGATGCTCCAGATACTCAACTAGTCTAAAGAAGGCCAGTTTTTATTGCTTCTTTAATCAGAACAACAGTTTTCAGCTGTGCTAACATACTTGCAAAAGGGTTTTCTAATGATCAATTAGCTTTTTAAAATGATAAACTTGGATTAGGTAACACAACGTGCCATTGGAACACAGGAGTGATGGTTGCTGATAACGGGCCTCTGTACGACTATGTAGATATTCCATAAGAAAATCTGCCGTTACCAGCTACAATGGTCGTTTACAACATTAACAATGTCTACACTGTATTTTTGTTCAATTTGATGTTATTTTGATGGACTTTCAAAAACAAGGACATTTCTACGTGACCCCAAACTTTTGAACGGTACTGTAAATATTCAGACCCTTTACTCAGTACTTTGTTGAAGCAGCTTTGGCAACGATTACAGCCTCGAGTCTTCTTGGGTATGACGCTACAAGCTTGGCACACCTGTATTTGGGGAGTTTCTCCCATTCTTCTCTGCAGATCCTCTCAAGCTCTGTCAGGTTGGATGGGGAGTGTCGCTGCACAGCTATTTTCAGGTCTCTCCAGAGATGTTAGATCGGGTTCAAGTCCGGGCTCTGGCTGGGCCACTCAAGGACATTCAGAGACTTGTCCCAAAGCCACTCCTGCGTTGTCTTGGCTGTGTGCTTATGGTCGTTGTCCTGTTGGAAGGTGAACCTTCGCCCC
This sequence comes from Salvelinus fontinalis, assembly GCF_029448725.1. Lineage (NCBI taxonomy): Eukaryota > Metazoa > Chordata > Actinopteri > Salmoniformes > Salmonidae > Salvelinus > Salvelinus fontinalis. The sequence goes on along the minus strand of NC_074685.1, from coordinate 5,387,427 downwards.
AGTCTGAGGTCCTGAGCGCTCTGGAGCAGGTTTTCATCAAGGATCTCTCTGTACTTTGCTCTGTTCATCTTTCTCTCAATCCTGACTAGTCTCCCAGTCCCTGCTGCTGAAAAACATCCCCACAGCATGATGCTGCCACCGCCATGCTTCACCGTAGGAATGGTGCCAGGTTTCCTCTAGACGTGACGCTTGGCATTCAGGCCAAAGAGCTCAATTATGGTTTCATCAGAACAGAGAATCTTCTTTCTCATGGTCTGAGACTCTTTAGGAGAAGAAGGACAACCATCTCCACAGAGGAACTTGGGAGCTCAGTCTGAGTAACCATCGGGTTCTTGGTCACCTCCCTTACCAAGGCCCTTCTCCCCCGATTGGTCAGTTTGGCCGGGCGGCCACCTCTATGAAAAGTCTTGGTGGTTCCAAACTTCTTCCATTTTAAGAATGATGGATGACCCTGTGTTCCTGGGGACCGCAGAAATGTTTTGGTACCCTTCCCCAGATCTGTGCCTCGACACAATCCTGTCTCGGAACTCTACGGACAATTCCTTCGACCTCTTGGCTTGGTTTTTGCTCTGACATGCACTGTCAACTGGTGGGACCTTGTATCGACGGGTTTGTGCCTTTCCAATTATGTCCAGTCAATTGAATTTATCACAGGTGGACACCAAGTTGTAGAAACATCTCATGGATGATCAAGGAAAATCCAGATGCACCCGAGCTCCATTTCCAGTCTCATAGCAACGGGTCTGAATACTTATTTAAATAAGGCATTTCAGTTTTTATATTTTTAAATGTGCAAACATTTCTAAAAACTTGTTTTCACTTTGTCATTATTGGGTAATCTGTGTAGATTTGAGGATTTGTTTCTTCAGAATAAGGCTGTAACGTAACAATGTGGAAAAGGGGATATGGTCTGTCTACTTTCCGAGTGCAGTGTGTTTCATGTCCTTAAAATCCCCAGAATGAATGAATCAATTAATTATTATATTAATTAATCCAACATAACTCAAGATTTGATGTTAACTAGTAAATAGTAGCCTACAGCAAAGTGTGTTTAAATCATTTCTAACTTGTCAACAATTTCTGCTGGTTAGTTTTTGCTACCGTGTGGGTTTTAACCCTGCTTGAGCCTGATAACTGGGGAGTGTTAATTCACCTGTTTCCATACATGGTTCATTTCAAAACATTTATCTTACAAAGGAGTTGATTCTTCTAACTGCTTAACTATTTATCTGTACATGGAATTGTATTTGTTTTTTTTTACTCATTTTTTAAATAATCTTTATAGGAAAATGCCACGGGCACTATCTGATGTGTGGAGACATTTCACTGCAGCTAATGTAGAAGGAAAAGCTGTGTACATTTGCAAATACTGTGCCCAATCATATGTGAAGAATGCAACAAAGATGCAGAATCATCTGGCCAAGTGCATAAAGTTCCATCAGCGCTCACGACAAGCAACCTCCAAATAGAAGTAGAGACTTTTTCCAAAGTGAAAATGATGAATCAGACACCTTATCGATAGCAACAGCTCATGGGCTTCCTGGAATCTGATGTTTTTTTTTTTAACTCAATGGAGGAACGTAGTCAGAGAAATGCTGATGAATGTCTTGCTCGAGCTGTGTATGCAACTGGTTCACCTCTGATGCTCACAGGCAATGTGTATTGGAAGAGATTTCTGAATGTTCTTTACCCAGCATACACCACTCCAACCAGACATGCTTCATCTACTCATTTACTGGATGCAGAGTTCAACAGAGTTCAAGTGAAGGTCAAGCAAATCATAGAGAAAGCAGACTGTATTGCAATCATCTCTGATGGGTGGTCGAATGTCCGTGGGCAAGGAATAATTAACTACATCTCCACCCCTCAACCAGTATTCTACAGAGCACAGACACAAGGGACAACAGACACACCGGTCTCTAAACTGCAGAGGAGCTGAATGCAGTCATCAATGACCTTGGACCACAGAAGGTATTTGCACTGGTGACGGGTAATGCTGCCAACACGAAGGCTGCTTGGTCTAAAGTGGGAGGAGTCCTACCCTCACATAACACCCATTGGCTGTGCTGCTCATGCATTGAATCTTCTCCTCAAGGACATCATGGCACTGAAAACAATGGATGCACTCTACAAGAGAGCCAAGGAAATGGTTAGGTATGTGAAGGGTCATCACGTTATAGCAGCAATCTACCTCACCAAGCAAAGTGAGAAGAATAAGAGCACCACATTGAAGCTGCCCAGCAACACCCGTTGGGGTGGTGTTGTCATCATGTTTGACAGTCTCCTTGAGGGGAAGGAGTCTCTCCAAGAAATGGCCATATCACAGTCTGCCGATATGGATAGCCCCATCAAGAGGATCCTCCTGGATGATGTATTTTGAGAGAGAGTTGTAAGCAGCCTGAAACCTATAGCAGTAGCCATGGCACGGATTGAGGGAGACAATGCCATCCTGTCTGATGTTCAGACTCTGCTTGCAGATGTAAGAGAAGAGATCCGTACTGCCCTGCCCACTTCACTGTTGCTCCAAGCAGAGGAAACTGCAGTTCTGAAATACATCAAAAAGCGTGAAGACTTCAGCCTGAAGCCCAAACACGCCGCAGCGTACATGTTGGACCCCAAGTATGCTGGCAAGAGCATCCTGTCTGCTGCAGAGATCAACAAGGCCTATGGTGTCATCACTACCGTGTCTCGCCACCTTGGCCTGGATGAGGACAAGGTTCTGGGCAGTCTGACGAAGTACACTTCCAAGCAAGGGCTTTGGGATGGAGATGCAATATGGCAGTGGTGCCAACATATCTCATCAGCCACCTGGTGGAAGGGACTTTGTGGATCTGAGGTTCTTTCCCCTGTTGCCTCCATCATCCTCCAAATCCCACCAACATCAGCCGCCTCAGAGCGCAACTGGTCCTTGTTTGGGGACACACCAAAACACGCAACAGGCTGACCAATACAAGGGTTGAAGAATTGTCTATCCGGGCAAATTTGAGGCTTTTTGAGCCTGACAACGAGCCATCCTCAACAAGGTTGGAAAGTGACAGTGAAGATGAGGCCTCAGAGTCTGCTGTTCAAGAGGTGGATATTGAGGAGGTCCAGGGAGAAGACATGGAAGCCTGAGAGGAAGACAACCAAAGCTTTAGTTTCTAGACTATATTTTTACAGATGAATGTTGAAAACGTTTTTGGGAGACGCGATGGATCATTGGGGATCATTCAATATTCCCTTTTTGTTGTTCAGTAAAATCATCCTGTGTGAAGAGTCAACTCATTTAATTAAAGTTCAATTCATAACTAAATCGTTTTTTAAATTTATATTGGAAGGATTTAATCATTTGCAATGATGTCTACTTATGATAATGTAAAAGGTTTCTGTTTCTGTCTCCATATGATATGGTAAATATATATATATATAAAAAATATAAATTCTAAATAGTATTAATATTAATTAGCATATATTTCTGTTAATTCCCGTTAATTCCCACGGAAAGTTTCACCTCTGCATATTCCCCAAAATGTGCAACCCTAGTGATTGGTGTGACCTTTTACTCTCTGCCCATCTGTTAGACTGAACGGCTTGGTGTGACCTTTATACTCTCTGACCATCTGTCAGAGACTGGACGGCTTGGTGTGACCTTAATACTCTCTGCCCATCTGTTAGAGACTGACCGGCTTGGTGTGACCTTTATACTCTCTGCCCATCTGTTAGTGACTGACCGGCTTGGTGTGACCTTTATACTCTCTGCCCATCTGTTAGTGACTGACCGGCTTGGTGTGACCTTTATACTCTCTGACCATCTGTTAGAGACTGACCGGCTTGGTGTGACCTTTATACTCTCTGCCCATCTGTTAGACTGAACGGCTTGGTGTGACCTTTATACTCTCTGACCATCTGTTAGACTGACCGGCTTGGTGTGACCTTTATACTCTCTGACCATCTGTTAGACTGACCGGCTTGGTGTGACCTTTATACTCTCTGACCATCTGTCAGAGACTGGACGGCTTGGTGTGACCTTTATACTCTCTGCTCATCTGTTAGAGACTGGACGGCTTGGTGTGACCTTTATACTCTCTGCCCATCTGTTAGACTGAACGGCTTGGTGTGACCTTTATACTCTCTGCTCATCTGTCAGAGACTGGACGGCTTGGTGTGACCTTTATACTCTCTGCTCATCTGTTAGAGACTGGACGGCTTGGTGTGACCTTTATACTCTCTGCCCATCTGTTAGACTGAACGGCTTGGTGTGACCTTTATACTCTCTGCCCATCTGTTAGAGACTGGACGGCTTGGTGTGACCTTTATACTCTCTGCTCATCTGTTAGAGACTGACCGGCTTGGTGTGACCTTTATACTCTCTGCCCATCTGTTAGAGACTGGACGGCTTGGTGTGACCTTTATACTCTCTGCTCATCTGTTAGACTGGACGGCTTGGTGTGACCTTTATACTCTCTGCCCATCTGTTAGTGACTGACCGGTTTGGTGTGACCTTTATACTCTCTGCCCATCTGTTAGAGACTGGACGGCTTGGTGTGACCTTTATACTCTCTGCCCATCTGTTAGTGACTGACCGGCTTGGTGTGACCTTTATACTCTCTGCCCATCTGTTAGAGACTGACCGGCTTGGTGTGACCTTTATACTCTCTGCTCATCTGTTAGACTGGACGGCTTGGTGTGACCTTTATACTCTCTGCCCATCTGTTAGAGACTGACCGGCTTGGTGTGACCTTTATACTCTCTGCCCATCTGTTAGACTGGACGGCTTGGTGTGACCTTTATACTCTCTGCTCATCTGTTAGAGACTGGACGGCTTGGTGTGACCTTTATACTCTCTGCTCATCTGTTAGACTGAACGGCTTGGTGTGACCTTTATATCAATCAATTTTATTTTATATAGCCCTTCGTACATCAGATAATATCTCGAAGTGCTGTACAGAAACCCAGCCTAAAACCCCAAACAGCTAGATTGCAGGTGTAGAAGCACGCTGGCTAGGAAAAACTCCCTAGAAAGGCCAAAACCTAGGAAGAAACCTAGAGAGGAACCAGGCTATGAGGGGTGGCCAGTCTTCTTCTGGCTGTGCCGGGTGGAGATTATAACAGAACTATGCCAAGATGTTCAAAAATGTTCATAAGTGACAAGCATGGTCAAATAATAATCATGAATAATTTTCAGTTGGCTTTTCATAGCTGATCATTAAGAGTTGAAAAACAACAGGTCTGGGACAGGTAGGGGTTCCATAACCGCAGGCAGAAGAGTTGAAACTGGAATAGCAGCAAGGCCAGGCGGACTGGGGGCAGCAAGGAGTCACCACGGCCGGTAGTCCCGACGTATGATCCTAGGGCTCAGGTCCTCCGAGAGAAGGAGAAAATTAGAGAGAGCCAAGATTTTCAAAATGTTCATAAATGACAAGCATGGTCAAATAATAATCAGGAATAAATCTCAGTTGGCTTTTCATAGCCGATCATTAAGAGTTGAAAACAGCAGGTCTGGGACAGGTAGGGGTTTCGTAACCGCAGGCAGAAACAGTTGAAACTGGAATAGCAGCAAGGCCGGGCGGACTGGGGACATACTCTCTGCCCATCTGTTAGAGACTGACCGGCTTGGTGTGACCTTTATACTCTCTGCCCATCTGTTAGAGACTGAACGGCTTGGTGTGACCTTTATACTCTCTGCCCATCTGTTAGAGACTGACCGGCTTGGTGTGACCTTTATACTCTCTGCCCATCTGTTAGAGACTGGACGGCTTGGTGTGACCTTTATACTCTCTGCCCATCTGTTAGACTGACCGGCTTGGCGTGTCCATTTAGTTTAACAGACGACCCTGACCCAATCCTATTTGTCCGTAAGGTGAGATCCTAAAGGAGGAAACAGCTGTTCACCCCAGCACCTTCTTTTGTTTTGTTGCATCGTGGGTAAAAATTAGTTGCAGTACATATTCTGCTCTTCTATAGCGTGTGCAATGATGTCAGAGAATAAAAGACAGGGTTCGCTGTTTGATGTGACTCCTTTGTTGTAATATTGCAAAAGGAAGTGGAAGTTTCTCCGTTTTAAGGATTTCTGCTTTAAAGGGAAGTGAAAGAATACAGGTTTAAGAGAATGTCTCTGGGGATCAGTCTGGCGGTCAGCGACGGTCAGTCTGGCGATCAGCGACGGTCAGTCTGGCGATCAGCGACGGTCAGTCTGGCGATCAGCGACGGTCAGTCTGGCGATCAGCGACGGTCAGTCTGGCGATTAGCGACGGTCAGTCTGGCGGTCAGTCTGGCGGTCAGTCTGGCGGTCAGCGACGGTCAGTCTGGCGATCAGTCTGGCGATCAGTGACACAGTCGTTATGGCTAGGACACTTCAGGCCAGAAAGCTGACATTGTTTCTTTCCATTCCAGGAGGGAAGAAGGTTGGCATCAACCCCAAGATTAATAACCTGATGCCAGGTTATGAGGGGGCAAAGCATGACCTGGTGTGGATCTGCGACAGCGGAATACGAGGTAGGAAACTAACACGGTGTCCCAAATGGTGCCCTATTTCCTACATACTACCCTGGTCAAAAGTAGTGCACTGCATAGGGAATAGGGTGCCATTTGGTACGCATTCTTACTCCAATTTCATCATTCTTATCCCTAGGGCTGATGTGTTTCTTATCCCTAGGGCTGATGTGTTTCTTATTCCTAGGGCTGATGTGTTTCTTATTCCTAGGGCTGATGTGTTTCTTATCCCTAGGGCTGATGTGTTTCTTATCCCTAGGGCTGATGTGTTTCTTATTCCTAGGGCTGATGTGTTTCTTATTCCTAGGGCTGATGTGTTTCTTATCCCTAGGGCTGATGTGTTTCTTATCCCTAGGGCTGATGTGTTTCTTATCCCTAGGGCTGATGTGTTTCTTATCCCTAGGGCTGATGTGTGTCTTATCCCTAGGGCTGATGTGTTTCTTATCCCTAGGGCTGATGTTTCTTATCCCTAGGGCTGATGTGTGTCTTATCACATGTGTTTCTTATCCCTAGGGCTGATGTGTGTCTTATCCCTAGGGCTGATGTGTTTCTTATCCCTAGGGCTGATGTGTTTCTTATCCCTAGGGCTGATGTGTTTCTTATCCCTAGGGCTGATGTGTTTCTTATCCCTAGGGCTGATGTGTTTCTTATCCCTAGGGCTGATGTGTGTCTTATCACGTGTTTCTTATCCCTAGGGCTGATGTGTGTTTCTTATCCCTAGGGCTGATGTGTGTTTCTTATCCCTAGGGCTGATGTGTGTTTCTTATCCCTAGGGCTGATGTGTGTTTCTTATCCCTAGGGTTGATGTGCTTCTTGTCCCTAAGGCTGATGTGTGTTTCTTATCCCTAGGGTTGATGTGCTTCTTGTCCCTAGGGCTGATGTGTTTCTTATCCCTAGGGCTGATGTGTTTCTTATCCCTAGGGCTGATGTGTTTCTTATCCCTAGGGCTGATGTGTGTCTTATCCCTAGGGCTGATGTGTGTCTTATCCCTAGGGCTGATGTGTGTCTTATCCCTAGGGCTGATGTGTGTCTTATCCCTAGGGCTGATGTGTTTCTTATCCCTAGGGCTGATGTGTTTCTTATCCCTAGGGCTGATGTGTGTCTTATCACATGTGTTTCTTATCCCTAGGGCTGATGTGTTTCTTATCCCTAGGGCTGATGTGTTTCTTATCCCTAGGGCTGATGTGTGTCTTATCCCTAGGGCTGATGTGTGTCTTATCCCTAGGGCTGATGTGTGTCTTATCCCTAGGGCTGATGTGTGTCTTATCCCTAGGGCTGATGTGTGTCTTATCCCTAGGGCTGATGTGTTTCTTATCCCTAGGGCTGATGTGTTTCTTATCCCTAGGGCTGATGTGTGTCTTATCACGTGTTTCTTATCCCTAGGGCTGATGTGTGTTTCTTATCCCAAGGGCTGATGTGTGTTTCTTATCCCTAGGGCTGATGTGTGTTTCTTATCCCAAGGGCTGATGTGTGTTTCTTATCCCTAGGGCTGATGTGTGTTTCTTATCCCTAGGGCTGATGTGTTTCTTATCCCTAGGGCTGATGTGTTTCTTATCCCTAGGGCTGATGTGTTTCTTATCCCTAGGGCTGATGTGTTTCTTATCCCTAGGGCTGATGTGTTTCTTATCCCTAGGGCTGATGTGTTTCTTATCCCTAGGGCTGATGTGTTTCTTATCCCTAGGGTTGATGTGCTTCTTATCCCTAGGGCTGATGTGTGTCTTATCCCTAGGGCTGATGTGTGTCTTATCCCTAGGGCTGATGTGTGTCTTATCCCTAGGGCTGATGTGTTTCTCATTAGATAATGGAGGTCCCTTTCAGCTCTAGTTTTGAACCTACAGTTGAAGTCGGAAGTTTTACAGACAAATACATTTAAACTCCGTTTTACATACACCTTAGCCAAATACATTTAAACTCAGTTTTTCACAATTCCTGACATTTAATCCTAGTAAAAATTCCCTGTCTCAGGTCAGTTAGGATCACCACTTTATTTTAAGAATGTGAAATGTCAGAATTATAGTAGAGAGAATTAATTATTTCAGCTTTTATTTATTTCATCACATTCCCAGTGGGTCAGAAGTTTACATACACTCAATTAGTATTTGGTAGCATTGCCTTTTTAAATAGTTTAACTTGGGTCAAATGTTTTGGGTAGCCTTCCACAAGCTTCCCACAATAAGTTGGGTGCATTTTGAGCCATTCCTCCAGACAGAGCTGGTGTAACTTAGTCAGGTTTGTCGGCCTCCTTGCTCGCACACGCTTTTTCAGTTCTTCCCACAAATGTTCTGTAGGTTTGAGGTCAGGGCTTTGTGATGGCCACTCCAATACCTTGACCTTGTTGTCCTTAAGCCATTTTCCCACAACTTTGGAAGTATGCTTGGGATCATTGTCCATTTGGAAGACCCATTTGCGACCAAGCTTTAACTTCCTGACTGATGTCTTGAGATGCTGCTTCAATATATCCACATCATTTTCCAGACTCATGATGCCATCTATTTTGTGAAGTGCACCAGCCCCTCCTGCAGCAAAGCACCCCCACAACATGATGCTGCCACCCCCGTGCTTCACGGTTGGGATGGTGTTCTTCGGCTTGCAAGCCTCCCCCTTTTTCCTCCAAACATAACGATGGTCATTATGGCCAAACATGTTTCATCAGACCAGAGGACATTTCTCCAAAAAGTACGATGTTTGTCCCCATGTGAAGTTGCAAACTGTAGTCTGGCGTTTTTGGAGCGGTGGCTTCTTCCTTGCTGAATGGCCTTTCAGGTTATGTCAATATAGGACTTGTTTTACTGTGAATATAGATACTTTTGTACCTGTTTCCTCCAGCATCTTCACAAGGTCCTTTGCTGTCCTGGGATTGATTTGCACTTTTTGCACAAAGTACGTTCATCTCTAGGAGACAGAACGTGTCTCCTTCCAGAGCGGTATGACGGCTGCGTGGTCCCATGGTGTTTATACTTGTGTACTATTGTTTGTACAGATGAACATGGTACCTTCAGGCGTTTGGAAATTGTTCCCGAGGATGAACCAGACTTGTGGAGGTCTACAATTATTTTTCTGAGGTCTTGGCTGATTTCTTTTGATTTTCCCATGATGTCAAGCAAAGAGGCACTGAGTTTGAAGGTAGGCCTTGAAATACATCCACAGGTACACCTCCAATTGACTCAAATGATGTCAACTATCATATCAGAAGCTTCTAAAGCCATGACATCATTTTCTGGAAATTTCCAAGCTGTTTAAAGGCACAGTCAACGTAGTGTATGTAAACTTCTGACCCACTGGAATTGTGATAAAGTGAATTATAAGTGAAATAATTCGTCTGTAAACAATTGTTGGAAAAATGACTTGTGTCATGCACAAAGTGGAAGTCCTAACCGACTTGCCAAAACTATAGTTTGTTAACAAGAAATTTGTGAAGTGGTTGAAAAACGACTTTTAATGACTCCAACCTCAATGTACGTAACTTCCGACTTCAACTGTAGATCATCAGGCTTTGATTGCTTTTACTTACAAACATGTTACTATTTGATTCAAATACTGTAATTGGATGAAATACTTTGATAAGTTCGTTTTAATCCCGTTGCCTGATTTTGTAAACGCTTTTGTTGACAAACGATTGATTGGCCAATCCTGTCCTCTTCCCTCCCCAGTGAAACCCGACACCCTGACGGATATGGCCTATCAGATGACGGAGAAGGTGGGGTTAGTCCATGGCCTTCCCTACGTGGCCGACAGACAGGGCTTCGCTGCTACACTAGAACAGGTGAGTGTCCGTAGACTCTTCAACCTCAGTTCATCTTTCTGCCATTTCCTTCCTCGCTTCCTTCTCCAGTGTTTAGCTAGAGAAGGTTTAAGGTCCCTTCCTTCCGACCTTCTTCTCCAGTGTTTAGCTAGAGAAGGTTTACAGTCCCTCCCTTCTGATCTTCTCCAGCGTTTAGCTAGAGAAGGTTTACGGTCCCTTCCTTCCGACCTTCTTCTCCAGTGTTTAGCTAGAGAAGGTTTACAGTCCCTCCCTTTCTGACCTTCTCCAGTGTTTAGCTAGGGAAGGTTTACGGTCCCTCCTTTCTGACCTTCTCCAGTGTTTAGCTAGGGAAGGTTTACAGTCCCTCCCTTCCGATCTTCTCCAGCGTTTAGCTAGGGAAGGTTTAAGGTCCCTCCCTTCTGATCTTCTCCAGTGTTTAGCTAGAGAAGGTTTATGGTCCCTCCCTTCTCCAGTGTTTAGCTAGAGAAGGTTTAAGGTCCCTCCCTTCCGATCTTCTCCAGTGTTTAGCTAGGGAAGGTTTACGGTCCCTCCCTTCTCCAGTGTTTAGCTAGGGAAGGTTTACAGTCCCTCCCTTCTGATCTTCTCCAGTGTTTAGCTAGGGAAGGTTTACGGTCCCTCCCTTCTGATCTTCTCCAGCGTTTAGCTAGAGAAGGTTTACGGTCCCTCCCTTCTGATCTTCTCCAGTGTTTAGCTAGAGAAGGTTTATGGTCCCTCCCTTCTCCAGTGTTTAGCTAGAGAAGGTTTAAGGTCCCTCCCTTCTGACCTTCTCCAGTGCGTTTTGACGAAGCGGCGAGGATGTTAGGAATTAAAGAAACTAAATATATTCCCCAAATAAATGTATTCTCAAATATTGTATTTTCTATGTTACGCTGGGTGCACAGAGCTGACCTGTATGACTGTTGCTGACAATCCGATGGTCAGATGAAGGGAACTAAACTAGTATTTAATTTCTAGGGAGTTTTTCCTAGCCACCGTGCTTCTACACCTGCATTGCTTGCTGTTTGGGGTTTTAGGCTGGGTTTCTGTACAGCACTTTGAGATATTAGCTGATGTTAAAATGGCTTTAAAAATACATTATATTTGATAGATTGAGTACCACGACGGCACTGTGGTGCCTAATGTAACTGCTGGTGAAGTCATTCCAAGCCTCCTATTTCATCACTCAGGATTTAACTTTCCACTGCTACTATTTCTGCAATGTTATTAAAACAAAATCAGACAACCCCCCCCCCCCCCATAGTAGAATGGTTGTTTACCTAGTCGGCTTGTTGTGGTGTGTTCTGTGTGAGAGTTATTCCTCTCGGAGGCGCGTTCAAGTTGTCGAGAGCCATAAGGAGGGAAAGTCGACGCTGAAAATTAATTTGGCTTCCTGTTTAAAAAGAAAATGGAGAACATGAAGGAAAAATACTGGGATTTTGGTTCAGGTACAGCCAATGAGCACACAAATAATATTGCGATTATTGTCAAAACGATATATATAATATCGTTTTGACAATATCGCATTTATATATATAGTCAAAAATAATATCCCGACATGTACAGTAGGGCAACAAAGTATTTAGTCAGCCACCAATTGTGCAAGTTCTCCCACTTTAAAAAGATGAGAGAGGCCTGTCATTTTCATCATAGGTACACTTCAACTATGACAGACAAAATGAGGGGGGAAAAAATCCAGAAAATCACATTTGTAGGATTTTTTATTTATTTATTTGCAAATAAAATCACCAGCGAGCCGCCAGTTGAGGAAACCTGCCCTAGAACTTGCCCAAGTACACCTGACAACAAAAACACACGTACGGTACCAGTGAAAAGTTTAGACGCACCAACTCATTCAAGGGTTTTTCTTTATTTTTTACAATTATTGCTTTCTGAGCAACAAAAAATATTTACTTATTTTTGGGGGAGATGGACAGAAGACTAAAAACACCAGCGAATCAGCTGATTTTGAAAATCTTTTCCAAAGTAGTCCCACGCATTATATATATATAAACTAAATAAATATATATAAAAGAAACGTCCTCTAACTGTCAACTGCGTTTATTTTCAGCAAACTTAACATGTGTAAATATTTGTATGAACATAACAAGATTCAACAACTGAGATATAAACAGAACAAATTCCACAGACATGTGACTAACAGAAATGGAATAATGTGTCCCTGAACAAAGGGGGGGGATCAAAATCAAAAGTCAGTATCTGGTGGCCACCAGCTGCATTAAGTACTGCAGTGCATCTCCTCCTTGTGGACTGCACCAGATTTGCCAGTTCTTGCTGTGATATGTTACCCCACTCTTCCACCAAGGCACCTGCAAGTTCCCAGACATTTCTGTGGGGAATGGCCCTAGCCCTCACCCTCCGATCCAACAGGTCCCAGACGTGCTCAATGGGATTCGCTGGCCATAGCAGAACACTGACATTCCTGTCTTGCAGGAAATCACACACAGAATGAGCAGTATGGCTGGTGGCATTGTCATGCTGGAGGGTCATGTCAGGGTGAGCCTGTAGGAAGGGTACCACATGAGGGAGGAGGATGTCTTCCCTGTAACGCACAGTGTTGAGATTGCCTGCAATGACAAGTTCAGTCCGATGATGCTGTGACACACCGCCCCAGACTATGACGGACCCTCCACCTCCAAATCGATCCCGCTCCAGAGTACAGGCCTCAGTGTAACGCTCATTCCTTCGACGATAAACGCAAATCCGACCATCACCCCTGGTGAGACAAAACCGCGACTCGTCAAGGAAGAGCACTTTTTGCCAGTCCTGTCTGGTCCAGCGACGGTGGGTTTGTGCCCATAGGCGACGTTGTTGCCGGTGATGTCTGGTGAGGACCTGCCTTACAACAGCCTACAAGCCCTCAGTCCAGCCGACCTCAGCCTATTGCGGACAGTCTTAGCACTGATGGAGGCATTGTATGTTCCTGGTGTAACTCGGGCAGTTGTTGCCATCCTGAAAAAGGGACAGTTTCTTTTTTTGCCGAGTTTGTGATTGTATACAAATGTAATGTGATTATGTTTTAGTATTATATCTGTTTGGCCGCATTGCAGCCAATTTAGAGTCGACAAATGATTTGTTAATTATGATCCGGCCTCCTGACCGTCCACTCGAGAAAGAATCGGCCCGTGGCTGAATCTAGTTAATGATCCCTGGGGGTCTTAGGTCTGTCTAAATGATCAGTAATCTGTCCTACCAGTAATCTACCTCCATTTTCTAACAGGTGTATTTTGGCACCTCCCACCCGCGCTCCTACATCTCAGCCAACGTGACGGGTATTAAGTGTGTGACCGGGATGTCCTGTCTGATGAGGAAAGATATCCTGGACCAGGCTGGAGGGCTGATCGCCTTCGCTCAATACATCGCTGAGGACTACTTCATGGCGAAGGCTATCGCTGACAGGTGCAGTCATTACTTTATCTTCCACGTTAGCCCGAGGAGGCGTTGACACGCTAGCCCTAGGAGGAGTTGACGCGTTAGCGCTACCGACACGGTGGCCTGTCTCTCGTCCTCCCCCGACACGGTGGCCTGCCTCTCGTCCACCCCCGGCACGGTGGCCTGCCTCTCGTCCACCCCCGGCACGGTGGCCTGCCTCTCGTCCACCCCCGGCACGGTGGCCTGCCTCTCGTCCACCCCCGGCACGGTGGCCTGCCTCTCGTCCTCCCCCGGCACGGTGGCCTGCCTCTCGTCCTCCCCCGGCACGGTGGCCTGCCTCTCGTCCTCCCCCGGCACGGTGGCCTGCCTCTCGCCCTCCCCCGGCACGGTGGCCTGCCTCTCGCCCTCCCCCGGCACGGTGGCCTGCCTCTCGCCCTCCCCCGGCACGGTGGCCTGCCTCTCGCCCTCCCCCGACAGGGTGGCCTGCCTCTCGTCCTCCCCCGGCACGGTGGCCTGCCTCTCGTCCTCCCCCGGCACGGTGGCCTGCCTCTCGTCCTCCCCCGGCACGGTGGCCTGCCTCTCGTCCTCCCCCGGCACGGTGGCCTGCCTCTCGTCCTCCCCCGGCACGGTGGCCTGCCTCTCGTCCTCCCCCGGCACGGTGGCCTGCCTCTCGTCCTCCCCCGGCACGGTGGCCTGCCTCTCGTCCTCCCCCGGCACGGTGGCCTGCCTCTCGTCCTCCCCCGGCACGGTGGCCTGCCTCTCGTCCTCCCCCGGCACGGTGGCCTGCCTCTCGTCCTCCCCCGACACGGTGGCCTGCCTCTCGTCCTCCCCCTAGGAGCCTGTCTCTCGTCCTCCCCTTGGAATGAGATCATGGTCTCAACGAGAAGTCCATAATGAAGGTTCCTCACCCTGAATATAGGCCGGGACAAACTGTAATCCACGGTCGGTTTTCTGTAAACCGACACTAGAAACGCCAGCTAAACTTAACCCAAACCACTGCTAGCTAACAACCAATGGGAGTGATTGCAACTTGATCTTCCCCTTTTTAACAACCAATGGGAGTGATTGCAACTTGAACTTCCCCTTTTTAACAACCAATGGGAGTGATTGCAACTTGAACTTCCCCTTTTTAACAACCAATGGGAGTGATTGCAACTTGAACTTCCCCTTTTTAACAACCAATGGGAGTGATTGCAACTTGAACTTCCCCTTTTTTAACTGAAGGCTCACGGTTTCCTTTTTGTCCCTCCCTTTTCTCACAGGGGATGGAAGTTCTCCATGGCAACACAGGTAGCCATGCAGAACTCTGGGTCCTATTCGATTGCTCAGTTCCAGTCCCGCATGATCAGGTAAGTCATCGGTGGGCTTTGTGTTTGTCCCCCCATAACCCACAGTCAACGACCCAGAGATGTAAAACGTCACACACACCCATTGTTCTAGAGCAGGGGTGTCAAACTGAGTTCCCGGAGGGACACGGGTCTGTGTGATTTCACTCTTCTTTGGACTTGATGGATCCGTGAAGACGACAGCAGACACAACCCTCCAGGAACTGAGCTTTGTTCTAGTTTATTTCAACATGTTTATTTAGCTTTTGTATTAGTCTCCTAATAGTCCATTTTGAAGTCCACTGACTGGCCTGCTACATTTGGGGATAATTCTTCAGTTTCTACTATGGTGTCCCTCTCAGATGGGCCAAGCTTCGTATCAACATGCTCCCCGCCACCATCTGTGAGCCCATCTCGGAGTGTTTCCTAGCCAGCCTGATCATTGGCTGGGCGGCGCATCACGTATTCCACTGGGATATTATGGTCTTCTTCATGTGCCACTGTCTGGCGTGGTTCATCTCTGATTACATCCAGCTCCGAGGAGTCCAGGTACACACACACACACACACACACACACACACACACACACACACACACACACACAGACAGAGTGTGTCTGGTATGGTTAATCTCTGACTACATTCAGCTTCGAGGGGTCCACAGACAGGTTTAGGTACCAGATGGCGTACTCTCTAACTCTCAATAGCTGCTTTCACATTTACACACTTAATCTGTCCAGTGCTAGCTAGAGCCAGAGGTTTAATCTGTACAGCCCAGTGCTAGCTAGAGCCAGAGGTTTAATCTGTACAGCCCAGTGCTAGCTAGAGCCAGAGGTTTAATCTGTACAGCCCAGTGCTAGCTAGCGCCAGAGAAGTTTGAAAGTTAAGCGACTCGATTAGCGACGACTTCCTGTAACTTGAGACAGAAACATGAAGAATCAAGCTGGATAGAAACCATATTCCTTTATTCCGTGTCACAGGGCGGTGCGCCGGCCTTCTCCAAACTGGACTACGCCGTAGCCTGGTTCATCAGAGAGTCCATGACCATCCAGATCTTCCTGTCGGCCCTGTGGGACCCCACCATCAGCTGGAGGACGGGGCGCTACAGGTTACGATGTGGGGGTACGGCCGACGAGATCCTGGACGTATAGCTGTACTGCATGAGTCCCACCTACAGGGACAATACCCGGGGTCCAATCACCCCCAGGGGCCAGAGACAATACCCTGGGTCCAATCACCCCCAGGGGCCAGAGACAATACCCTGGGTCCAATCACCCCCCAGGGGTCAGAGACAATACCCTGGGTCCAATCACCCCCAGGGGCCAGAGACAATACCCTGGGTCCAATCACCCCCAGGGGCCAGAGACAATACCCTGGGTCCAATCACCCCCCAGGGGCCAGAGACAATACCCTGGGTCCAATCACCCCCCAGGGGCCAGAGACAATACCCTGGGTCCAATCACCCCCAGGGGCCAGAGACAATACCCTGGGTCCAATCACCCCCAGGGACCAGAGACAATACCCTGGGTCCAATCACCCCCAGGGGCCAGAGACAATACCCTGGGTCCAATCACCCCCAGGGGCCAGAGACAATACCCTGGGTCCAATCACCCCCAGGGGCCAGAGACAATACCCAGACACAGACTGAGACCCGTGTCCCGGATGGTACCCTACATAGTGCACTTTCTGACCTGGGCCCACACTTGCCCATACTTTCTGCTCTGCTCAACAGTAGTGGACTATAAGAGCCGTAGGTTACCATTCGGGACGCGGACAAAGAGATGGTAACGTTAAGAAGAAAGAAACAGCTTTGGAATCATCCAAAGCTTTTGGCTGTTTTTAACCTGCTTGTTAAATGTTTTCATTCTTTATGTTACTGTTGCTTGTCTTTCCTGTTTTTTTATTTAAAACTCTTGCTTGGACGATTCTCCAATAGGGAGACCGGGTTGTGGGCTGTGTCCGGCCTGTGTCCCAAATGCACCCTATTCCCTATGTAGTGCACTACTTTTGACCAGAGCCCAATGGGCCCTATAAAGGGAATAGGGTGCCATTTGCAAATAGCGTGACTCTCTTCAGCCAGGCTTTGGGGGTAAGATGTACACTTCTTACTGTAAGTTTCACTGGGCTATCATTAATATGTTGGTACAATATCGCTAAGTCTCAAGCAGCACTAACTAGAATAAAATCATTCTCCACTCACTTTAAAAATATATATTTTTTAAATATGAGAACTACAATTTATGAATTCCCTTTGCTCCATTTTTTTTGTTGTTGTTGCCTGGTCAGATTTATTTTCAAGCCATGTGCTGGTACTCTGATCTGTAGTTATCTGAGCCGACAAGATCACAGCTGTACTTTCCTCATCAGGAGTTTCCTGCTTCGCTAGCTGGAGAGTTACTTCCTGGTTGTGCAAGGTTTTTATTACAACCCAGCACTAACACACTTTGGGTCTGGACCATTTGATTAGCTGATTGGGTGTGTTTTTAGTGCAGGGTTGGAACAAAAGCCCGACCCTACAGTATGACGCTCCGTTCCACCTTCACTCCTGTGAAGTTCCCCTGTCTGGTCTGTCAGTGTGCTGTCATTTAAACACAACAAGACAGGCAGCAATATAAAGTTTAGGCAGAAACCATTTTGGGGGGTTTAAAAGTGTGTTTTTTTTGGTGAGGAGAATTTTTTTCCCATACGTTTCTATCTTCTGCCTCCATTTCATTCGTGTCACATTGTGTAGTGTGGAAGTTCTATAGCTGTAGGGTGTGCGTCCACAATGGTACCCTATTCCCTATCATTTACTGCTTTTGACCTGGTCCCATGTAGCTCTGTAGTGCACTATGTATTGTGAACAGGGTTCCATTTGTGACACAACCCTAGGTCTTTTATCGTGTGACTGTATACATAATATGACTACTGTGCTACCAGGCTTAGACTCTGGGGTTGGATGGCAAACCTATACATACGAGAGAATACCTTTTTAAGGTGAATACTTTTTATATCTATATTATGTATATCTCTCCCTCGCTCCCTCTCTCTCACTGCCCATGTAGCCTCCCTCTCTCTCTCTCTCTCTCTCTCCCTCTCTCTCTCTCTCCCTCTCTCTCTCCCTCTCCCTCTCCCTCTCCCTCTCTCTCCCTCTCTCTCTCTCTTTCTCTCCCTTCCTCTCTCTCTCTCACTGCCCATGTAGCCTCCCTGCCTCCCTCTCTGACTCTCACGTAGCCTCCCTGCCTCTCTCTCACTCTCACGTAGCCTCCCTGCCTCTCTCTCACTCTCACGTAGCCTCCCTGCCTCTCTCTCACTCTCACGTAGCCTCCCTGCCTTTCTCTCTCACTCTCATGTAGCCTCCCTGCCTTTCTCTCTCACTCTCACGTAGCCTCCCTGCCTCTCTCTCTCTCACGTAGCCTCCCTGTCTCACTCTCACGTAGCCTCCCTGCCTCTCTCTCACTCTCACGTAGCCTCCCTGTCTCACTCTCACGTAGCCTCCCTGCCTCTCTCTCACTCTCACGTAGCCTCCCTGCCTCTCTCTCTCTCACGTAGCCTCCCTGCCTCTCTCTCACTCTCACGTAGCCTCCCTGCCTCTCTCTCACGTAGCCTCCCTGTCTCACTCTCACGTAGCCTCCCTGCCTCTCTCTCACTCTCACGTAGCCTCCCTGTCTCACTCTCACGTAGCCTCCCTGCCTCTCTCTCTCTCACGTAGCCTCCCTGCCTTTCTCTCTCACTCTCACGTAGCCTCCCTGCCTCTCTCTCACTCTCACGTAGCCTCCCTGTCTCACTCTCACGTAGCCTCCCTGCCTCTCTCTCACTCTCACGTAGCCTCCCTGCCTCTCTCTCTCTCACGTAGCCTCCCTGCCTTTCTCTCTCACTCTCACGTAGCCTCCCTGCCTTTCTCTCTCACTCTCACGTAGCCTCCCTGCCTTTCTCTCTCACTCTCACGTAGCCTCCCTGCCTCTCCCTCTCTCCCTCCCTCCCCAGGCTGTCTGGACATAGAGCAGTATTGTGAAGTCAGATAATCAGCTGCTATTCATTATTCTATGAGATGAATCAGTAGAGCGTTAACATGTTGAGCTCAGAAAGTCCCTGGATGTGTCCCAAATTGGACCAGAGCCCTGGTCAAAAGTAATGCACTAAATAGGGGATAGGGTGCAATTTGGGACATAGACCCAATGGTGAGCCAGATAATCCTAATCAGGTCTGGGGGGAGAGAGGACATGAGGAATATACAGACGGGTCTAATGACTATATACAGACAGACAGACGGGTCTAATGACTATATACAGACAGACAGACGGGTCTAATGACTATATACAGACAGGTCTAATGAGAAGGTTCTGGGTGCCTCCCACTCCCAAAACAAAATGGCAACTTTGATTTAGTTACCTCAGCAAGAGGTTTTCCCGCTGGCTAAAAGTGTAGTGAACAAAGTAACCCTGTGCCACAACCATGCACCATATTTACAATGACCCGGCTGACTACATTATCAGCACAGTGATTGTGACCTGTCGACTGACTGAAGGAAATACGATATTTATTTAGTCAAAAGAGAGGTCACGTGACCTCAGAACAGCCTTAGTTCGTCGGGGCATGGACTCTACAAAGGTGTCAAAAGCGTTCCACGGGGATGCTGGCCCATGTTGACTCCAATGCTTCCCACAGTTTGTGTCAAGTTGACTGCTGGATGCCCTTTGGGTGGTGAACCATTCTTGATACACCCGGGAAACTGTTGAGTGTGAAAAACCCCAGAAGCATTGCAGTTCTTGACACAAACTTAAATCTTTTGTCTTGTCCATTCACTCTCTGAATGACACACATACACAATCCATGTCTCATTTGTCTCAAGGCTTAAAAATCCTGCTTTAACCCGTCTCCTCCCCTTCATCTACACTGATTGAAGTGGATTTAACAGGTGACATCAATAAGGGGATCACAGAGTTCACCTGGATTCACCTGGTCAGTTCTGTGTCAATGGAAAGAGCAGGTGTTCTTAATGTTTTGTCCACTCAGTGTATAGGGAATAGGGTGCCATTTTGGGATTCCCCCCCCCCCCCCCCCCCCCCCCCGCCTGATAGATACGACAAAACAGAACCATATAATTTTGTCATGACCGAGCTAGGGAGGTAGCGGTCTGACGTGGTGCAACACCATGGTCTTATCCCAGGGAAGGTCTCAGGCCGGACACCAGGGTCTTATC
Source organism: Salvelinus fontinalis (assembly GCF_029448725.1). NCBI lineage: Eukaryota > Metazoa > Chordata > Actinopteri > Salmoniformes > Salmonidae > Salvelinus > Salvelinus fontinalis. The sequence continues at coordinate 5,367,318 of NC_074685.1, read as the reverse complement.
CCAGGGAAGGTCTCAGGCCGGACACCAGGGTCTTATCCCAGGGAAGGTCTCGGGCCGGACACCAGGGTCTTATCCCAGGGAAGGTCTCGGGCCGGACACCAGGGTCTTATCCCAGGGAAGGTCTCAGACCGGACACCAGGGTCTTAGCCCAGGGAAGGTCTCGGGCCGGACACCAGGGTCTTATCCCAGGGAAGGTCTCAGACCGGACACCAGGGTCTTATCCCAGGGAAGGTCTCAGACCGGACACCAGGGTCTTATCCCAGGGAAGGTCTCAGACCGGACACCAGGGTCTTATCCCAGGGAAGGTCTCAGACCGGACACCAGGGTCTTAGCCCAGGGAAGGTCTCGGGCCGGACACCAGGGTCTTAGACCAGGGAAGGTCTCGGGCCGGACACCAGGGTCTTATCCCAGGGAAGGTCTCGGGCCGGACACCAGGGTCTTATCCCAGGGAAGGTCTCAGACCGGACACCAGGGTCTTAGACCAGGGAAGGTCTCGGGCCGGACACCAGGGTCTTAGCCCAGGGAAGGTCTCGGGCCGGACACCAGGGTCTTAGCCCAGGGAAGGTCTCGGGCCGGACACCAGGGTCTTAGCCCAGGGAAGGTCTCGGGCCGGACACCAGGGTCTTATCCCAGGGAAGGTCTCGGGCCGGACACCAGGGTCTTATCCCAGGGAAGGTCTCGGGCCGGACACCAGGGTCTTATCCCAGGGAAGGTCTCGGGCCGGACACCAGGGTCTTATCCCAGGGAAGGTCTCGGGCCGGACACCAGGGTCTTATCCCAGGGAAGGTCTCGGGCCGGACACCAGGGTCTTATCCCAGGGAAGGTCTCGGGCCGGACACCAGGGTCTTATCCCAGGGAAGGTCTCGGGCCGGACACCAGGGTCTTATCCCAGGGAAGGTCTCGGGCCGGACACCAGGGTCTTATCCCAGGGAAGGTCTCGGGCCGGACACCAGGGTCTTATCCCAGGGAAGGTCTCGGGCCGGACACCAGGGTCTTATCCCAGGGAAGGTCTCGGGCCGGACACCAGGGTCTTATCCCAGGGAAGGTCTCGGGCCGGACACCAGGGTCTTATCCCAGGGAAGGTCTCGGGCCGGACACCAGGGTCTTATCCCAGGGAAGGTCTCGGGCCGGACACCAGGGTCTTAGCCCAGGGAAGGTCTCGGGCCGGACACCAGGGTCTTAGCCCAGGGAAGGTCTCGGGCCGGACACCAGGGTCTTAGCCCAGGGAAGGTCTCGGGCCGGACACCAGGGTCTTAGCCCAGGGAAGGTCTCGGGCCGGACACCAGGGTCTTATCCCAGGGAAGGTCTCGGGCCGGACACCAGGGTCTTATCCCAGGGAAGGTCTCGGGCCGGACACCAGGGTCTTAGCCCAGGGAAGGTCTCGGGCCGGACACCAGGGTCTTATCCCAGGGAAGGTCTCGGGCCGGACACCAGGGTCTTAGCCCAGGGAAGGTCTCGGGCCGGACACCAGGGTCTTAGCCCAGGGAAGGTCTCGGGCCGGACACCAGGGTCTTAGCCCAGGGAAGGTCTCGGGCCGGACACCAGGGATACAGTGAAAGAAGCCATTGAGATTCCAGAGCCCCATCAATAACACAGGGTGAAGACCAAATGGGACGCTATTCCCTATAAAGTGCACTAGTTTTTACTGGACCCTGGTCTCGTGATGGGCCCCGGTCAAAACTAGTACACTATGTAAGGAATATGGTGTCATTTGAGATGTAAAGATTGTCCTTAGTGACAAAGACAGAGGAAGCGAAAGTAACAGCAATAAAGAATACAGTTTCCTGAACGAGACTTTATTCCACTAAAACAGAATAGATTTAAGATGCATTATCTTCCGGTCTCGTTTTGAAACATTTCAGATATTGAAAGACGGTATGTAAATTTAAAAAACAACTTATGTAATTCAATATGACTTCAATAAGACTATTGAATGTAATAATGCCTGTAAATAATTGTTAGAATACTATTTGTTTATGTTTTCAGTTAGAGCTGATTTAAGCCGTTTGAACAATGTTTGCTACTAAATAGGGAATGAGGCGCCATTTTTGGGACGATAGCCTAGGTGAGCATTTATATATGATCTGGCAGCCATCTTGCTTCATGGTCGCGAGTGACTATCAGAGCTGTAGTCAGACTGCTGGTCTCCTTCTTTCAACTGTTCTCTTCATAAAGTATCATCTGAGCACCTCATTGATTGACAAGTCTACAATGCACTGTACATTTCCTAGTTTAGACTTATTTTGTGTGCGCGTGTGTGTGTGTGTGTCCATGCTATTGATGGCCTTTTTTTGAACATTGCAAATAAAAAAAGATTGTATTATTGTGATGTACTTTGGGGAACTGAACTAGTTTTACTATTTATGCCTGCGTCAGAGTCTCTATGATTATTACATACACTACCAGTCAAGAGTTTGGACGCACCTACTCATTCAAGGGTTTTTCTTTTTTTTTTTTTTACTATTTTCTACATTATAGAATAATAGTGAAGACATCAAAACTATGAAATTTCACATATGGAATCATGTAGTAACCAAAAAAGTGTTAAATATAAAATATATTTTGATTTGTTTGAGATTCTTCAAATAGCCACTCTTTGCCTTGATGACAGCTTTGCACACTCTGCAATTTTCTCAACCACCTTCATGAGCTAGTCACCTGGAATGGATTTCAATTAAGAGCTGTGCCTTGTTAAAGGTTCATTTTGAATTTCTTTCCTTAATGTGTTTGAACCAATCAGTTGTGTTGTGACAAGGTAGGGTTGGTATACAGAAGATAGCCCTATTTGGTAAAAGACCAAATCCATATTATGGCAAGAACAGCTCAAATAAATAGAAACGACAGTCCCTTACTTTAAGATGTGAACGTCAGTCAAACTGGGAAAATGTCAACTTTGAAAGTTTTTTCTTCGAGTGCAGTCTTCTGTACTCATGGAACAACTACCTACTAACGTGCTGACCACACAGCTCGCGAGCGTCGCTAAATAAATGTCTATCTACATGTTACTCATCGAACAACTACCAATCATTGCACCCACACTGCTCGTGCGTGGCCAGGCACTAAAATAGAAATTGGTTCTATTTGTGACCCTCAACGCACTGCAAGTCCGGCCTCTCCCATCTCCTCATTGGTTGATAGGAGCATATACCCACGTCCCATCTCCTCATTGGTTTTTAGGAGCGTATACCCACGTCCCATCTCCTCATTGGTTTATAGGAGCATATACCCACGTCCCATCTCCTCATTGGTTTTTAGGAGCATATACCCACGTCCCATCTCCTCATTGGTTTTTAGGAGCATATACCCACGTCCCATCTCCTCATTGGTTGATAGGAGCATATACCCACGTCCCATCTCCTCATTGGTTGATAGGAGTATATACCCACGTCCCATCTCCTCATTGGTTTTTAGGAGTATATACCCACGTCCCATCTCCTCATTGGTTTATGGGAGTATATACCCACATCCCATCTCCTCATTGGTTTTTAGGCGCATATACCCACGTCCCATCTCCTCATTGGTTTTTAGGCGCATATACCCACATCCCATCTCCTCATTGGTTTTTAGGCGCATATACCCACATGGGTGTTTTGAAAGATGAACTTAGGTCCACGCTCCAGTCGGTTGTAGTAATGCTGTAAAGTTGGTTGCCAACCGTCATATAAAGTCCAAACATAAAAAAGAAGCCTGAATGAAGGAGAGATTACGAGAAACAAATTCAGTTGACCGTTTTATCTGTGGATGAATTGTTGGGAGTAGAGGACCTTGTGCATTTCAGGTAAAATAACAACAACAACAATCTAGCTAGCTAAATTGCCATAAATGTTTCATTCTTTTTGACCTGTCCCCAAATTAATATAATTGGTTCAGAGTTTGTTTTGATATTTCAACCCGGGGTACCTTATCGCTTCTGGTGTGGGTGAACAACATCAACTTGTGTGGGTGGACGACATCATCGTGTGGGTGGACAAAATCAACGTGTGGGTGAATAAAATCAACGTGTGGGTGAACAACATCAACGTGTGGGTGAACAACATCAACGTGTGGGTGAACAAAATCAACGTGTGGGTGAACAAAATCAACGTGTGTGGGTCGACAACATCAACGTGTGGGTGAACAACATCAACGTGTGGGTGAACAACATCAACGTGTGGGTGGACAAAATCAACGTGTGGGTGAACAACATCAACGTGTGGGTGGACAAAATCAACGTGTGGGTGAACAAAATCAACGTGTGGGTGAACAACATCAACGTGTGGGTGAACAAAATCAACGTGTGGGTGAACAAAATCAACGTGTGTGGGTCGACAACATCAACGTGTGGGTGAACAAAATCAACGTGTGGGTGAACAAAATCAACGTGTGGGTGAACAACATCAACGTGTGGGTGAACAAAATCAACGTGTGGGTGAACAAAATCAACGTGTGGGTGAATAAAATCAACGTGTGGGTCGACAACATCAACGTGTGGGTGAACAACATCAACGTGTGGGTGAACAAAATCAACGTGTGGGTGAACAACATCAACGTGTGGGTGGACAAAATCAACGTGTGGGTGAACAAAATCAACGTGTGTGTGGTTTGGTCAGCACGTGACAATTAGGTGACCTGTTTTTTTTATTTTTGTCTCATTGATACGATGTTGAGCATCATCATAACATCTAGCTCATGTTATAACTTGCTGTGATGTGTAGCAGGACATGAGGATAACTACCTAGTGACTGGTGATCAGGTGAAGTCATGAATCTAACTGGCAGGTTGGAGGATCAGGCCATGTTAATGTCCCAGCCTGGCAGGACTAATGGACCACAGTGTCAGTGTTTTCTGTGTCCCAAATGGCACCCTATTATAGTGCACTACTTTAGACCAAGGAAGGCCTATAGGGGTCAACGATAGACTAGCAGTGTGCCCGATATAGTGCACTACTTTAGACCAAGGAAGGCCTATAGGGGTCAACGATAGACTAGCATTGTGCCCGATATTATATTTTACCCGGGGGGGTGGGGGGTGGGGGCATGTTACTCAAATACGATAGCCAGTCACAGCACTGCTTTTTGTTCCAATGCCAGTGATTGGCTAGCTAAATGAAAGTCAGAACCAACGTGACGTCTACACCGCCAGGTAGCTAGCCAGTAGCCACACTGCAACATGGAGGACTTCCCTTCAAGGCGTTTCTTATTTTAGGTAAGAAAGCTAGATAGCTAATTCAGGCTAATGCTAGTTCAACGTGTTTTTTTTTTGCGATCTCATTTATGTAAAGATTTGCCAGTGGATATATGTAACTAATTTATCTCACGTCACTCATATAGGAACTAATGTCACACGTTGCGTTCATCCTAGCTACTGTACTATCGACAGGCTTGTTATATTAGGAAGCTGTAGATGTGAGGGAAAAACAGATCTATTTATATTATCTATAAAGATAAGGACATGAGGTAGCTAGCTAGCTAAGGGTCAGGCTGTCTGGTCTGCAGTTGCGGTCGTTGCCATTTAAGATGAAGTAGGGCAATCTTGTTTTTTGATGAGAATGGCCTTATTTCTATTACAGCGTATTGGATGACTGTCATTCACATTCATATTCCCCCAGTTCAATGTAACAGTGACAGGTTTAGGTTACTGTCATTCATATTCACCCAGTTCAATGTAACAGTGATAGGTTTAGGTTACTGTCATTCATATTCACCCAGTTCAATGTAACAGTGATAGGTTTAGGTTACTGTCATTCATATTCACCCAGTTCAATGTAACAGTGATAGGTTTAGGTTACTGTCATTCATATTCACCCAGTTCAATGTAACAGTGATAGGTTTAGGTTACTGTCATTCATATTCACCCAGTTCAATGTAACAGTGATAGGTTTAGGTTACTGTCATTCATATTCACCCAGTTCAATGTAACAGTGATAGGTTTAGGTTACTGTCATTCATATTCACATATTCACCCAGTTCAATGTAACAGTGACAGGTTTAGGTTACTGTCATTCATATTCACCCAGTTCAATGTAACAGTGATAGGTTTAGGTTACTGTCATTCATATTCACCCAGTTCAATGTAACAGTGATAGGTTTAGGTTACTGTCATTCATATTCACCCAGTTCAATGTAACAGTGATAGGTTTAGGCTACTGTCATTCATATTCACCCAGTTCAATGTAACAGTGATAGGTTTAGGTTACTGTCATTCATATTTACCCAGTTCAATGTAACAGTGATACGTTTAGGTTACTGTCATTCATATTCACCCAGTTCAATGTAACAGTGATAGGTTTAGGCTACTGTCATTCATATTCACCCAGTTCAATGTAACAGTGAGAGGTTTAGGTTACTGTCATTCATATTCCATTCACCCAGTTCAATGTAACAGTGATAGGTTTAGGTTACTGTCATTCATATTCACCCAGTTCAATGTAACAGTGATAGGTTTAGGCTACTGTCATTCATATTCACCCAGTTCAATGTAACAGTGATAGGTTTAGGTTACTGTCATTCATATTCACCCAGTTCAATGTAACAGTGATAGGTTTAGGCTACTGTCATTCATATTCACCCAGTTCAATGTAACAGTGATAGGTTTAGGTTACTGTCATTCATATTCACCCAGTTCAATGTAACAGTGATAGGTTTAGGTTACTGTCATTCATATTCACCCAGTTCAATGTAACAGTGATAGGTTTAGGTTACTGTCATTCATATTCACCCAGTTCAATGTAACAGTGATAGGTTTAGGATATTGTCATTCATATTCACCCAGTTCAATGTAACAGTGACAGGTTTAGGTTACTGTCATTCATATTCACCCAGTTCAATGTAACAGTGATAGGTTTAGGTTACTGTCATTCATATTCACCCAGTTCAATGTAACATCGATAGGTTTAGGTTACTGTCATTCATATTCACCCAGTTCAATGTAACAGTGATAGGTTTAGGCTACTACATGATACTCTAATGTTCTTGTACCCAGCATCAGGTTGCTACAACCTGGCCTATGAATGAAAGTTTACAACGTATGTGCACACAGGTCGAGAGAAGTTTGAGTAATCAAGGTGACAGACATTGACACGTTTAATACCACCTTACACACTCTGGCCTGCATCTAGCTGATCTGGGGTGTAATCAATAGTCCAACAGTTACAATCAAGAGTTTCTATTGGACAAATTCATGTATGTTTATCCCCGTTTCGTTCCGTTTGCTTCCGTTTAAGAAATGTTTTTCTACAGAATCAGCGGAATGAATACACCCTTGATCACACGCAAACACAGTTCACTTTCATAGCGGCCTCGTACAAACAGCATGATCACTTTCATAGCAGCCTCGTACAAACAGCATGATCACTTTCATAGCAGCCGCGTACAAACAGCATGATCACTTTCATAGCAGCCACATACAAAAAAAAATGATCTCTTTGATTATTGTATAATTTCTTCTCACATCTACGCGCTCTCCTCCTCTCACCTTTTCCTTCGCTTGTAGACTTCAGTGCACATCACATCAGCTGTCTGTGACCAGGCAAAAAAAACTTTCCTAGCCAAATCTTCATATCCCTAACCGCTATCGCCTACATTGTTGTCACCTATATTACCACGTCATAGTCAACATAGCTACTAGAAACTAACGCGTTAGTAAACCCACTACAATCATGCACTACAGTGTACAATCAGCAAGGAGTTTAGCAGTTACACCGGCCAGCCCCGGGGGCAATAAATTAATAAAACCCAAAAGCTCACCTTGACTTGGAAGAGTTCTAGTGTTGAATAGCCACAGTGAGCTAGCTAACATAACATCCCCCTCAGCTTGAGCCAGGTATTTGAGTAGGCTAAACTAGCTAACTGCATTCGCTAGCTAAGTGAAGGTGAAAAAATGATGAAATATCTCTTTCTCTCTCTCTCTTGCTTCTCCTTAATGTTTTAAGAAATACATTTGTTTAAAACTGTTAAACTATTGTCTCTCTCTCTCTTTGAGTCAACCACTCACCACATTTTATGCACTGCAGTGCTAGCTAGCTGTAGCTTATGCTTTCTGTACTAGATTCATTATCTGATCCGTGCTTCTACACCTGCATTGCTTGCTGTTTGGGGTTTTAGGCTGGGTTTCTGTACAGCACTTTGAGATATCAGCTGATGTAAGAAGGGCTATATAAATACATTTGATTTGATTTGATTGGGTGGATGAACAACAGGTCAGTACATGCTGCAAGAGCTCTGATAGGTTGGAGGACGTCCTCTGGAAGTTGTCATAATTACTGTGTGGAAGGGGGAAGGGGGTGAGAACCATGAGCCTCCTAGGTTTTGTATTAAAGTCAATGTACCCAGAGGAGGACGGAAGCTAGCTGTCCTCCGGCTACACCATGGTGCTACCCCACAGAGTGCTTTTGAGGATACTGTAGACCTTCATTGCAAAACAGTGTGTTTTAATCAATTATGTGGTGACATGAATATACTTAGTTTAGTTTTATATAAAAAGGATAACTTTTTTAATGCCAACGGTGAAGAATGTTGGAGGCACCATTATGCTGTGGGGATGTTTTTCAGTGGCAGGGAATGGGAGACTAGTCAGGATCGAGAGAAAGATGAACGGAGGAAAGTACAGAGAGATCCTTGATGAGAACTGTCACAGGTTCTGTTTTATTTGAGTGTTGTTTCCTTAGGTTACCACTGGAGGGCACCCTTACCTTGTTTTCCAGTTTCCAGGTTACCCTGATTATTTCATATTGGTTTCACCTGTGTTTAATTACCTTCTCTGTGCACCTGGTTGCCTGGTTATTTAGGTTCCTCAGTTGGCTTGTGTTGTTGCTTTGGTCTCATGTTTTGTTAGTGCGCTCTTGTGCTGTTATCTTGTTTCTTTTAAGACTCTTAAGTAAAGTTCTGGATTTACCCCGACCTCTGCTTGCTGTGTTTCTCTGCGCCAGGGTTTGAGTTCGTACAAGTATTTTTTTGTCACAAAAACCTTTTCCAGAGCACTCAGGACCTTCCAACAGCACAATGACCCTAAGCACACAGCCAAGACAACGCAGGAGTGGCTTCAGGACAATTATCTGAATGTCCTTGAGTGGCCCAGTGAGAACCCGATCTAACATCTCTGGAGAGACCTGAAAATAGCTGTGCAGCGACGCTCCCCATCCAACTTGACAGAGCTTGAGAGGATCTGCAGAGAAGAATGGGAGAAACTCCCCAAATACAGGTGTGCCAAGCTTGTAGCGTCATACCCAAGAAGACTGGAGGCTGTAATCGCTGGCAAAGGTGCGTCAACAAAGTATTGAGTAAAGGGTCTGAATACTTTGTGTTATACACTTTGTGTTATACTATACTTTTGCAAATATTTCTAAAAACCAGTTTTGCTTCGACATTATGGGGTATTGTGTAAATTCAGTAGAAAAAAACAACAATTTAATCAATTTTAGAATAAGGCTGTAACATAACAAAATGTGGAAAAAGTCAAGGGGTCTGCATACTTTCCCAATGCCCTGTACAAACTGATATTAATGCAGGAACTGACTCATACTGAACAAAAATATAAACACAACATGCAACAATGTCAAGGATTTTACTGAGTTACAGTTCATCTGAGTAAATCAGTCAATTGAAAAAAAATGAATTGGGCCCTAATATATGGATTTTACATAACTGGGCAGGAGTGCAGCCATAGGTGGGCCTGGGAGGGTATAGGTCCACCCACTTGGGAACAAGGCCCACCCATTGGGGAACCAGGCCCAGCCAATCAGAATTAGTTTCCCCTCAGTTTTTTCTCCCATACTCCTCAGTTTCATCAGCTGTTCGGGTGGCTGGTCTCAGACGATCCTTCTTCAGTTTCATCAGCTGTTCGGGTGGCTGGTCTCAGTTGATCCTTCTTCAGGTGAAGAAGCCAGATGTGGCGGTCCTGGGCTGGCGTGGTTACGTGTGATCTGTGGTTGTGAGGTCGGTCGAACGTACTGCCAAATTCTTTAAAATGACATTGGAGGACTTCTGGCGACGATATGGCAAGGATAAGCAGCTAACTGTAGAGGCTGTGCAGCTCCAACTATATATTTACTCATTATTTAATACCTAGTTACACATTTTTTTGTTAGCTAATTACCCAAGATATCGGTTACATGGGAAAACGACTTCGAAACGCCAAAAAGTGTCATCTCTGCCCGCAGCTGCTGCTAGCAAGAAAAATGGAGAAGAACGGCCCGGTGACTCAGTTCTAAAGGAGAAGAACAGCCCGATGACCCAGTTCTAAAGGAGAAGAACAGCCTGATGACCCAGTTCTAAAGGAGAAGAACAGCCTGATGACCCAGTTCTAAAGGAGAAGAACAGCCTGATGACCCAGTTCTAAAGGAGAAGAACAGCCTGATGACCCAGTTCTAAAGGAGAAGAACAGCCTGGTGACCCAGTTCTAAAGGAGAAGAACAGCCCGATGACCCAGTTCTAAAGGAGAAGAACGGCCCGATGACCCAGTTCTAAAGGAGAAGAACGGCCCGGTGACCCAGTTCTAAAGGAGAAGAACAGCCTGGTGACCCAGTTCTAAAGGAGAAGAACAGCCCGATGACCCAGTTCTAAAGGAGAAGAACAGCCCGATGACCCAGTTCTAAAGGAGAAGAACGGCCCGATGACCCAGTTCTAAAGGAGAAGAACAGCCTGATGACCCAGTTCTAAAGGAGAAGAACAGCCCGATGACCCAGTTCTAAAGGAGAAGAACAGCCTGATGACCCAGTTCTAAAGGAGAAGAACAGCCTGATGACCCAGTTCTAAAGGAGAAGAACAGCCCGATGACCCAGTTCTAAAGGAGAAGAACAGCCTGATGACCCAGTTCTACAGGAGAAGAACAGCCCGATGACCCAGTTCTACAGGAGAAGAACAGCCCGATGACCCAGTTCTAAAGGAGAAGAACAGCCTGATGACCCAGTTCTAAAGGAGAAGAACAGCCTGATGACCCAGTTCTAAAGGAGAAGAACAGCCCGATGTCCCAGATCTACAGGAGAAGAACAGCCCGATGACCCAGTTCTAAAGGAGAAGAACAGCCTGATGACCCAGTTCTAAAGGAGAAGAACAGCCAGATGACCCAGTTCTAAAGGAGAAGAACAGCCTGATGACCCAGTTCTAAAGGAGAACAGCCCGATGACCCAGTTCTACAGGAGAAGAACAGCCCGATGACCCAGTTCTACAGGAGAAGAACAGCCCGATGACCCAGTTCTACAGGAGAAGAACAGCCCGATGACCCAGTTCTACAGGAGAAGAACAGCCCGATGACCCAGATCTACAGGAGAAGAACAGCCTGATGACCCAGTTCTAAAGGAGAAGAACAGCCCGATGACCCAGTTCTAAAGGAGAAGAACAGCCAGATGACCCAGATCGGGCTGTGTACTGCCAGTCATTAGTTTAGTGTTCTAGTGGGGGGGGGGGGGGGGGTGTACTGCCAGTCATTAGTTTAGTGTTCTATGGAGGGGGGGGGGGGGGGGGGTACTGCCAGTCATTAGTTTAGTGTTTTAGGGAGGGGGGGGGGGGGGGGGTACTGCCAGTCATTAGTTTAGTGTTCTAGGGAGGGGGGGTACTGCCAGTCATTAGTTTAGTGTTCTAGGGGGGGGGGGTACTGCCAGTCATTAGTTTAGTGTTCTAGGGAGGGGGGGGGGGGGGTACTGCCAGTCATTAGTTTAGTGTTCTAGGTGGGGGGTGGGGGGGTACTGCCAGTCATTAGTTTAGTGTTCTAGGGAGGGGGGGTACTGCCAGTCATTAGTTTAGTGTTCTAGGGGGGGGGGGGGGTACTGCCAGTCATTAGTTTAGTGTTCTAGGTGGGGGGTGGGGGGGTACTGCCAGTCATTAGTTTAGTTTTCTTGGGTGGGGGGGTGTTCTTGGGGGTACTGCCAGTCATTAGTTTAGTGTTCTAGGGGGGGGGGGGGGGTGTATGATGACCAATGTGATTAAAATCTAATATTGGGAAATATTTATGCTCCGAATGAGGAAGTCCTAGTACCAGACTTTCCTCTGGTATTAGGGCGTTACTATAATCAGGTCCCTGATGCATTTTTAGACAAATCCAAAACGGGTCTAACCAGGACCTCTAAAAACTCAAGAAGCAATTAGAACACTGTGTAAAGAAGCTGGTCTTTATTATATATGGAGATGGATCAATCCAACTGCTCGGGATTACACATTCTTTGCAAATGGGCATACTGTTTATTCACGCATCGACTACTTTCTGATCTCTCATAAAGTGGGTGCTTGCAGTGTGGGCATGATAGCTATGACAGACCATGCACCCATTGACCTGACCGTTTGAATAGGAAAATGTAAATGTTTGGCGAATGAACACCAGCCTCTTAGAGTATAAGGTGTTTTGTGAATTCCTTAAAACACACATTTACGATATTCTTTGAAACAAAACGACGAAACAGGTACATGTCTGGGGAAACTTTTTTAAAGCTTACATTCGCAGAGTAATGATACAGCGATAAGCTACTATTAAGAAGTAAGACGAAAAGAACATGGATCAACTTGAAACAGAGCTCCAAACGCTGGAGAGGTAATATTGGTTCAATACTTTATTAAGTAAAAAAGCTGAATATTTCTTGTACAGGCTGAAGCAGAGATGGTATGAATCAGGTGAAAAGGCAGAAAAACTGTTGACCAGTCAATTGAAATTTGGAGAAGCAGAACGACAAGTAGAAGGAATCAGAAATAAGACCGGCAAGCTGATTACCAATGACAAAGAAATAAACAATATATTTCGAGACTTCTATCAGGAACTTTATACTTCAGACGTTCCTTTAGATAAACAGAAAGCAGAGTCATTCTTTCAGAATTTACGACTTCCTAAACTAACAGAGGAAGACAGGAATTGGCTCGACCGCCCCATTACAAGCACCCAGTGGTAAAACAGAGCTTTCAGAATATTATTTAATTTATGTACAACGACCCCAAATCCATAGTAGTCACTATCAGACTACGATCATCTCCATTTTCAGTAGCACGAGGCACGAAACAAGGTGCCTGTCTGTCGCCTCTCCTATTTATTATAGCAATAGAACCATTGAGCCAAAGCCATTAGGCTGCATCAGTCAAAGGGGTTACTATGGAAGGCAGGGAGAATACACTACTGCTTTATGCAGACAACATATTACTATTAATGTCAGACTCCCAACTCTCCATAAAAACATTTTAATGGACCTAGTAAATGTGTTCTCAGAAATATCGGGCTATAAAGTAAACTGGACCAAATCTGAACTAATGCACCTATCAAAACATTGTCTGAGAAATGACTTCCTCAGCTGGAGGATTCAATGAGTCCCTAAAAACTTGGGGTACCTTGGGGATCACTTTAAATCCTGGTCTTGAAAACACGATTTCTGAAAACCTTGACCCACTATTGAACAAAATTCAGCTCCAGTTTAAGAGCTGGACTAAGCTATAAATCTCATTATGGGGTAGGATACAGAATTACGTCATCAGCATGTTACCACTGTCCATACCTGTCTATACTTAAAAAAAAAAATCCATAGACAAAATGATTACTGAGTTTATTTGGGCCAGGAAAAGGGCCAGGAGGAAACTAGCGAGATTACAGGCAAAGACTGAGAAGGGAGGATTAAAGCTCCCTAACATGCAATTATATAATAATAGCGAGCTTCCGGTTTGGAGCGAGCGGTCGCATTTGCATTCGCTCTGCAGGTAGTATAAATTTTCATTACATTTTATTACATTTCATTATAGTACAACGGTTTAATTTGTCTAACCTTAGCAATTTCTTCTTAGCTAGCTACTTAGCCGTCTGTGTATAAAAGATAATTGCGTATTTATCGTATTTCGTCCCCTATCGTAGCCCAGCAGCTAGCAAACGTCCACCGTCTACCGTATAACTTTTCATTACATTTCATTATAGTACAACGGTCTGATTTTCATTTTCATTACAGTACAACGGTTTGATTTGTTTGATCTTAGCTAGCTACATAGCCGTCTTTGCATCAAACATAATTGTGTAGTTATTGAGGTTCGCCAGCCAGCTATTTTCGCCCTAACGTAACGCAACGTAGCCAACACGGCTAGCTAGCCAGCTTGCCACCGAATAGCAGCATTGTAGAAACGAGTGCATTACAACGTAACGACTTGATCAGTGTAGTGTTGGCTGACTACACAGTTGTCTTTGCTATCTTTGATTTGTATTTGTTCGATCTTAGCTAGCTACTTAGCTGGCTACATAGCCGTCTTTGTATCGGTGATAATTGTGTAGTTATCAAGGTTCGCTGAGGTTCGCTAGCCAGGTATTCTCGCCCTAACGTAACGTAACGTAGTAAACCCTGCTAGCTAGCCAGCTAGCCACCAATTAGCAGCACTGTAGAAACGATTACATTACAACGGAACGACTTGACTTGTGTAGTGTTAGCTAGCTACATAGTTTTCTCTGCTATCTTTGTATCTAAGATAATTGTGTAGCTTTGAGTAATTATCGGTTAGCTAGCCAGCTATTTTTTTCGCCTGCCGCGCTGCCGTCCTCCTACCTAGCCAACGCTGCTAGCTAGCCAACTTCTACCGAATAGCAGCACTGTAGAAACTTACATTACAACGGAACGACTTGATTAGCGTAGTGTTAGCTAGTTGTCTTTGCTGTCCTTGTATCCACGATAATTGTGTAGTTTAGAGAAATTTAGTGAAATTGTCGAGGTTACCTAGCCAGCTTCACTTTCAACAACGTAGCCACTGCTAGCCAGGCTACTTCACCAGCCAGCAGTACTATATCATTTTAGTCAATAAGATCTTGTATTTTATTTTTATCTTTTTGCAACGTAAGCTTAACTTTCTGAACATTCGAGACGTGTAGCCCACTTGCCATTCTAATCTCCTTTGCATTAGCGTAGCCTCTTCTGTAGCCTGTCAACCATGTGTCTGTCTATCCCTGTTCTCTCCTCTCTGCACAGACCATACAAACGCTTCACACCGCGTGGCCGCGCCCACCCTAACCTGGTGGTCCCAGCCCGCACGACCCACGTGGAGTTCCAGGTCTCCGGTAGCCTCTGGAACTGCCGATCTGCGGCCAACAAGGCAGAGCTCATCTCAGCCTATGCGTCCCTCCAGTCCCTCGACTTCCTGGCACTGACGGAAACATGGCTCACCACAGATAACACTGCTACTCCTACTGCTCTCTCTTCGTCTGCCCACGTGTTCTCGCACACCCCGAGACCTTCTGGTCAGCGGGGTGGTGGCACCGGGATCCTCATCTCTCCCAAGTGGTCATTCTCTCTTTCTCCCCTTACCCATCTGTCTATCGCCTCCTTTGAATTCCATGCTGTCACAGTTACCAGCCCTTTCAAGCTTAACATCCTTATCATTTATCGCCCTCCAGGTTCCCTTGGAGAGTTCATCAATGAGCTTGATGCCTTGATAAGCTCCTTTCCTGAGGACGGCTCACCTCTCACAGTTCTGGGTGACTTTAACCTCCCCATGTCTACCTTTGACTCATTCCTCTCTGCCTCCTTCTTTCCACTCCTCTCCTCTTTTGACCTCACCCTCTCACCTTCCCCCCCTACTCACAAGGCAGGCAATACGCTTGACCTCATCTTTACTAGATGCTGTTCTTCCACTAACCTCATTGCAACTCCCCTCCAAGTCTCCGACCACTACCTTGTATCCTTTTCCCTCTCGCTCTCATCCAACACTTCCCACACTGCCCCTACTCGGATGGTATCGCGCCGTCCCAACCTCCGCTCTCTCTCCCCCGCTACTCTCTCCTCTTCCATCCTATCATCTCTTCCCTCTGCCCAAACCTTCTCCAACCTATCTCCTGATTCTGCCTCCTCAACCCTCCTCTCCTCCCTTTCTGCATCCTTTGACTCTCTATGTCCCCTATCCTCCAGGCCGGCTCGGTCCTCCCCTCCCGCTCCGTGGCTCGACGACTCATTGCGAGCTCACAGAACAGGGCTCCGGGCAGCCGAGCGGAAATGGAGGAAAACTCGCCTCCCTGCGGACCTGGCATCCTTTCACTCCCTCCTCTCTACATTTTCCTCTTCTGTCTCTGCTGCTAAAGCCACTTTCTACCACTCTAAATTCCAAGCATCTGCCTCTAACCCTAGGAAGCTCTTTGCCACCTTCTCCTCCCTCCTGAATCCTCCTCCCCCTCCCCCCCCCCTCCTCCCTCTCTGCAGACGACTTCGTCAACCATTTTGAAAAGAAGGTCGACGACATCCGATCCTCGTTTGCTAAGTCAAACGACACCGCTGGTTCTGCTCACACTGCCCAACCCTGTGCTCTGACCTCTTTCTCCCCTCTCTCTCCAGATGAAATCTCGCGTCTTGTGACGGCCGGCCGCCCAACAACCTGCCCGCTTGACCCTATCCCCTCCTCTCTTCTCCAGACCATTTCCGGAGACCTTCTACCTTACCTCACCTCGCTCATCAACTCATCCCTGACCGCTGGCTACGTCCCTTCCGTCTTCAAGAGAGCGAGAGTTGCACCCCTTCTGAAAAAACCTACACTCGATCCCTCCGATGTCAACAACTACAGACCAGTATCCCTTCTTTCTTTTCTCTCCAAAACTCTTGAACGTGCCGTCCTTGGCCAGCTCTCCTGCTATCTCTCTCAGAATGACCTTCTTGATCCAAATCAGTCAGGTTTCAAGACTAGTCACTCAACTGAGACTGCTCTTCTCTGTATCACGGAGGCGCTCCGCACTGCTAAAGCTAACTCTCTCTCCTCTGCTCTCATCCTTCTAGACCTATCGGCTGCCTTCGATACTGTGAACCATCAGATCCTCCTCTCCACCCTCTCCGAGTTGGGCATCTCCGGCGCGGCCCACGCTTGGATTGCGTCCTACCTGACAGGTCGCTCCTACCAGGTGGCGTGGCGAGAATCTGTCTCCTCACCACGCGCTCTCACCACTGGTGTCCCCCAGGGCTCTGTTCTAGGCCCTCTCCTATTCTCGCTATACACCAAGTCACTTGGCTCTGTCATAACCTCACATGGTCTCTCCTATCATTGCTATGCAGACGACACACAATTAATCTTCTCCTTTCCCCCTTCTGATGACCAGGTGGCGAATCGCATCTCTGCATGTCTGGCAGACATATCAGTGTGGATGACGGATCACCACCTCAAGCTGAACCTCGGCAAGACGGAGCTGCTCTTCCTCCCGGGGAAGGACTGTCCGTTCCATGATCTCGCCATCACGGTTGACAACTCCATTGTGTCCTCCTCCCAGAGCGCTAAGAACCTTGGCGTGATCCTGGACAACACCCTGTCGTTCTCCACCAACATCAAGGCGGTGGCCCGTTCCTGTAGGTTCATGCTCTACAACATCCGCAGAGTACGACCCTGCCTCACACAGGAAGCGGCGCAGGTCCTAATCCAGGCACTTGTCATCTCCCGTCTGGATTACTGCAACTCGCTGTTGGCTGGGCTCCCTGCCTGTGCCATTAAACCCCTACAACTCATCCAGAACGCCGCAGCCCGTCTGGTGTTCAACCTTCCCAAGTTCTCTCACGTCACCCCGCTCCTCCGCTCTCTCCACTGGCTTCCAGTTGAAGCTCGCATCCGCTACAAGACCATGGTGCTTGCCTACGGAGCTGTGAGGGGAACGGCACCTCAGTACCTTCAGGCTCTGATCAGGCCCTACACCCAAACAAGGGCACTGCGTTCATCCACCTCTGGCCTGCTCGCCTCCCTACCACTGAGGAAGTACAGTTCCCGCTCAGCCCAGTCAAAACTGTTCGCTGCTCTGGCACCCCAATGGTGGAACAAACTCCCTCACGACGCCAGGACAGCGGAGTCAATCACCACCTTCCGGAGACACCTGAAACCCCACCTCTTCAAGGAATACCTAGGATAAAGCAATCCTTCTGCCCCCCCCCCCCCCCCCCCCCCTTAAAATGATCTAGATGCACTATTGTAAAGTGGCTGTTCCACTGGATGTCATAAGGTGAATGCACCAATTTGTAAGTCGCTCTGGATAAGAGCGTCTGCTAAATGACTTAAATGTAAATGTTAAATGTTATATCAAGAAGCCTCTGTAGCTGTTCAAATAGGCTCTCTCTTTATTGAGAACTCTAATAGGCCAATTTGGGTGGACATGGAAGAGGAACTAAATTCCATTACATTATCACATTATTTGAGTCAACAAAATGTGGGACTGCAGAATCCAATAATGTCCCATACAAAAACATATCTGGAGTAAGATTCATGAGAGAGAGAGATCTTCACCTTTCCTGACAAGCTCTGCTTCGTTATGGAACAACCCTAAATTGAAAAAAGGGGGTCACATGGTTTTCTGGAAAGGTTGGTATAGAAAGGGAATAAAGAACATTGGTTGTCTGTATCAAGAAAACACTTTTACCTCTTTTGAAGAACTAAAGTCCAAGTATAATTTACAGAAAGAAGACGTTTGGCGATTTCTCCAGCTTAGAGATTGTATATT
Source organism: Salvelinus fontinalis (assembly GCF_029448725.1). Taxonomy (NCBI): domain Eukaryota; kingdom Metazoa; phylum Chordata; class Actinopteri; order Salmoniformes; family Salmonidae; genus Salvelinus; species Salvelinus fontinalis. The sequence goes on along the minus strand of NC_074685.1, from coordinate 5,348,943 downwards.
TTAAAGGTAGGACAGAAATAACAACACATTCTCTGTACATTCTGATATAAGTGTTAAGATAGAAATCCTTTCATATAGCCAATTTATAGGCTGACTTAATGAAACATGTCAGAGCCAAAACGCCCTGTGGGGAAAAAGCCCTGGAGGTAACATTTGGAGAGGAGGAGTGGAATATAATACTACCACAGATGCTCCTTCTTATGAGAGATGCCCGGTCCAAGCTGATTCAATATAAAAAAAAAAAAGTGTTTAATAGGATTCATTGAACTCCTCTGAGGTTGAACAGAATAAGTTTGATAGAATCCAGTCTATGCTGAATTCTATCAAAGTCAAGTTCAGGTGACACGATACATATGTTCTGTGACTGTCCAAACTTGACATACCTTTTGGCAGAAGGTAATGGAAAATATGTGGGATATTCTGGGTACCACAATACCTGCAAAATCCTGCTTTGCTATTACTGAATATCACTAAGGATATCGATAGGCTGAGAAGCTCATGTTTCAACTGGCTAAAAGTTGCTCTAACCACAGCCAGTCCTATTGAGACACTGGAGGGAGGAGGACCCTCCCTCGTTATAAGGAATGGTACGAAGTCTTGGCAGAAACAGCTTCATATGATTGAAAAGTGTGTTTTCTCTTCTTTCTTCTTCATTGTATATATATTGGTACGGCAACCGCAACGCCCCACAAACGTAGGGTTGACAGACTCCAGCGGTCTGCTCAACGCATTACCGGGGGCAAACTTCCCGCCGCCCTCCTGGACACGTACAGCATCTGATGCCACAGGAAGGCCAAACAGATCATCAAGGACCGAGAGACTGAAAAACAACTTCCATCTCAAGGCCATCAGATTGCTAAACATCCATCTCCAGCACACCAGGGGTGGCTGCCTATATACATAGATTAGGAATCACTGGCCACTTTTAGGAAAGGAAACACTAGCCACTTTAAGGAAAGGAAACACTAGCCACTTTAAGGAAAGGAATCACTAGCCACTTTAAGGAAAGGAAACACTAGCCACTTTAAGGAAAGGAATCACTAGCCACTTTAAGGAAAGGAAACACTAGCCACTTTAAGGAAAGGAAACACTAGCCACTTTAAGGAAAGGAAACACTAGCCACTTTAAGGAAAGGAAACACTAGCCACTTTAAGGAAAGGAATCACTAGCCACTTTAAGGAAAGGAATCACTAGCCACTTTAAGGAAAGGAATCACTAGCCACTTTAAGGAAAGGAAACACTAGCCACTTTAAGGAAAGGAAACACTAGCCACTTTAAGGAAAGGAATCACTAGCCACTTTAAGGAAAGGAATCACTAGCCACTTTAAGGAAAGGAATCACTAGCCACTTTAAGGAAAGGAAACACTAGCCACTTTAAGGAAAGGAAACACTAGCCACTTTAAGGAAAGGAAACACTAGCCACTTTAAGGAAAGTAAACACTAGCCACTTTAAGGAAAGGAAACACTAGCCACTTTAAGGAAAGGAAACACTAGCCACTTTAAGGAAATGAAACACTAGCCACTTTAAGGAAAGGAAACACTAGCCACTTTAAGGAAAGGAAACACTAGCCACTTTAAGGAAAGGAAACACTAGCCACTTTAAGGAAAGGAAACACTAGCCACTTTAAGGAAAGGAAACACTAGCCACTTTAATAATATCTGTGTATCTCGCATTAGTCATCTCATACAGTTGAAGTCGGAAGTTTACGTACACCTTAGCCAAATACATTTAAAGTCAGTTTTTCACAATTCCTGACATTTAATCCTAGTAAAAATTCCCTGTCTTATGTAAGTTAGGATCACCACTTTATTTGAAGAATGTGAAATGTCTGAATAATAGTAGAGTGATTTATTTCAGCTTTTATATCTTTCATCACATTCCCAGAGGGTCGGGAGTTTATATACACTCAATTAGTATTTGGTAGCATTGCCTTTTTAAATAGTTTAACTTGGGTCAAATGTTTTGGGTAGCCTTCCACAAGCTTCCCACAATAAGTTGGATTGATTTTGGCCCATTCCTCTTGACAGAGCTGGTTTAACTGAGTCAGGTTTGTAGGCCTCCTTGCTCGCAGACACTTTTTCAGTTCTGCCCACAACTTTTCTGTAGGATTGAGGTCAGGGCTTTGTGATGGCCACTCCAATACCTTGACTTTGTTGTCCTTAAGCCATTTTTCCACAACTTTGGAAGTATGCTTGGGGTCTGTATGTATGCTTGGGGTCATTGTCCATTTGGAAGATCCATTTGCGACCAAGCTTTAACTTCCTGACTGATGTCTTGAGATGTTGCTTCAATATATCCACATAATTTCCCTTCCTCTTGATGCCATCTATTTTGTGAAGGGCACCAGTCCCTCCTGCAGCAAAGCACCCCCACAACATGATGCTGCCACCCCCGTGCTTCACGGTTGGGATGGTGTTCTTCGGCTTGCAAGCCTCCCCGTTATCCTCCAAACATAATGACGGTCATTATGGCCAAACAGTTCTATTTTTGTTTCATCAGACCAGAGGACATTTCTCAAAAAAGTACGATCAAACCGTAGTCTGGCTTTTTTTATGGTGGTTTTGGAGTAGTGACTTCTTTCTTGCTGAGCGGCCTTTCAGGTTATGTCGATATAGGACTCGTTTTACTGTGAATATAGATACTTTTGTACCTGTTTCCTCCAGCATCTTCACAAGGTCCTTTTCTGTTGTTCTGGGACTGATTTGCACTTTTCGCACCAAAGTACGTTCATATCTAGGAGACAGAACGCGTCTCCTTCCTGAGCGGTATGACGGCTGCGTGGTCCCATGGTGTTTACACACTGCTCCAAAAAAATAAAGGGAACACTTAAACAACACAATGTAACTCCAAGTCAATCACACTTCTGTGAAATCAAACTGTCCACTTAGGAAGCAACACTGATTGACAATAAATTTCACATGCTGTTGTGCAAATGGAACAGACAAAAGGTAGAAATTATAGGCAATTAGCAAGACACCCCCAATAAAGGAGTGGTTCTGCAGGTGGTGACCACAGACAACTTCTCAGTTCCTATGCTTCCTGGCTGATGTTTTGGTCACTTTTGAATGATGGCGATGCTTTCACTCTAGTGGTAGCATGAGACGGAGTCTACAACCCACACAAGTGGCTCAGGTAGTGCAGCTCATCCAGGATGGCACGTCAATGCGAGCTGTGGCAAGAAGGTTTGCTGTGTCTGTCAGCGTAGTGTCCAGAGCATGGAGGCGCTACCAGGAGACAGGCCAGTACATCAGGAGACGTGGAGGAGGCCGTAGGAGGGCAACAACCCAGCAGCAGGACCGCTACCTCCGCCTTTGTGCAAGGAGGAGCACTGCCAGAGCCCTGCAAAATAACCTCCAGCAGGCCACAAATGTGCATGTGTGCAACTAACGACTTCAACTGTATGTAGTGGTGTAATAAGGTGTTGTATTGTAGATGTGTTATTTAACAAAAAATAAAAACAATTATGGCGTGTTGCATTTAGAGGAAGGAGGACAGAACAGAATAGACAGTTGGCGCTTTGTAGCGGCGAACACTGTGATTGGGTAAAAGGACAGTCAGTTTGGAGCAGCGAGCAGTGTGATTGGGTAAAAGGACAGTCAGTTTGGAGCGGCGAACACTGTGATTGGGTATTTGGAGCGGCGAACACTGTGATTGGGTAAAAGGACAGTCAGTTTGTAGCGGCGAACACTGTGATTGGGTAAAAGGACAGTCAGTTTGTTGTGGTGAACACTGTGATTGGGTAAAAGGACAGTCAGTTTGTAGCGGCGAACAGCGTGATTGGGTAAAAGGACAGTCAGTTTGTAGCGGCGAACACTGTGATTGGGTAAAAGGACAGTCAGGTTGTAGCGGCGAACAGCGTGATTGGGTAAAAGGACAGTCAGTTTGTAGCGGCGAACACTGTGATTGGGTAAAAGGACAGTCAGGTTGTAGCGGCGAACAGCGTGATTGGGTAAAAGGACAGTCAGTTTGTAGCGGCGAACACTGTGATTGGGTAAAAGGACAGTCAGTTTGTAGCGGCGAACACTGTGATTGGGTAAAAGGACAGTCAGTTTGTTGTGGTGAACACTGTGATTGGGTAAAAGGACAGTCAGGTTGTAGCGGCGAACAGCGTGATTGGGTAAAAGGACAGTCAGTTTGTAGCGGCGAACACTGTGATTGGGTAAAAGGACAGTCAGTTTGGAGCAGTTAAATGTAGTGCACTATATAGGGCATAGGGTGCCATTACAGACACACAGTTGAGACTGGTTTGATTGAGAGCGTGTGAGGGAGAGCTGGGAGCCAAGAAGACTGGAGGACCGAGGACAGTACAGAGGTGTCATGACATTTATTCAAGGCATACTACAATTAAAGTTGCTTTAGGAAAAAAGTAAAAAGGGGTTCTGGTGTAATAATTATAATAATAAGAATTATGATAATCATAGTAATAATCAATTCAAAAATACGAATGAAATGTTTCTATATAAAATACAGAAACTCCATTCAACCATGCACCACAAAAAATCTGAAAATATGTTTTATTTTAATAGTTTAATCTATTTGCATTTTAATTACATCAACTCATAAGAAACCTGTTGTTTCTCACCCCCCAAAACCTTCCATCCCCACGGCGTCACACACACTGCTTTACAAATCAAACTTGGTATTATATCAAAATACACAAGACAAGCTGTTTTTTTTCATGTGCTCATCATCTTCAAATACCACGACGACAAAAAGGAGTCATGTCCTGTTGTTGTTGTTGTTTGTAGATATCTTGGCCTCATGAACCTTTTTTTTGGCCAGACAAGAAAAAAAGGACCGTGTCTGATTACAGCATGTGTTGTTTATTTTGGTAGTGAAGCATTGGACTATTGGCTTTAGTCTCCATTCAGTCTGTATCGCTGAAGCGTTCAAAATCAAAAGGTCCTTTTCTGATTGAGCCGACACAGGCGACACGTTTACCTGCCACGGCAGTCTCCGCTAACGCTAACGCGGGAACATTGCCACTTTAAACGAAATCACCGTGTTAATTAAGGCTGAACTTCCGCGATACGGATTGAATAGAATACCCAGGTCTGTTATCAAGACGTGCCCGTGATGAGACAAAAAAAAACAAAACAAAAAAACAATTAAATCAGATCAGAAGAGATATTACTACGTCCCAAAAAGAAACCCCTATCACCTAAAGATAGCACTCGTTTGTAAAAGTATATAGGGCATAGGGTCCCATTTGGGATGAGGACTGACTGGGTGCTGTGCAAATATATCACTCTTTTAAAATGTATCATCTCTCCCTTTAATAATAATGTAACAGGAAATCAATTGAACTTCTTAATTGTCTCCCATATAATTCAGTGATTTTTAAAGTAATGCTAAAATGTTTTTTTTTTTTTTTTTTTTATATTCTTTTTAAATGAGGAAACACTTGAAACATTCATTAGAATCTCTGAGGTTGAACGCAAAGCGCCACGTGAAAGATTCGAATCCGGGTCCTGCGAAGGTCACTACTCTGCCATTAGGACAGTTCGTTCTAATAGAGGAATCAATTCCTTTGGTTTCAGTGCTAAAGGTACATTTTGTTTGTTTTTTTGCGTTTTGCTATGTGGGTAAGTGGGAACAAATGGGCAAGCCTGGTATCCAACCTAATTTCATTACATTTCTGTTGTGAGCACAGCGTTCAGTCTGGTTGAACCAGGCTAGGAATGGACTCCATTAATATGGAGATAGAAATATATCAAAATGTTGTAAATTTAATGATATTTTGACTGAAATGTATATTCACACCGTAACTCCTTTTTTGATGGAAGCAATGATCTCGTCTTGAGCAATGACGGACTAGTGATGGAGGAGGGAACGAGGAGATGACGGACTAGTGATGGAGGAGGGAACGAGGAGATGACAGACTAGTGATGGAGGAGGGAACGAGGAGATGACAGACTAGTGATGGAGGAGGGAACGAGGAGATGACAGACTAGTGATGGAGGAGGGAACGAGGAGATGTCAGACTAGTGATGGAGGAGGGAACGAGGAGATGACAGACTAGTGATGGAGGAGGGAACGAGGAGATGACGGACTAGTGATGGAGGAGGGAACGAGGAGATGACAGACTAGTGATGGAGGAGGGAACGAGGAGATGACACACTAGTGATGGAGGAGGGAACAAGGAGATGACAGACTAGTGATGGAGGAGGGAACGAGGAGATGACGGACTAGTGATGGAGGAGGGAACGAGGAGATGACGGACTAGTGATGGAGGAGGGAACGAGGAGATGACGGACTAGTGATGGAGGAGGGAACGAGGAGATGACGGACTAGTGATGGAGGAGGGAACGAGGAGATGACGGACTAGTGATGGAGGAGGGAACGAGGAGATGACAGACTAGTGATGGAGGAGGGAACGAGGAGATGACAGACTAGTGATGGAGGAGGGAACGAGGAGATGACAGACTAGTGATGGAGGAGGGAACGAGGAGATGTCAGACTAGTGATGGAGGAGGGAACGAGGAGATGACAGACTAGTGATGGAGGAGGGAACGAGGAGATGACAGACTAGTGATGGAGGAGGGAACGAGGAGATGAATAACAGATCAATGAAAGGCACATCAACTTTGGTCCGGTTTGGTTTCTGTTGTTTGTGTCGATTCAGTATAAAAACTGAAAACATGATGATTTTAGTGTCTCAGCACCGTTTGATAATGTAAAATGTTAGGTCACAATTGGAAAAGAAGGCATAAAGTCTTTCATCATGGCTGAACTATGCTGCCTGAGTTAAGACGTGACTTGGTCTGCCTCCCAAATGGCCCCCTATTCCCTATTTAGTGCACTACTTTTGACCAGGACTGGCACCCTATTCCCTATTTAGTGCACTACTTTTGACCAGTGGCCCTACATAGGGAGCAGGGTGTCAATTGGGATGCAAACCTTGAAACTATTCAGTCGGGACAGAGATGTAGAGAACGCTGTGTGGTTTCGATCCGAAGGTTAGAGAGACATAAAACATTCAGACATTCTAGAATAATCCGCTTTCATGATGATACAAAAGGTTTAGAGTCATGTCTGGCTTCTTTCCTGTTCGGAAATTGAAAAAATAAAATAAAGGTTTTCAATAACATCGCTTTTAGACGTGAGCGAATCAATCCACAGAAAGATACGTATCACGAAGACCATGACCAAGGCAGCTCGTTAGCTCTGGTCCAGGGCGTCACGTGGAGATCAGCATTCAACAAGCCTCACTTAAACGCCCTGGACCAGAGCTAAACTAAGGGGTGAACGTCTACTGCATAAATAACCAAGATGGTGGTTTATGAGGTTCACAGTCTGAACCAGCCCTCAGACACCACAGTCCTATTCCCTGCATACTATTGCCTACTATTTTTTAATGCACCCAAACAGCGTTGGGCCGAGGTCAGTGGGCGAGACAGAAGTAATGCACTATAACAGGAAATAGGTTGCTATTGACGATGCGTCCTCAGGGGCTTTCGGCAAAACTGTTGTGAAAAACAGTGACAGACAAACGTAACCAGTTTTGAACCTTTTTTAAAGAAAAATATTCTAATTAAACACACGTCATCACTGCAGATCAAATGAAAAAATACCCTCAAAATGAATCATACGAGAAACAAGTCGAATAAGATTACAGCTAAAACAAAAAAAACAAGATGGATGATTTTCTAAACAGCTTCACTCAAAAAAAACCAGCAAAATGGAGGAAAACCTGAAATGACCTGAGAGGGTGTTGTGGGGCCTCAACATCAGAGGAATAATGAACCGAGGTAACGTACGTTTCTCAGAGAATAACATTATACCCTACGTTACTAACGTGCATAGCCTATCTATCCAGGTGGATTTTAAAATGAACTGACAACCAGTCAACAGCAGTACACTATTTAGGGAATAGGGTACCATTTGGTACCCAAGCATCTTTCAGTCATTGAGTGAAACACTACGACTGATTGTCCCTCAATGTGTATTGTGTCACTACAAACATATTATAAGAACAGTTCACTTCTACTGTAGAAACTGGCTTCACTTCTACTGTAGAAACTGGCTTCACTTCTACTGTAGAAACTGGCTTCACTTCTACTGTAGAAACTGGCTTCACTTCTACTGTAGAAACTGGCTTCACTTCTACTGTAGAAACTGGCTTCACTTCTACTGTAGAAACTGGCTTCACTTCTACTGTAGAAACTGGCTTCACTTCTACTGTAGAAACTGGCTTCACTTCTACTGTAGAAACTGGCTTCACTTCTACGGTAGAAACTGGCTTCACTTCTACTGTAGAAACTGGCTTCACTTCTACTGTAGAAACTGGCTTCACTTCTACTGTAGAAACTGGCTTCACTTCTACTGTAGAAACTGGCTTCACTTCTACTGTAGAAACAGATTTCACTTCTACTGTAGAAACTTGTTTCACTTCTACTGTAGAAACTGGCTTCACTTCTACTGTAGAAACTGGCTTCACTTCTACTGTAGAAACTGGCTTCACTTCTACTGTAGAAACTGGCTTCACTTTTACTGTAGAAACTGGCTTCACTTTTACTGTAGAAACTGGCTTCACTTCTACTGTAGAAACTGGCTTCACTTCTACTGTAGAAACTGGCTTCACTTCTACTGTAGAAACTGGCTTCACTTCTACTGTAGAAACTGGTTTCATTTCTACTGTAGGAACTGGCTTCACTTCTACTGTAGAAACTGGCTTCACTTCTACTGTAGAAACTGGTTTCACTTCTACTGTAGAAACTTGCTTCACTTTTACTGTAGAAACTGGCTTCACTTCTACTGTAGGAACTGGCTTCACTTCTACTGTAGAAACTGGCTTCACTTCTACTGTAGGAACTGGCTTCACTTCTACTGTAGAAACTGGCTTCACTTCTACTGTAGAAACTGGCTTCACTTCTACTGTAGAAACTGGCGTCACTTCTACTGTAGAAACTGGCTTCACTTTTACTAAGCCCTTTTTTTTGTTGGACCTCACCGGATTTGTTAAGCAAGTCAGTATTTTCTTCAATAGATTGTAAAGAAAAATGAAAAAATTAAAATACAACCCGAGGTCCATTTGCATAACAAGGCATTCTGAGGATCCTGCTGTAGAACTGCTGGACAAAGAGCTAATAAAACTGTTTAGAATGTGAAAACATAAAGCGAGCTAATAAAACGTCATACGTGCGTACATCCAAGTCCCAAATAAGTGTAAGACTTTGAATAAGTCTTCAAATTTTGAAATAATTATTCTGATAAATGTGTTGGAACAGCTACAGGGAGAGAGAGGCCCACGGTACACACACACACACTGTGGTATTTCAGAGTTTCCTGTTCATTTCTCTAAGACGTGCACTCAAAAGCACCAAAACATTAACTTCCATTTCAAAAATATCATATAATACAGCCAACATATAAAACACAGTTCTCTACATGAATCAAATCTGTCACCACATAGATAGTACATGAGATAGTGTCCGTCTCCAAGTACACCCTATTCCCTATCTAGTGCACTACTTTAAATGAATGCATCATATAGGGGATAGGATGCCATTTGATTGACAGACACGGTCTAAAACCTATTGATTATGAACACATTACATCATAAGGCACGTAATAAGAAGTGAAGTAAATACACAGTAAATATGATTCTGATTTCTTGTCTGATTATAGTGGTACAAAAACCCAGTGAGGTTTTCACATGACTTTTCTTCTCTTCTAGAAAAAAGAACAAATGACCAAAATATGAAGGAACTTTTTCTTTGTCTTTAAAGAATCTTGACAATCATTTAGGATATAGACTTGAATAGTTCTGCTTTTTGTTAAGATTGTAAACTTCAAAACAATTATTTCAATTGATTTATTTTACTTTATTATTTTTTGTAGAAGGATTTCCCGTTGTTTAGCTTAAGGTAAATCTTAACAGGGACACCATCTCTTGTCTTGCAGATATTTTTATTAGTATTCTTCTTCCCCTGGCGATTTATGAGACATGACATGGGCTGAGGTTAGTTGACACAGACACAGTCCTAAATTACCCAGAATGCTACTCAGCGGGTCCACATGACCCTCCTTGGAATGTTAAGGCTAGAACACAGCAGCACCAGACAGACAGACAGACAGACAGACAGACAGACCATCGTTATGGGAGCCAGACAGACCATCGTTATAGGAGCCAGACAGACCATCGTTATAGGAGCCAGACAGACCATCGTTATGGGAGCCCGACAGACAGACAGACGATCGTTATGGGAGCCAGACAGATCATTGTTACAGGAGCCAGACAGACAGACTATCGTTACGGGAGACAGACAGACAGACTATCGTTACGGGAGACAGACAGACAGACCATCGTTACGGGAGCTAGACAGATCATTGTTACGGGAGCCAGACAGACAGACAGACGATCGTTATGGGAGACAGACAGACAGACCATCGTTATGGGAGCCAGACAGACCATCGTTATGGGAGCCAGACAGACCATTGTTATGGGAGCCAGACAGACCATCGTTATGGGAGCTAGACAGCCCATTGTTATGGGAGCCAGACAGGCCATTGTTTTGGGAGCTAGACATACCATCGTATGGGAGCCAGACAGACAGACAGACAGACCATCGTTACAGGAGCCAGACAGACAGACCATCGTTACAGGAGCCAGACAGACAGACAGAAAGACCATTGTTACGGGAGCCAGACAGACCATTGTTACGGGAGCTAGACAGACCATCGTATGGGAGCCAGACAGACAGACATGGGAGCCAGACAGACAGACAGACCATCGTTACGGGAGCTAGACAGATCATTGTTTGTTATTTGTTTTGTAGAAGGATTTCCCGTTGTTTAGCTTAAGGTAAATCTTAACACGGACACCATCTCTTGCCTTGCGGATATTGTTATTAGTATTCTTCTTCCCCTGGCGATTTATGAGACATGACATGGGCTGAGGTTAGTTGACACAGACACAGTCCTAAATTACCCAGAATGCTACTCAGCGGGTCCACATGACCCTCCTTGGAATGTTAAGGCTAGAACACAGCAGCACCAGACAGACAGACAGACAGACAGACAGACAGACAGACAGACAGACAGACAGACCATCGTTATGGGAGCCAGACAGACCATCGTTATAGGAGCCAGACAGACCATCGTTATGGGAGCCCGACAGACAGACAGACGATCGTTATGGGAGCCAGACAGATCATTGTTACAGGAGCCAGACAGACAGACTATCGTTACGGGAGACAGACAGACAGACTATCGTTACGGGAGACAGACAGACAGACCATCGTTACGGGAGCTAGACAGATCATTGTTACGGGAGCCAGACAGACAGACAGACGATCGTTATGGGAGACAGACAGACAGACCATCGTTATGGGAGCCAGACAGACCATCGTTATGGGAGCCAGACAGACCATTGTTATGGGAGCCAGACAGACCATTGTTATGGGAGCCAGACAGACCATCGTTATGGGAGCTAGACAGCCCATTGTTATGGGAGCCAGACAGGCCATTGTTTTGGGAGCTAGACATACCATCGTATGGGAGCCAGACAGACAGACAGACAGACCATCGTTACAGGAGCCAGACAGACAGACCATCGTTACAGGAGCCAGACAGACAGACAGACAGACCATCGTTACAGGAGCCAGACAGACAGACTATCGTTACGGGAGACAGACAGACAGACTATCGTTACGGGAGACAGACAGACAGAAAGACCATTGTTACGGGAGCCAGACAGACCATTGTTACGGGAGCTAGACAGACCATCGTATGGGAGCCAGAGAGACAGACATGGGAGCCAGACAGACAGACAGACCATCGTTACGGGAGCTAGACAGATCATTGTTACGGGAGCCAGACAGAACATTGTTACGGGAGCCAGACAGACAGACAGACAGACCATCGTTACGGGAGCTAGACAGACCATCGTTACGGGAGACAGACAGACAGACAGATCATTGTTACGGGAGCCAGACAGACCATCGTATGGGAGCCAGACAGACCATTGTTACGGGAGCCAGACAGACAGACAGACATGGGATGCATCCCAAATGGCAACCTATTCCATATTTAGTGCACTACTTTGTGTAGTGGATAGGGAATGGGGTGCTATTTGGGACAATCCCCTCTCAGCAGAGGTTCTCCTCCAGCCAAACGGTCCGGTGTGGGCCAGTTGGCCTGGGTCGTATTCAGTAGTGTACAAAGTAGCAAAGCGGTTTGCAACGGAAAACAAGAGTTTAGTAGTTACAGTCCCATCGCTGAATTTCCCCTACGGACGCGGGAGAGGCAAACGTCAAGGTTAAGCACTGCTTGCTTAACCCCGAAAGCCATCCGCACCAATGTGTCGGAGGAAACACCGTACAGCTGGTGACTGAAGTCAGCTTGCAGTGCGCCCGGCCCGCCACAAGGAGTCGCTATATCGCGATAGGACAAACATGCCGGCCGGCCAAACCCCTCCCCTAATCAAAACAACGCTGAGCGAATTGTGCGCCACCTCATGGGTTTCCTGGTCACGGCCGGTGGTGACACAGCCTGGGATGGAACCGGGTCTGTAGTGATGCCTTAGACAGCTGCGCCACTTGGGAGACCTTGAAAACAAGAGTTTCTTATTGGACAAGTTCAGGATAGTTCATCCCTGTTTCGGTATGTTTTTTTTCTTTTCGTTAGTTTCTATTGAATACGACCCAGGACTATGGCTCTGGGAGGCTGTTCCGATATGTGGATAGACCAGACCTCAGGGTCAAATTAAAGCACATTGAATTAGCTATGCCTGTTATTCACAGGTCATTACTGTAGTCTACTGTACTCCCTGGTCTGGTCTGGTCTGGCCTGCCGTGCCCTGCCCTGCCCTGGTCTGGTCTGGTCTGGTCCGGCCTGCCCTGGCCTGGTCTGGTCTGGTCCAAGGACTCTGCACAGTAAATTAGATTCCCCTTTTTGCTCTGAACTGTTTTCTCTCTTTTTGACATTTCAATGAAAACCATCACTGTTAAACAAAACGAAACAGCTGCTGTTGTTGTCATGGTGATCTGAGTGGCGTGGTACAAATGTTTAGCTGAGCTACTCAGCGTCGCGCCATGATGATGTCACACCGTGACGTCACAGAGGAGGAGGCCTGATCCTTGGTTGCCCCTCAATCAATGTCGTAATGTTACTTAAAACGGAGGCAGCCCATTGGTTGGGAGGAGCGTCGCTATCGGCTTTGTCAGCTCTTCGATCCTTCCTCCGTGTCCGTGATGATAACCGTTAAAAACACGTTGTGTCTCGGATTCATCTGTTTATTCTCATCCGGTAAGTCATCCGCTCAGAAGACATCCAGTGACTGAAGAGAAGCCAGACTACCGGTACACGTGGTTTAAACGACAACGATGTTCAATGTTCACCACTACATGACGTTGGTGTGCCGATAGTTAAGGAGTAGAGGGGGTTGGTACTTCAGTTATAATGTAACAATAAGGAGTAGAGGGGGTTGGTACTTTAGTTATAATGTAACAATAAGGAGTAGAGGGGGTTGGTACTTTAGTTATAATGTAACAATAAGGAGTAGAGGGGGTTGGTACTTTAGTTATAATGTAACAATAAGGAGTAGAGGGGGTTGGTGCTTCAGTTATAATGTAGCAATAAGGAGTAGAGGGGGTTGGTACTTTAGTTATAATGTAACAATAAGGAGTAGAGGGGGTTGGTGCTTTAGTTATAATGTAACAATAAGGAGTAGAGGGGGTTGGTACTTCAGTTATAATGTAACAATAAGGAGTAGAGGGGGTTGGTACTTCAGTTATAATGTAACAATAAGGAGTAGAGGGGGTTGGTGCTTTAGTTATAATGTAACAATAAGGAGTAGAGGGGGTTGGTGCTTTAGTTATAATGTAACAATAAGGAGTAGAGGGGGTTGGTACTTTAGTTATAATGTAACAATAAGGAGTAGAGGGGGTTGGTACTTTAGTTATAATGTAACAATAAGGAGTAGAGGGGGTTGGTGCTTTAGTTATAATGTAACAATAAGGAGTAGAGGGGGTTGGTGCTTTAGTTATAATGTAACAATAAGGAGTAGAGGGGGTTGGTACTTCAGTTATAATGTAACAATAAGGAGTAGAGGGGGTTGGTGCTTCAGTTATAATGTAACAATAAGGAGTAGAGGGGGTTGGTACTTTAGTTATAATGTAACAATAAGGAGTAGAGGGGGTTGGTGCTTTAGTTATAATGTAACAATAAGGAGTAGAGGGGGTTGGTACTTCAGTTATAATGTAACAATAAGGAGTAGAGGGGGTTGGTGCTTTAGTTATAATGTAACAATAAGGAGTAGAGGGGGTTGGTGCTTCAGTTATAATGTAACAATAAGGAGTAGAGGGGGTTGGTACTTTAGTTATAATGTAACAATAAGGAGTAGAGGGGGTTGGTGCTTTAGTTATAATGTAACAATAAGGAGGAGAGGGGGTTGGTACTTCAGTTATAATGTAACAATAAGGAGTAGAGGGGGTTGGTACTTTAGTTATAATGTAACAATAAGGAGTAGAGGGGTTGGTGCTTTAGTTATAATGTAACAATAAGGAGTAGAGGGGGTTGGTACTTTAGTTATAATGTAACAATAAGGAGTAGAGGGGGTTGGTACTTTAGTTATAATGTTACGATAAGGAGTAGAGGGGGTTGGTACTTTAGTTATAATGTAACAATAAGGAGTAGAGGGGGTTGGTACTTTAGTTGCATTGTAACAATAAGGAGTAGAGGGGGTTGGTACTTTAGTTGCATTGTAACAATAAGGAGTAGAGGGGGTTGGTACTTTAGTTGCATTGTAACAATAAGGAGTAGAGGGGGTTGGTACTTTAGTTGCATTGTAACAATAAGGAGTAGAGGGGGTTGGTACTTTAGTTGCATTGTAACAAGGCCATACAGCTAGAAGTGCCTGGTTCTCATCCAGTAAGGAGTCAGGTTCACTGTGTCAATCATGTCTAAGTGTCTGGCCTTCACTGTCATTCAGCCAAACTGACCAGGTCGTATTAAGGCTCTGTGGTTGATACGACTGACCGGCTGATGAGACTGACTAGCTTGTATCTGTGCGTACGTAGGTGGTGGGTCTGTAGGTGGTGGGTCTGTATGTGTGTCTGTGGTATACTTGTAAACCTCCCAAGAGTGTAAACCTCCCAAGAGTGTTAAATACCTCTCTCCCATCCTCTGGGTCCTTTTAATGCCAGATAAAGGACGTTCTCTTCCCCGCCCATCACTCCTTCCAGCTCAGTCTCTATCTGAAGGCCTTGCATTACACTAGTCTATTACTCAACAATATCATTTAAACTAGTCATTTGTCTGTTGTTGTTTTGTAAGTCAAAGTGGGTCATTCTGTCCGTCACTCCCGCTAGCCCAGCCCAGGAGCGAGGCCCTAGGGAGGGGGGGGGGGGGGGGAGCTGGGTGAGGCGGGTCAGATGGTGCTCTTGGAGAAGGACACGCGGAGGTGGTGGTTCTCTCCCAGGTCGTGGTTGTGGAGGTCGATCAGGGCCTGGATAGCCTCCTCCACTGAACTCAACTGGATCAGAGCCATCTTACGGTCCTTCCTGAGACGGACAGACAGACAGACAGGATAAGATGGTGGATGGACGGACACACAGACAGACAGGATAAGATGGTGGATGGATGGAGAGACAGACAGACAGAGAGGATAAGATGGTGGATGGATGGAGAGACAGACAGACAGAGAGGATAAGATGGTGGATGGATGGATGGAGAGACAGACAGGATAAGATGGTGGATGGATGGAGAGACAGACAGACAGACAGGATAAGATAGGTGGATGGATGGAGAGACAGACAGACAGACAGGATAAGATAGGTGGATGGATGGAGAGACAGACAGACAGGATAAGATAGGTAGATGGATGGAGCGACAGACAGACAGACAGGATAAGATGGTGGATGGATGGATAGACAGACAGACAGACAGACAGACAGACAGACAGGATAAGATGGTGGATGGATGGATAGACAGACAGACAGACAGACAGACAGACAGGATAAGATGGTGGATGGATGGATAGACAGACAGACAGACAGGATAAGATGGTGGATGGATGGAGAGACAGACAGACAGACAGGATAAGATGGTGGATGGATGGAGAGACAGACAGACAGACAGGATAAGATAGGTGGATGGACAGACAGACAGACAGACAGACAGACAGACAGGATAAGATAGGTGGATGGATGGAGAGACAGACAGACAGACAGGATAAGATAGGTGGATGGACAGACAGACAGACAGACAGACAGACAGGATAAGATAGGTGGATGGATGGAGATATAAATAGATCTCAAAAGGAAAATTCATTCTAAATCATGAGTATAGTGCATAATGTATAGTGTACAGTGTATAGTGTACAGTCATGAGTATAGTGCAGAGAAAATGTAGCAGATTTAGAGTTAATTTTCTTGCAATTCTATACATTTTGCCATGCCTAATGTTTATTCATGTTTATTCATTCATTATTCATTATTCACCTACAGTAGGGTATCTCTATATAATAATGTTTATTCATGTTGAATGTGGTATTTGACTGACTACAGATACTTGGCTGACGGTATCTCTCCAGGAACAGGGTTCGAGTTAAAACCTACAGGATGGTATCTCTCCAGGAACAGGGTTGGAGAGCCCTGGACTAGATAGATGTAAACCTACAGGAGGGTATCTCTCCAGGAACAGGGTTGGAGAGCCCTGGACTAGATAGATGTAAACCTACAGGAGGGTATCTCTCCAGGAACAGGGTTGGAGAGCCCTGGACTAGATAGATGTAAACCTACAGGAGGTATCTCTCCAGGAACAGGGTTGGAGAGCCCTGGACTAGATAGATGTAAACCTACAGGAGGGTATCTCTCCAGGAACAGGGTTGGAGAGCCCTGGACTAGATATATGTAAACCTACAGGAGGGTATCTCTCCAGGAACAGGGTTGGAGAGCCCTGGACTAGATAGATGTAAACCTACAGGATGGTCTCTCTCCAGGAACAGGGTTGGAGAGCCCTGGACTAGATAGACGTAAACTTACAAGACCTGCTCTAGGTTTATACTCATTAGAACATGTATGCGGCGTTTTGCAGAAGTATTGAGGAAGTAGTAGAAGTACTGTAGGTGTCTGAAAGAGAACTCACTGGAAGAACTTGAAGGCCTTGACTATGTATCCAGTTCCAGAGAAAAGGTCCTTTAGGATGTCATCTGTTATAGACGGGCTGTTGGAAGGAGACGGACGGGTTACAAAGGAAGGAATGTATAGTATTAACATAATGTAAAGTATCTGTACTGCATTAGACCACCTTGCTTGCTGCCCCCCTGCAGCAACTTGCCCAGCCATCCTACAATCTAAGCATGATGCCCTCAATCCCACACACATTTTCAATGAACCTACCAGGTACAACCCCAAATCCTTAAACACGGGCACCCTCATAGATATCATCCTAACCAACTCGCCCTCCAAATACACCTCTGCTGTTTTCAACCAAGATCTCGGCGATCACTGCCTCATTGCCTGCGTCTGTAATGGGTCTGCGGTCAAATGACCACCCCTCATCACTGTCAAACGCTCCCCGAAACACTTTCTAATCGACCTGGCCCGGGTATCCTGGAAGGATATTGACCTCATTCCGTCAGTAGAGGATGCCTGGTTGCTCTTTAAAAGTGCTTTCCTCTCCATCTTAAATAAGCATGCCCCATTCAACACAATGTAGAGCTAAGAACAGATAGATCCCTTGGTTCACGCCAGACTTGACTGCCCTCGACCAGCACAAAAACATCCTGTGGAGTTATGTATTAGTATTCGAAAAGCCCCCGCGATATGCAACTTTTCAGGGAAGTCAGGAACCAATATACTGAGTCAGTTTGAAAAAGCTAACCTTTGCTTTCCTAACAGAAATGTGCATCATGTAGCATTAATTCCAAAAAACTCAGGGGACACTAAAGTTCATGGAGAATAAGAGCACCTCCTCCCAGCTGCCCACTGCACTGAGGCTAGGAAACACTGTCACCACCGATAAATCTACGATAATCGATAGTTTCAATAAGCATTTCTCTACGGCTGGCCATGCTTTCCACCTGGCTACCCCTACCCCGGTCAACATCTCAGCACCCCCTGCAGCAACTTTCCCAAGCCCCCCCGCTACTCCTTCACCCAAATCCAGACAGCCGATGTCCTGAAAGAGCTGGAAAATCTGGACCCGTACAAATCAGCTGGGCTAGACAATCTGGACCCGCTCTTTCTAAAATTATCCGCCGCAATTGTTGCAACCCCTATTTACCAGCCTGTTCAACCTCTCTTTCGTATCATCTGAGATCCCTAAAGATTGGAAAGCTGCCGCGGTCATCCCCCTCTTCAAAGGGGGAGACACTCTAGACCCAAACTGTTATAGACCTATATCTATCCTACCCTGCCTTTCTAAAGTCTTCGAAAGCCAAGTCAACAAACAGATCACCGACCATTTCGAATCCCACCGTACCTTCTCCACTATGCAATCTGGTTTCAGAGCTGGTCATGGGTACACCTCAGCCACGCTCAAGGTCCTAAATGATATCATAACCGGCATCGATAAGAGACAATACTGTGCAGCCGTCTTCATCGACCTAGCTAAGGCTTTTGACTCTGTCAATCACTGCATTCTTATCAGCAGACTCAACAGCCTTGGCATCTCAAATGACTGCCTCGCCTGGTTCACCAACTACTTCTCAGATAGAGTTCAATGTGTAAAATCGGAGGGCCTGTTGTCCGGACCTCTGGCAGTCTCTATGGGGGTGCCACAGGGTTCAATTCTCGGGCCGACTCTTTTCTCTGTATACATCAATGATGTCGCTCTTGCTGCTGGTGATTCTTTGATCCACCTCTATGCAGACGACACCATTCAGTATACATCTGGCCCTTCTTTGGACACTGTGCTAACAAACCTCCAAACGAGCTTCAACCCCATGAAACACTTCTTCCGTGGCCTCCAACTGCTTTTAAATACTAGTAAAACTAAGTGCATTCTCTTCAACCGATTGCTGCCCGCACCCACCCGCCCGACTAGCATCACTACTCTGGAAGGTTCTGACTTAGAATACGTGGACAACTATAAATACCTAGGTGTCTGGCTAGACTGTAAACTCTCCTTCCAGACTCATATTAAGCATCTCCAATCCAAAATTGAATCTAGAATCGGCTTCCTATATCGAAACAAAGCTTCCTTCACTCACGCTGCCAAACATACCCTCGTAAAACTGACTATCCTGCTGATCCTCGACTTCGGCGATGTCATTTACAAAATAGCCTCCAACACTCTACTCAGCAAACTAGATGTAGTCTATTACAGTGCCATCTGTTTTGTCAACAAAGCCCCTTATACCACCCACCACTGCGACCAGTATGTTCTCGTTGGCTGGCCCTCACTACATATTCGTCGCCAAACCCACTGGCTCCAGGTCAGGAGAGAGGAGGGAGGTATAGTTGGGGAGGAGGGAGGTATCGTTGGAGAGGGGGAGGAGGGAGGTATAGATGGAGAGGGGGAGGAGGGAGGTATAGATGGAGAGGGGGAGGAGGGAGGTATAGTTGGAGAGGGGGAGGAGGGAGGTATAGTTGGAGAGGGGGAGGAGTGCGGTATATTTGGAGAGGGGGAGGAGGGAGGTATAGTTGGAGAGGGGGAGGAGGGAGGTATAGTTGGAGAGGGGGAGGAGGGAGGTATAGTTGGAGAGGGGGAGGAGGGAGGTATAGTTGGAGAGGGGGAGGAGAGAGGTATAGTTGGAGAGGGGGAGGAGGGAGGTATAGTTGGAGAGGGGGAGGAGGGAGGTATAGTTGGAGAGGGGGAGGAGGGAGGTATAGATGGAGAGGGGGAGGGGGGAGGTATAGTTGGAGAGGGGGAGGAGGGAGGTATAGTTGGAGAGGGGGAGGAGGGAGGTATAGTTGGAGAGGGGGAGGAGGGAGGTATAGTTGGAGAGGGGGAGGAGGGAGGTATAGTTGGAGAGGGGGAGGAGGGAGGTATAGTTGGAGAGGGGGAGGAGGGAGGTATAGTTGGAGAGGGGGAGGAGGGAGGTATAGTTGGAGAGGGGGAGGAGGGAGGTATAGTTGGAGAGGGGGAGGAGGGAGGTATAGTTGGAGAGGGGGAGGAGGGAGGTATAGTTGGAGAGGGGGAGAAGGGAGGTATAGTTGGAGAGGGGGAGGAGGGAGGTATAGTTGGAGAGGGGGAGAAGGGAGGTATAGTTGGAGAGGGGGAGGAGGGAGGTATAGTTGGAGAGGGGGAGGAGGGAGGTATAGTTGGAGAGGGGGAGGAGAGAGGTATAGTTGGAGAGGGGGAGGAGAGAGGTATAGTGAATCTCACGGGATGTTGGATAGATGGAGGGTGGCAGAGGGAGGGAAGATGTTCTGAAAGTTCTTGGATCCAGGCTTCTTGAAGCGGTGCAGCGGGGAGCCGCTGAAGTCTTTAGTGAGGCCCTGGTCTTCCTGTCCCTCCCTGGGCAGCTGGACCGTCTGGTGCTTAGAGATGGTCACTCTGATCACCTTACCGTGCAGCCGCTGGCCGTTCAGGTGGGACATCGCTGGGGGGGAGACGAGACAGTCAGACACAGTACCGCCTGACACAGCTAGCTATGTATGTCTGCTGGCGACTAGCGCTAGATGACAGGACCAAGGTGAGGAGAACGGGCCAGGTCAGAAAACTGTACAGACTGTTGTTTTACAACTGGTTTCCTGGACAGATTAAGCCTCGACTAAAGAGCCCTTTCAATGGAGATTCTCTTTTTTAGTCCAGGACTAGGCTAAATGTGTGTCTGGTAAACCAGCCCTTAGTGATTTACCAAAAGAAAACGGTGTCTAATTCGTTATTCTGAACATTTTATAGAGATATAATAAATTATCATAATATGTTATGATATCCTATTTTCACAGGTGTTTGTGTGTTTATCTGTTCTGTTCTCTCAGTATAACAGTGGGATCTGTTCTGTTCTCTCAGTATAACAGTGGGATCTGTTCTGTTATCTCAGTATAACAGTGGGATCTGTTATCTCAGTATAACAGTGTAATGTCAATGGGATCTGTTCTGTTATCTCAGTGTAACAGTGGGATCTGTTCTGTTATCTCAGTATAACAGTGGGATCTGTTCTGTTCTCTCAGTATAACAGTGGGATCTGTTCTGTTCTCTCAGTGTAACAGTGGGATCTGTTCTGTTCTCTCAGTATAACAGTGGGATCTGTTCTCTCAGTATAACAGTGGGATCTGTTATCTCAGTATAACAGTGGGATCTGTTATCTCAGTATAACAGTGGGATCTGTTATCTCAGTATAACAGTGGGATCTGTTCTGTTCTCTCAGTATAACAGTGGGATCTGTTCTGTTCTCTCAGTATAACAGTGGGATCTGATCTGTTCTCTCAGTATAACAGTGGGATCTGTTCTGTTCTCTCAGTATAACAGTGGGATCTGTTCTCTCAGTATAACAGTGTAATGTCAATGGGATCTGTTCTGTTCTCTCAGTATAACAGTGTAATGTCAATGGGATCTGTTCTGTTCTCTCAGTATAACAGTGGGATCTGATCTCTCAGTATAACAGTGGGATCTGTTCTCTCAGTATAACAGTGGGATCTGTTATCTCAGTATAACAGTGGGATCTGTTATCTCAGTATAACAGTGGGATCTGTTCTGTTATCTCAGTATAACAGTGTGATCTGTTATCTCAGTATAACAGTGGGATCTGATCTGTTCTCTCAGTATAACAGTGTGATCTGTTATCTCAGTATAACAGTGGGATCTGTTCTCTCAGTATAACAGTGGGATCTGATCTGTTCTCTCAGTATAACAGTGGGATCTGATCTGTTATCTCAGTATAACAGTGGGATCTGATCTGTTCTCTCAGTATAACAGTGGGATCTGTTCTGTTATCTCAGTATAACAGTGGGATCTGATCTGTTCTCTCAGTATAACAGTGGGATCTGATCTGTTCTCTCAGTATAACAGTGGGATCTGTTCTGTTATCTCAGTATAACAGTGGGATCTGTTCTGTTATCTCACCAAGCTGTGCCTGAGTAGCATCGGCCATCTGGATTAAGGCATTCTCTTTCTTGTTGAACAGAATCTTGACCCGATGCACATCACCATACACCCCTAGAGAGAGAGAGAGAGCGAGGAGGGAAGGTTGCAGAGGGGGGGGGGGGGGGGGCAGAGAGAGAGAGAAGGGGGGGGGGGAGAGATAGAAGGGGGGCAGAGAGATAGGGGGTGGAAGAGATAGATAGGGGGAAGGAGAGAGAGAGGGGGAGGAGGGGGGAAGGAGAGAGAGATAGAAGGGGGGCAGAGAGAGTGGGGGAGGAAGAGATAGATAGGGGGAAGGAGAGAGAGAGGGGGAGGAGGGGGGAAGGAGAGAGAGATAGAAGGGGGGCAGAGAGAGAGGGGGAGGAAGAGATAGATAGGGGGAAGGAGAGAGAGAGGGGGAGGAGGGGGGAAGGAGAGAGTGGGGGAGGAAGAGAGAGATAGGAGGGCAGAGAGAGGGGGGGGGGGGGAGGAGGGAGATATAGAAGGGGGGGCAGAGAGAGGTGGGGCAGGGAGGGAGAGATAGAAGGGGGGCAGAGAGAGTGGGGGAGGAAGAGATAGATAGGGGGAAGGAGAGAGAGAGGGGGAGGAGGGGGGAAGGAGAGAGAGATAGAAGGGGGGCAGAGAGAGTGGGGGAGGAAGAGAGAGATAGGAGGGCAGAGAGAGAGGGGGAGGAGGGGGGAGGGAGAGAGAGATAGAAGGGGGGCAGAGAGATAGGGGGAGGAAGAGATAGATAGGGGGAAGGAGAGAGAGAGGGGGAGGAGGGGGGAAGGAGAGAGTGGGGGAGGAAGAGAGAGATAGGAGGGCAGAGAGAGGGGGGGGGGGGAGGAGGGAGATATAGAAGGGGGGGCAGAGAGAGGTGGGGCAGGGAGGGAGAGATAGAAGGGGGGCAGAGAGAGAAAATGGGGGAGAGAGCAAGAGGGGGAGGGAGATATAGAAGGGGGGGGCAGAGAGAGAGGGGAGGAGGGGGGAGAGAGATCGAAGGAGGGAGGGCAGAGAGAGAGAAGCGGGGGGAGAGAGAGAAGGGGAGAGGTAGAGATAGAAGGGGGGGGGGGAGAGAGGTGTGTGCACATACAGTACATTACTCCTCTGCATTGTTTAGTCCCGTGTGTTAGAGGGAGATAGAGGTGTGTGTGTGTGTGTGTGTGTGTGTGTGTGTGTGTGTGTGTGTGTGTGTGTGTGTGTGTGTGTGTGTGTGTGTGTGTGTGTGTGTGTGTGTGTGTATATATGCGTTGACTGACAGAACAGAGAGGATTCCAGATGAGTGGTTGGACAGGAAGTATCCTTATAAGCCAATCACAGATTACCGTGGTTACTGTTAGTCACGGTAACCACGGTAGCCACACACGCAGGCTATGCAGTGCCTAACAACCAAAGCCATTACTACATGTGTCCCATTTCAAATGCTTGTCTTTATGAAATGTAATAAATATATTTCAGCCAATGATAAACCCACACCCCCTTACCAAACAGGATGAACAGTTCGTGTGGTGATATGCTCTGCAGGGAAGAAGAAGAATGAGGAAGTCAGTCAGCTGGTGAAGATCGTTCTGGTGTGGTGTGATATACATTGTTCTCTAATTAAATTGGCTCAGTAGCCAACCAAGCCTGTTCCCTTGCCTTGTCTCATATTGATGGCATCATCAGATCCAGCCAGCCAGCCACCCAGCCAGCCAGCCAGCCAGCCAGCCAGCCAGGCAGCCAACCAGCCAGCCAGCCAGGCAGCCAGCCAGCCAGCCACCCAACCAGCCAGCCAGCCAGCCAGTCAGGCAGCCAGCCACCCAGCCAGGCAGGCAGCAGTAGCTCAGCCCTAATGCTGCTTATCTGAAGAATCCAATAAGACCCAGCAGAATTCTATTCAACACGTTAAGTCCCTAATGGTCCCCTATTCCCTATGTAGTGCACTACTTTAGACCCAAAACCCATTGTGCCTTGGTCAAAACTAGTACACTATATAGGGAATAGGGCGCCATTAGGGACAAAGAGGATAGAGGGGATATTGACAAGGTCACAGGGGGGGTCACTCACTTCGGGGTTGAGGTTGGAGACAAGGAGGACAGAGTGAACGGCGGTGGGCGCCATGCCGTGCAGGGTCATCCGTCCCGAGACCAGGGGTCCCATTCCTGCCATCGTGTGCATGGACAGACCTGGGGGCACGCACGAGAGCAGGTCAAAGGGCGGGCCTACTAGAGGGGGAGGACTATCGTGTGCATGGACAGACCTGGGGGCACGCACGAGAGCAGGTCAAAGGGCGGGCCTACTAAAGGGGGAGGACTCAGGGTCAGTAGGAGGAGGGAGGAGGGCCCAGGGTAAGTAGGAGGAGGGTTGGGAGGTGGGGGAGGGCCCAGGGTCAGTAGGAGGAGGGAGGAGGGAGGAGGGGGAGGGCCCAGGGTCAGTAGGAGGAGGGAGGAGGGGGAGGGCCCAGGGTCAGTAGGAGGAGGGAGGAGGGCCCAGGGTAAGTAGGAGGAGGGAGGAGGGGGAGGGCCCGGGGTCAGTAGGAGGAGGGAGGGCCCAGGGTAAGTAGGAGGAGGGTTGGGAGGAGGGAGGGCCCAGGGTCAGTAGGAGGAGGGAGGAGGGGGAGGGCCCAGGGTCAGTAGGAGGAGGGAGGAGGGCCCAGGGTAAGTAGGAGGAGGGAGGAGGGCCCAGGGTAAGTAGGAGGAGGGAGGAGGGCCCAGGGTAAGTAGGAGGAGGGAGGAGGGCCCAGGGTCAGTAGGAGGAGGGAGGAGGGGGAGGGCCCAGGGTCAGTAGGAGGAGGGAGGGCCCAGGGTCAGTAGGAGGAGGGGGAGGGCCCAGGGTCAGTAGGAGGAGGGGGAGGGCCCAGGGTAAGTAGGAGGAGGGGGAGGGCCCAGGGTAAGTAGGAGGAGGGGGAGGGCCCAGGGTCAGTAGGAGGAGGGGGAGGGCCCAGGGTCAGTAGGAGGAGGGAGGGCCCAGGGTAAGTAGGAGGAGGGTTGGGAGGAGGGAGGGCCCAAGGTCAGTAGGAGGAGGGAGGAGGGGGAGGGCCCAGGGTCAGTAGGAGGAGGGAGGAGGGGGAGGGCCCAGGGTCAGTAGGAGGGAGGAGGAGGGGGAGGGCCCAGGGTCAGTAGGAGGATGGGGAGGGCCCAGGGTCAGTAGGAGGATGGGGAGGGCCCAGGGTCAGTAGGAGGAGGGAGGAGGGCCCAGGGTAAGAGGGAGGAGGGGGAGGGCCCAGGGTAAGTAGGAGGAGGGAGGAGGGGGAGGGCCCAGGGTCAGTAGGAGGAGGGAGGAGGAGGAGGGCCCAGGGTCAGTAGGAGGAGGGAGGAGGAGGAGGGGGAGGGCCCAGGGTCAGTGGGAGGAGGGAGGAGGGCCCAGGGTCAGTAGAAGGAGGGAGGAGGGGGAGGGCCCAGGGTCAGTAGGAGGAGGGAGGAGGGCCCAGGGTCAGTAGAAGGAGGGAGGAGGGGGAGGGCCCAGGGTCAGTAGGAGGGAGGAGGAGGGCCCAGGGTAAGTAGGAGGAGGGAGAGGGCCCAGGGTCAGTAGGAGGAGGGAGGAGGGGGAGGGCCCAGGGTCAGTAGGAGGGGGAGGGCCCAGGGTCAGTAGGAGGAGGGAGGAGGGGGAGGGCCCAGGGTCAGTAGGAGGGAGGAGGAGGGCCCAGGGTAAGTAGGAGGAGGGAGGAGGGGGAGGGCCCAGGGTCAGTAGGAGGAGGGAGGAGGGGGAGGGCCCAGGGTCAGTAGGAGGAGGGAGGAGGGCCCAGGGTCAGTAGAAGGAGGGAGGAGGGCCCAGGGTCAGTAGGAGGAGGGAGGAGGAGGAGGGCCCAGGGTCAGTAGAAGGAGGGAGGAGGGCCCAGGGTCAGTAGGAGGAGGGAGGAGGAGGAGGGCCCAGGGTCAGTAGAAGGAGGGAGGAGGGCCCAGGGTCAGTAGGAGGAGGGAGGGCCCAGGGTCAGTAGGAGGAGGGAGGGCCCAGGGTCAGTAGGAAGACTTGAAGACTTGAGACAATTCAAACATGGATTGTGTATGTGTGCCATTCAGAGGATGAATGAGAAAGACAAAATATTAACGTGTCTTTGAATGAGGTATGGTAATAGGTGCCAGGTGCACCGGTTTTTGTCAAGAACTGCAACGTTGGGCCTCCCGAGTGGCGCAGTGGTCTAAGGCTCTGCATCGCAGTGCTAGTAGTGCCACTAGAGATTCTGGTTAGAGCCCAGGCTCTGTCTCAGTGGTCTAAGGTACTGCATCACAGTGCTAGCTGTGCCACTAGAGATCCTGGTTAGAGCCCAGGCTCTGTCTCAGTGGTCTAAGGCTCTGCATCGCAGTGCCAGCAGTGCCACTAGAGATTCTGGTTAGAGCCCAGGCTCTGTCTCAGTGGTCTAAGGCTCTGCATCGCAGACGGCTCCCCCACCTATATAGGGGGTATGGTGCAGGAGGAGGGTGTACCTACCTATATAGGGGGTGTGGGGCAGGAGGAGGGTGTACCTACCTATATAGGGGGTATGGGGCAGTAGGAGGGTGGTACCTACCTATATAGGGGGTATGGGGCAGGAGGAGGGTGGTACCTACCTATATAGGGGGTATGGGGCAGGAGGAGGGTGTACCTACCTAATATAGGGGGTGTGGGGCAGGAGGAGGGTGTACCTACCTATATAGGGGGTATGGGGCAGGAGGAGGGTGTACCTACCTATATAGGGGGTATGGGGCAGGAGGAGGGTGGTACCTACCTATATAGGGGGTATGGGGCAGGAGGAGGGTGTACCTACCTATATAGGGGGTATGGGGCAGGAGGAGGGTGGTACCTACCTATATAGGGGGTATGGGGCAGTAGGAGGGTGGTAGTGGGGTGTACCTACCTATATAGGGGGTATGGGGCAGGAGGAGGGTGTACCTACCTAATATAGGGGGTGTGGGGCAGGAGGAGGGTGTACCTACCTATATAGGGGGTATGGTGCAGGAGGAGGGTGGTACCTACCTATATAGGGGGTATGGGGCAGTAGGAGGGTGGTAGTGGGGTGTACCTACCTATATAGGGGGTATGGGGCAGGAGGAGGGTGTACCTACCTAATATAGGGGGTGTGGGGCAGGAGGAGGGTGTACCTACCTATATAGGGGGTATGGGGCAGGAGGAGGGTGGTACCTACCCATATAGGGGGTATGGGGCAGGAGGAGGGTGGTACCTACCTATATAGGGGGTATGGGGCAGGAGGAGGGTGTACCTACCTATATAGGGGGTATGGGGCAGGAGGAGGGTGGTACCTACCTATATAGGGGGTGTGGGGCAGGAGGAGGGTGGTACCTACCTATATAGGGGGTATGGGGCAGGAGGAGGGTGGTACCTACCTATATAGGGGGTGTGGGGCAGGAGGAGGGTGGTACCTAACTATATAGGGGGTATGGGGCAGGAGGAGGGTGGTAACTACCTATATAGGGGACATGGTGCAGGAGGAGGGTGGTACCTACCTATATAGGGGGTGTGGGGCAGGAGGAGGGTGGTACCTACCTATATAGGGGGTGTGGGGCTGGAGGAGGGTGGTACCTACCTATATAGGGGGTATGGGGCAGGAGGAGGGTGGTACCTACCTATATAGGGGGTATGGGGCAGGAGGAGGGTGTACCTACCTATATAGGGGGTATGGGGCTGGAGGAGGGTGGTACCTACCTATATAGGGGGTATGGGGCAGGAGGAGGGTGTACCTACCTATATAGGGGGTATGGGGCAGGAGGAGGGTGATACCTACCTATATAGGGGGTGTGGGGCAGGAGGAGGGTGATACCTACCTATATAGGGGGTATGGGGCAGGAGGAGGGTGGTACCTACCTATATAGGGGGTATGGGGCAGGAGGAGGGTGTACCTACCTAATATAGGGGGTGTGGGGCAGGAGGAGGGTGGTAACTACCTATATAGGGGGTGTGGGGCAGGAGGAGGGTGGTACCTACCTATATAGGGGGTGTGGGGCAGGAGGAGGGTGTACCTACCTATATAGGGGGTATGGGGCAGGAGGAGGGTGGTACCTACCTATATAGGGGGTGTGGGGCAGGAGGAGGGTGGTAGTGGGGTGGTACCTACCTATATAGGGGGTATGGGGCAGTAGGAGGGGTGTACCTACCTATATAGGGGGTATGGGGCAGGAGGAGGGTGTACCTACCTATATAGGGGGTATGGGGCAGGAGGAGGGTGGTACCTACCTATATAGGGGGTGTGGGGCAGGAGGAGGGTGGGAACTACCTATATAGGGGGTATGGGGCAGGAGGAGGGTGTACCTACCTATATAGGGGGTGTGGGGCAGTAGGAGGGTGGTACCTACCTATATAGGGGGTATGGGGCAGGAGGAGGGTGGTACCTACCTATATAGGGGGTATGGGGCTGGAGGAGGGTGTACCTACCTATATAGGGGGTGTGGTGCAGGAGGAGGGTGTACCTACCTATATAGGGGGTGTGGGGCAGGAGGAGGGTGGTACCTACCTATATAGGGGGTATGGGGCAGGAGGAGGGTGTACCTACCTATATAGGGGGTATGGGGCTGGAGGAGGGTGGTACCTACCTATATAGGGGGTATGGGGCAGGAGGAGAGTGGTACCTACCTATATAGGGGGTATGGGGCTGGAGGAGGGTGATAGTGGGGTGGTACCTACCTATATAGGGGGTATGGGGCTGGAGGAGGGTGGTACCTACCTATATAGGGGGTATGGGGCGGGAGGAGGGTGTACCTACCTATATAGGGGGTATGGGGCAGGAGGAGGGTGGTACCTACCTATATAGGGGGTGTGGGGCAGGAGGAGGGTGGTACCTACCTATATAGGGGGTATGGGGCAGGAGGAGGGTGGTACCTACCTATATAGGGGGTATGGGGCAGGAGGAGGGTGTACCTACCTATATAGGGGGTGTGGGGCTGGAGGAGGGTGGTACCTACCTATATAGGGGGTGTGGGGCTGGAGGAGGGTGGTACCTACCTATATAGGGGGTATGGGGCAGGAGGAGGGTGGTACCTACCTATATAGGGGGTATGGGGCAGGAGGAGGGTGGTACCTACCTATATAGGGGGTGTGGGGCAGGAGGAGGGTGTACCTACCTATATAGGGGGTGTGGGGCAGGAGGAGAGTGGTACCTACCTATATAGGGGGTATGGGGCAGGAGGAGGGTGGTACCTACCTATATAGGGGGTATGGGGCAGGAGGAGGGTGGTACCTACCTATATAGGGGGTGTGGGGCAGGAGGAGGGTGGTACCTACCTATATAGGGGGTATGGGGCAGGAGGAGGGTGTACCTACCTATATAGGGGGTGTGGGGCAGGAGGAGGGTGGTAGTGGGGTGTACCTACCTATATAGGGGGTATGGGGCAGTAGGAGGGTGGTACCTACCTATATAGGGGGTATGGGGCTGGAGGAGGGTGATAGTGGGGTGTACCTACCTATATAGGGGGTATGGGGCTGGAGGAGGGTGGTACCTACCTATATAGGGGGTATGGGGCTGGAGGAGGGTGATAGTGGGGTGGTACCTACCTATATAGGGGGTATGGGGCTGGAGGAGGGTGGTACCTACCTATATAGGGGGTGTGGGGCAGGAGGAGGGTGGTAGTGGGGTGGTACCTACCTATATAGGGGGTATGGGGCAGGAGGAGGGTGTACCTACCTATATAGGGGGTATGGGGCTGGAGGAGGGTGGTACCTACCTATATAGGGGGTGTGGGGCAGGAGGAGGGTGGTAGTGGGGTGGTACCTACCTATATAGGGGGTATGGGGCAGGAGGAGGGTGTACCTACCTATATAGGGGGTATGGGGCAGGAGGAGGGTGTACCTACCTATATAGGGGGTGTGGGGCTGGAGGAGGGTGGTACCTACCTATATAGGGGGTATGGGGCAGGAGGAGGGTGGTACCTACCTATATAGGGGGTGTGGGGCTGGAGGAGGGTGGTACCTACCTATATAGGGGGTATGGGGCAGGAGGAGGGTGGTACCTACCTATATAGGGGGTATGGGGCTGGAGGAGGGTGGTACCTACCTATATAGGGGGTATGGGGCAGGAGGAGGGTGTACCTACCTATATAGGGGGTATGGGGCAGGAGGAGGGTGGTACCTACCTATATAGGGGGTGTGGGGCAGGAGGAGGGTGGTACCTACCTATATAGGGGGTATGGGGCAGGAGGAGGGTGGTACCTACCTATATAGGGGGTATGGGGCAGGAGGAGGGTGTACCTACCCAATATAGGGGGTATGGGGCAGGAGGAGGGTGTACCTACCTATTTAGGGGGTATGGGGCAGGAGGAGGGTGTACCTACCTATATAGGGGGTGTGGGGCAGGAGGAGGGTGGTACCTACCTATATAGGGGGTATGGGGCAGGAGGAGGGTGGTACCTACCTATATAGGGGGTGTGGGGCAGGAGGAGGGTGGTACCTACCTATATAGGGGGTATGGGGCAGGAGGAGGGTGTACCTACCTATATAGGGGGTATGGGGCAGGAGGAGGGTGGTACCTACCTATATAGGGGGTATGGGGCAGGAGGAGGGTGTACCTACCTATATAGGGGGTATGGGGCAGGAGGAGGGTGTACCTACCTATATAGGGGGTATGGGGCAGGAGGAGGGTGTACCTACCTATATAGGGGGTGTGGGGCAGGAGGAGGGTGTACCTACCTATATAGGGGGTATGGGGCAGTAGGAGGGTGGTACCTACCTATATAGGGGGTATGGGGCAGGAGGAGGGTGGTACCTACCTATATAGGGGGTATGGGGCAGGAGGAGGGTGTACCTACCTAATATAGGGGGTGTGGGGCAGGAGGAGGGTGTACCTACCTATATAGGGGGTATGGGGCAGGAGGAGGGTGGTACCTACCTATATAGGGGGTATGGGGCAGGAGGAGGGTGGTACCTACCTATATAGGGGGTATGGGGCAGGAGGAGGGTGTACCTACCTATATAGGGGGTATGGGGCAGGAGGAGGGTGGTACCTACCTATATAGGGGGTATGGGGCAGTAGGAGGGTGGTAGTGGGGTGTACCTACCTATATAGGGGGTATGGGGCAGGAGGAGGGTGTACCTACCTAATATAGGGGGTGTGGGGCAGGAGGAGGGTGTACCTACCTATATAGGGGGTATGGTGCAGGAGGAGGGTGGTACCTACCTATATAGGGGGTATGGGGCAGTAGGAGGGTGGTAGTGGGGTGTACCTACCTATATAGGGGGTATGGGGCAGGAGGAGGGTGTACCTACCTAATATAGGGGGTGTGGGGCAGGAGGAGGGTGTACCTACCTATATAGGGGGTATGGGGCAGGAGGAGGGTGGTACCTACCCATATAGGGGGTATGGGGCAGGAGGAGGGTGGTACCTACCTATATAGGGGGTATGGGGCAGGAGGAGGGTGTACCTACCTATATAGGGGGTATGGGGCAGGAGGAGGGTGGTACCTACCTATATAGGGGGTGTGGGGCAGGAGGAGGGTGGTACCTACCTATATAGGGGGTATGGGGCAGGAGGAGGGTGGTACCTACCTATATAGGGGGTGTGGGGCAGGAGGAGGGTGGTACCTACCTATATAGGGGGTATGGGGCAGGAGGAGGGTGGTAACTACCTATATAGGGGACATGGTGCAGGAGGAGGGTGGTACCTACCTATATAGGGGGTGTGGGGCAGGAGGAGGGTGGTACCTACCTATATAGGGGGTGTGGGGCTGGAGGAGGGTGGTACCTACCTATATAGGGGGTATGGGGCAGGAGGAGGGTGGTACCTACCTATATAGGGGGTATGGGGCAGGAGGAGGGTGTACCTACCTATATAGGGGGTATGGGGCTGGAGGAGGGTGGTACCTACCTATATAGGGGGTATGGGGCAGGAGGAGGGTGTACCTACCTATATAGGGGGTATGGGGCAGGAGGAGGGTGATACCTACCTATATAGGGGGTGTGGGGCAGGAGGAGGGTGATACCTACCTATATAGGGGGTATGGGGCAGGAGGAGGGTGGTACCTACCTATATAGGGGGTATGGGGCAGGAGGAGGGTGTACCTACCTAATATAGGGGGTGTGGGGCAGGAGGAGGGTGGTAACTACCTATATAGGGGGTGTGGGGCAGGAGGAGGGTGGTACCTACCTATATAGGGGGTGTGGGGCAGGAGGAGGGTGTACCTACCTATATAGGGGGTATGGGGCAGGAGGAGGGTGGTACCTACCTATATAGGGGGTGTGGGGCAGGAGGAGGGTGGTAGTGGGGTGGTACCTACCTATATAGGGGGTATGGGGCAGTAGGAGGGGTGTACCTACCTATATAGGGGGTATGGGGCAGGAGGAGGGTGTACCTACCTATATAGGGGGTATGGGGCAGGAGGAGGGTGGTACCTACCTATATAGGGGGTGTGGGGCAGGAGGAGGGTGGTAACTACCTATATAGGGGGTATGGGGCAGGAGGAGGGTGTACCTACCTATATAGGGGGTGTGGGGCAGTAGGAGGGTGGTACCTACCTATATAGGGGGTATGGGGCAGGAGGAGGGTGGTACCTACCTATATAGGGGGTATGGGGCTGGAGGAGGGTGTACCTACCTATATAGGGGGTGTGGTGCAGGAGGAGGGTGTACCTACCTATATAGGGGGTGTGGGGCAGGAGGAGGGTGGTACCTACCTATATAGGGGGTATGGGGCAGGAGGAGGGTGTACCTACCTATATAGGGGGTATGGGGCTGGAGGAGGGTGGTACCTACCTATATAGGGGGTATGGGGCAGGAGGAGAGTGGTACCTACCTATATAGGGGGTATGGGGCTGGAGGAGGGTGATAGTGGGGTGGTACCTACCTATATAGGGGGTATGGGGCTGGAGGAGGGTGGTACCTACCTATATAGGGGGTATGGGGCGGGAGGAGGGTGTACCTACCTATATAGGGGGTATGGGGCAGGAGGAGGGTGGTACCTACCTATATAGGGGGTGTGGGGCAGGAGGAGGGTGGTACCTACCTATATAGGGGGTATGGGGCAGGAGGAGGGTGGTACCTACCTATATAGGGGGTATGGGGCAGGAGGAGGGTGTACCTACCTATATAGGGGGTGTGGGGCTGGAGGAGGGTGGTACCTACCTATATAGGGGGTGTGGGGCTGGAGGAGGGTGGTACCTACCTATATAGGGGGTATGGGGCAGGAGGAGGGTGGTACCTACCTATATAGGGGGTATGGGGCAGGAGGAGGGTGGTAACTACCTATATAGGGGGTGTGGGGCAGGAGGAGGGTGTACCTACCTATATAGGGGGTGTGGGGCAGGAGGAGAGTGGTACCTACCTATATAGGGGGTATGGGGCAGGAGGAGGGTGGTACCTACCTATATAGGGGGTATGGGGCAGGAGGAGGGTGGTACCTACCTATATAGGGGGTGTGGGGCAGGAGGAGGGTGGTACCTACCTATATAGGGGGTATGGGGCAGGAGGAGGGTGTACCTACCTATATAGGGGGTGTGGGGCAGGAGGAGGGTGGTAGTGGGGTGTACCTACCTATATAGGGGGTATGGGGCAGTAGGAGGGTGGTACCTACCTATATAGGGGGTATGGGGCTGGAGGAGGGTGATAGTGGGGTGTACCTACCTATATAGGGGGTATGGGGCTGGAGGAGGGTGGTACCTACCTATATAGGGGGTATGGGGCTGGAGGAGGGTGATAGTGGGGTGGTACCTACCTATATAGGGGGTATGGGGCTGGAGGAGGGTGGTACCTACCTATATAGGGGGTGTGGGGCAGGAGGAGGGTGGTAGTGGGGTGGTACCTACCTATATAGGGGGTATGGGGCAGGAGGAGGGTGTACCTACCTATATAGGGGGTATGGGGCTGGAGGAGGGTGGTACCTACCTATATAGGGGGTGTGGGGCAGGAGGAGGGTGGTAGTGGGGTGGTACCTACCTATATAGGGGGTATGGGGCAGGAGGAGGGTGTACCTACCTATATAGGGGGTATGGGGCAGGAGGAGGGTGTACCTACCTATATAGGGGGTGTGGGGCAGGAGGAGGGTGTACCTACCTATATAGGGGGTATGGGGCTGGAGGAGGGTGGTACCTACCTATATAGGGGGTATGGGGCTGGAGGAGGGTGTACCTACCTATATAGGGGGTGTGGGGCTGGAGGAGGGTGGTACCTACCTATATAGGGGGTATGGGGCAGGAGGAGGGTGTACCTACCTATATAGGGGGTGTGGGGCTGGAGGAGGGTGGTACCTACCTATATAGGGGGTATGGGGCAGGAGGAGGGTGTACCTACCTATATAGGGGGTATGGGGCAGGAGGAGGGTGGTACCTACCTATATAGGGGGTGTGGGGCAGGAGGAGGGTGGTACCTACCTATATAGGGGGTATGGGGCAGGAGGAGGGTGGTACCTACCTATATAGGGGGTATGGGGCAGGAGGAGGGTTGTACCTACCCAATATAGGGGGTATGGGGCAGGAGGAGGGTGTACCTACCTATTTAGGGGGTATGGGGCAGGAGGAGGGGTGTACCTACCTATATAGGGGGTGTGGGGCAGGAGGAGGGTGGTACCTACCTATATAGGGGGTATGGGGCAGGAGGAGGGTGGTACCTACCTATAAAGGGGGTGTGGGGCAGGAGGAGGGTGGTACCTACCTATATAGGGGGTATGGGGCAGGAGGAGGGTGTACCTACCTATATAGGGGGTATGGGGCAGGAGGAGGGTGGTACCTACCTATATAGGGGGTATGGGGCAGGAGGAGGGTGTACCTACCTATATAGGGGGTATGGGGCAGGAGGAGGGTGTACCTACCTATATAGGGGGTGTGGGGCAGTAGGAGGGTGGTACCTACCTATATAGGGGGTATGGGGCAGGAGGAGGGTGTACCTACCTATATAGGGGGTATGGGGCAGGATGGGGGTGGTACCTACCTATATAGGGGGTGTGGGGCAGGAGGAGGGTGGTACCTACCTATATAGGGGGTGTGGGGCAGGAGGAGGGTGTACCTACCTATATAGGGGGTGTGGGGCAGGAGGAGGGTGTACCTACCTATATAGGGGGTATGGGGCTGGAGGAGGGTGGT
The DNA here is from genome assembly GCF_029448725.1 of Salvelinus fontinalis. Classification (NCBI taxonomy): domain Eukaryota; kingdom Metazoa; phylum Chordata; class Actinopteri; order Salmoniformes; family Salmonidae; genus Salvelinus; species Salvelinus fontinalis. Next base: position 5,314,014 of record NC_074685.1, on the reverse strand, counting down.
ACCTACCTATATAGGGGGTATGGGGCTGGAGGAGGGTGTACCTACCTATATAGGGGGTGTGGGGCTGGAGGAGGGTGGTACCTACCTATATAGGGGGTATGGGGCAGGAGGAGGGTGTACCTACCTATATAGGGGGTGTGGGGCTGGAGGAGGGTGGTACCTACCTATATAGGGGGTATGGGGCAGGAGGAGGGTGTACCTACCTATATAGGGGGTATGGGGCAGGAGGAGGGTGGTACCTACCTATATAGGGGGTGTGGGGCAGGAGGAGGGTGGTACCTACCTATATAGGGGGTATGGGGCAGGAGGAGGGTGGTACCTACCTATATAGGGGGTATGGGGCAGGAGGAGGGTGTACCTACCCAATATAGGGGGTATGGGGCAGGAGGAGGGTGTACCTACCTATTTAGGGGGTATGGGGCAGGAGGAGGGTGTACCTACCTATATAGGGGGTGTGGGGCAGGAGGAGGGTGGTACCTACCTATATAGGGGGTATGGGGCAGGAGGAGGGTGGTACCTACCTATAAAGGGGGTGTGGGGCAGGAGGAGGGTGGTACCTACCTATATAGGGGGTATGGGGCAGGAGGAGGGTGTACCTACCTATATAGGGGGTATGGGGCAGGAGGAGGGTGGTACCTACCTATATAGGGGGTATGGGGCAGGAGGAGGGTGTACCTACCTATATAGGGGGTATGGGGCAGGAGGAGGGTGTACCTACCTATATAGGGGGTGTGGGGCAGTAGGAGGGTGGTACCTACCTATATAGGGGGTATGGGGCAGGAGGAGGGTGTACCTACCTATATAGGGGGTATGGGGCAGGATGGGGGTGGTACCTACCTATATAGGGGGTGTGGGGCAGGAGGAGGGTGGTACCTACCTATATAGGGGGTGTGGGGCAGGAGGAGGGTGTACCTACCTATATAGGGGGTGTGGGGCTGGAGGAGGGTGGTACCTACCTATATAGGGGGTATGGGGCTGGAGGAGGGTGTACCTACCTATATAGGGGGTGTGGGGCAGGAGGAGGGTGTACCTACCTATATAGGGGGTATGGGGCAGGAGGAGGGTGGTACCTACCTATATAGGGGGTATGGGGCAGGAGGAGGGTGGTACCTACCTATATAGGGGGTATGGGGCAGGAGGAGGGTGTACCTACCTATATAGGGGGTATGGGGCAGGAGGAGGGTGGTACCTACCTATATAGGGGGTATGGGGCAGGAGGAGGGTGGTACCTACCTATATAGGGGGTATGGGGCAGGAGGAGGGTGGTACCTACCTATATAGGGGGTGTGGGGCAGTAGGAGGGTGGTACCTACCTATATAGGGGGTGTGGGGCAGGAGGAGGGTGTACCTACCTATATAGGGGGTGTGGGGCTGGAGGAGGGTGGTACCTACCTATATAGGGGGTATGGGGCAGGAGGAGGGTGTACCTACCTAATATAGGGGGTGTGGGGCAGGAGGAGGGTGGTACCTACCTATATAGGGGGTGTGGGGCTGGATGAGGCTGGTACCTGTCTGTATAAGGGGTATGGGGCAGGAGGAGGGTGGTACCTACCTATATAGGGGGTGTGGTGCAGGAGGAGGGTGGTACCTACCTATATAGGGGGTATGGGGCAGGAGGAGGGTGGTACCTACCTATATAGGGGGTGTGGGGCAGGAGGAGGGTGTACCTACCTATATAGGGGGTATGGGGCAGGAGGAGGGTGGTACCTACCTATATAGGGGGTATGGGGCTGGAGGAGGGTGGTACCTACCTATATAGGGGGTATGGGGCAGGAGGAGAGTGGTACCTACCTATATAGGGGGTGTGGGGCAGGAGGAGGGTGGTACCTACCTATATAGGGGGTGTGGGGCAGGAGGAGGGTGGTACCTACCTATATAGGGGGTATGGGGCAGTAGGAGGGAGGTACCTACCTATATAGGGGGTATGGGGCAGGAGGAGGGTGGTAACTACCTATATAGGGGGTATGGGGCAGGAGGAGGGTGGTACCTACCTATATAGGGGGTATGGGGCAGGAGGAGGGTGGTACCTACCTATATAGGGGGTATGGGGCAGGAGGAGGGTGGTACCTACCTATATAGGGGGTATGGGGCAGTAGGAGGGAGGTACCTACCTATATAGGGGGTATGGGGCAGGAGGAGGGTGGTACCTACCTATATAGGGGGTATGGGGCAGGAGGAGGGTGGTACCTACCTATATAGGGGGTGTGGGGCTGGAGGAGGGTGTACCTACCTATATAGGGGGTATGGGGCAGGAGGAGGGTGGTAACTACCTATATAGGGGGTGTGGGGCAGGAGGAGGGTGGTACCTACCTAATATAGGGGACATGGTGCAGGAGGAGGGTGTACCTACCTATATAGGGGGTATGGGGCAGGAGGAGGGTGGTACCTACCTATATAGGGGGTATGGGGCAGGAGGAGGGTGATACCTACCTATATAGGGGGTGTGGGGCAGGAGGAGGGTGGTACCTACCTAATATAGGGGACATGGTGCAGGAGGAGGGTGTACCTACCTATATAGGGGGTATGGGGCAGGAGGAGGGTGGTACCTACCTATATAGGGGGTGTGGGGCAGGAGGAGGGTGATACCTACCTATATAGGGGGTATGGGGCTGGAGGAGGGTGGTACCTACCTATATAGGGGGTGTGGGGCAGGAGGAGGGTGTACCTACCTATATAGGGGGTATGGGGGCAGGAGGAGGGTGGTACCTACCTATATAGGGGGTATGGGGCAGGAGGAGGGTGTACCTACCTATATAGGGGGTATGGGGCAGGAGGAGGGTGGTACCTACCTATATAGGGGGTGTGGGGCAGGAGGAGGGTGTACCTACCTATATAGGGGGTGTGGGGCAGGAGGAGGGTGTACCTACCTATATAGGGGGTGTGGGGCAGGAGGAGGGTGGTAGTGGGGTGGTACCTACCTATATAGGGGGTATGGGGCAGGAGGAGGGTGGTACCTACCTATATAGGGGGTGTGGGGCAGGAGGAGGGTGGTACCTACCTATATAGGGGGTATGGGGCAGGAGGAGGGTGGTACCTACCTATATAGGGGGTATGGGGCAGGAGGAGGGTGGTACCTACCTATATAGGGGGTATGGGGCAGGAGGAGGGTGGTACCTACCTATATAGGGGGTATGGGGCAGGAGGAGGGTGGTACCTACCTATATAGGGGGTATGGGGCAGGAGGAGGGTGGTACCTACCTATATAGGGGGTATGGGGCTGGAGGAGGGTGGTACCTACCTATATAGGGGGTGTGGGGCAGGAGGAGGGTGATAGTGGGGTGGTACCTACCTATATAGGGGGTATGGGGCTGGAGGAGGGTGGTACCTACCTATATAGGGGGTATGGGGCAGGAGGAGGGTGGTAACTACCTATATAGGGGGTGTGGGGCAGGAGGAGGGTGGTACCTACCTATATAGGGGGTATGGGGCTGGAGGAGGGTGTACCTACCTATATAGGGGGTATGGTGCAGGAGGAGGGTGATACCTACCTATATAGGGGGTGTGGGGCAGGAGGAGGGTGGTACCTACCTATATAGGGGGTATGGGGCAGGAGGAGGGTGGTACCTACCTATATAGGGGGTGTGGGGCAGGAGGAGGGTGGTAGTGGGGTGGTACCTACCTATATAGGGGGTGTGGGGCAGGAGGAGGGTGGTACCTACCTATATAGGGGGTATGGGGCTGGAGGAGGGTGGTACCTACCTATATAGGGGGTGTGGGGCAGGAGGAGGGTGGTACCTACCCATATAGGGGGTGTGGGGCAGGAGGAGGGTGATAGTGGGGTGGTACCTACCTATATAGGGGGTATGGGGCAGGAGGAGGGTGGTACCTACCTATATAGGGGGTGTGGGGCAGGAGGAGGGTGATAGTGGGGTGGTACCTACCTATATAGGGGGTATGGGGCAGGAGGAGGGTGGTACCTACCTATATAGGGGGTACGGGGCAGGAGGAGGGTGGTACCTACCTATATAGGGGGTGTGGGGCAGGAGGAGGGTGTACCTACCTATATAGGGGGTATGGGGCAGGAGGAGGGTGTACCTACCTATATAGGGGGTATGGGGCAGGAGGAGGGTGGTACCTACCTATATAGGGGGTATGGGGCAGGAGGAGGGTGTACCTACCCAATATAGGGGGTATGGGGCTGGAGGAGGGTGATAGTGGGGTGTACCTACATATATAGGGGGTATGGGGCAAGAGGGGGGTGATAGTGGGGTGTACCTACCTGCTTGGGAGAATCCGATAGTGGGGCAAAAACCTGCTGCCCCAGCGTAAGGCGAAGAGATGATACCTGGAGCACCTGGAAACACAAATCAATCAATTAATCAAGTGTGTATTATAAAGCCCTTTTAACCCACCCTAAACCCCAAAGAGCAAGCAAATCAGAAGTCACAGTTGAAAAACTCCTTAGACCACACAAAGACATATAGGGGAGAGTGGGGTAAAAACTCCTTAGACCACACAAAGACATATAGGGGAGAGTGGGGTAAGTTAAGCTATTTTTTATATTCCGCATCTCTCTGTCAAGGGAAATATAGTTTTATTTCTAACAAAGGTATCTACATATATTTCAGGATGTTATCATCAATCAAAATTCATGTAAACATTACAGTTTTGAAAACATAGCTTGTCCCAAAAAGCGGTCTCTTGGCTGAACTTATGGGGTAAGTTGACCCGCGTTAATCAGCGTACACATTTCTGTACTGAATTAATTATTACCACTACCTTTTTAAAACACAATAGTTATTATTTTTCTTTTTTTAAAGCATTGTTTAACACAGGCTTAACGCCTAACAAACACTGTAGGCAAACATTTTGACTATATTAGCCCACACAGCTACGAGGATGCACGTTCATGCTCAAGTCCTCAACTGGCAGCTTCGTTAAATAGTACCCACAAAACACCAGAGTTCCTCTGTCCAGTGTCTGTGTTCTTTTGCCCATCTTAATATTTTATTTTTATTGGCCAGTCTGTGATAAGGCTTTTTCTTTGCAACTCTGCCTAGAAGGCCAGCATCCCGGAGTCGCCTCTTCACTGTTGACATTGAGGCTGGTGTTTTGTGGGTACTATTTAATGAAGCTGCCAGTTGAGGACTTGTGAGGCGTCTGTTTCTCAAACTAGACACTATGTACTTGTCCTCTTGCTCAGTTGTGCACCGGGGCCTCCCACTCCTCTTTCTATTCTGGTTAGAGCCAGTTTGCGCTGTTCTGTGAAGGGAGTAGTACACAGCGCTGTACGAGATCTTCAGTTTCTTGGCAATTTCTCGCATTGAATAGCCTTCATTTCTCAGAACAAGAATAGACTGACGAGTTTCAGGAGAAAGGTCTTTGTTTCTGGCCATTTTGAGCCTGGAATCGAACCCACAAAAGCTGATGCTCCAGATACTCAACTAGTCTAAAGAAGGCCAGTTTTATTGCTTCTTTAATCAGAACAACAGTTTTCAGCTGTGCTAACATAATTGCAAAAGGGTTTTCTAATGATCAATTAGCCTTTTAAAATGATAAACTTGAATTAGGTAACACAACGTGCCATTGGAACACAGGAGTGATGGTTGCTGATAATGGGCCTCTGTACGCCCATCTAGATATTCCATAAAAAAAATCTGCCGTTTCCAGCTACAATAGGTATTTACAACATCAACAATGTCTACACTGTCGTGGATCCCTCTGGAACTTCCATTACGCACACCTGGCCTCTATTCCCAGTGCTTAGTAATTGTATAAGTGTGTCCTTGGTTTATCATTGTCCTGTCGATTATTGTTACAATGTCTGTTGGTGGGTGTGAGTACCTGTGCTGTGTGTAATTTGGGTATAATAAACAACCCTATTACACATTCCTGCGCCTGTCTCCCGACCCTTTATACCAGCGTGACATACACTGTATTTCTGATCAATTTGATGTTATTTTAATGGACAAATGTTTGGTTTTCTTTCAAAAACAAGTACATTTCTAAGTGACCCCTAACTTTTGAAAGGTAGTGTATATATACATTTGCAAAATATACTTTGGTTTAGATACAAGCATTATGAAACCTCTAATTATAATTAATTTGACTTGGTGAAAATACTTTTTTGAGTCTAACTTGCTTACCAGTTTTTCCATCTGGTTTCTCCTTCACAAACTATGAAATTATG